>NC_092713.1:31118827-31436952 GCF_047496885.1 Scyliorhinus torazame | reverse complement strand
GTGGTATTCCGCAGGGATCAGTGCTGGGACCTCTGTTGTTTGTAGTATATATAAATGATCTGGAGAAAAATGTAGTTGGTCTGGTTAGTAAGTTTGCGGATGACACGGAGATTTTCGGAGTTGCTGATAGTGCCGAGGATCGTCAAAGAATACAACAGGATTATAGATAGATTGGAGACTTGGGCACAGAAATGTTCCGGACAAATGTGAGGATCAAATCTAGGTATCAATTATACTGTAAATGGTAGAATCCTTAGGAACATTAACCTAGCGGGGTCTGGGAGTACAGGTCCACAGTTCCCTAAAACTGGCAACACAGGTGGCCAAGGTGATTAAGGCGGCGTATGACATGCTTGCCTTCATCAGCCTGGGCATTGACTACAGGAGTTGGGAAATCATGTTGCAGCTATAATAAAATCTTGGTTAGACTGCATTTGGAGTATTGCTTGCAGTCATGATCACCATATTATCAGAAGGGCGTGGAAGCTTTGGAGAGAGTGAAAAGAAGGTTCACCAGGATGTTGGCTATGAGGAGAGGTTGAATAAATTTGGATTGTTGTTGGAAAGACAGAGACTGAGGGGAGACCTGATAGAGGTCTACAAAATTCTGAGAGGCATAGATAGGGTGGATAGTCAGAGGCTTTTTCCAAGCGTGGAAGTGTCAATTACAAGGGGGCACAGGTTCAAGGTGAGATGGGCAAAGTGTAAGGGAGGGGTAAGTTTTTCACGCAAAGAGTGGTGGGTGCTGGAACGTACTGACAGAGGATGCGATGGAAGAAGACACAGTAAGAAACATTTAAGAGGCACCTGGATGGGTACATGAACAGGGAGGAAATAGAGGGATACGGACCAAGTAAGGGCAGAA
This sequence comes from Scyliorhinus torazame, assembly GCF_047496885.1. Taxonomy (NCBI): domain Eukaryota; kingdom Metazoa; phylum Chordata; class Chondrichthyes; order Carcharhiniformes; family Scyliorhinidae; genus Scyliorhinus; species Scyliorhinus torazame. The sequence goes on along the minus strand of NC_092713.1, from coordinate 31,436,087 downwards.
GGTTTTTTTAATTTAAAAGTTAGGGCATCATGATCGGCACAGGCTTGGAGGGCCGGAGTTCTGTTGCTGTGCTGTACTTTTCTTTGTTCTTTAAGGTTCACAGCAAAGGATATGCTCGATACTCACTGCTTCCAAAACAACAGATCAGTTCTTTTACCAGCAACAAGCTGCTGGTTTTGATAGATCTTCAACTTACACCTATAGACAGCAGTGAGAAAAAAGCTCCCTTCACTTCAATATTCAATCACCTCTGGAAGGTTCTCTCAGAAGCCTCACCTAGTAGGAACCAATCACTGACTGTTTGTCAGACAGAATAGTGTCCCTGGCCAACCCACTGGTTGCCAGTTAACCAATCAAATCGATTCCCTCCAAAACCAGTTCCTCCCATCTACTTGGCGCAGTAGAGTCCGGCTTCTCCTTCTCCCAAACACAAAGCCTGAGAATACAATATCGCAGCAAGCAGGTTGTTATAAACTTTGAGTCTTCTGCTTTCTTCTCCCTACTTATAAACAGGAAGGATCTTGCGTTTGTTCAGAATGTCCCCCCCTTTTTTGCACACAACCAACATATTTCAGGCATCTAAGCAAATATGTAGAATTATCTTTAGGAGGATTGGGGGGGGGGGGGGGGACATAAGTTCTTTTTATAATAGACTCAAAATACATACTTCTCCGAGAAAATAAATCTCCTACTACCATTCATCTTAATTCAGCCTATTCTTTTTGACCTGATTAAATGCAGTAGCGTAAAGGGAGGTAAAGCTAAGTATAAATAGAAAATCTACACAAACCGTTCTCATCCATGATCACATTCGCATGTGCCCCTAAAAAAATATCTAGCTCCCGGATTAAGTGTCACTTCCAGAACAGACCAATCTTGACACCAAGGGACCAAGTCTCGCCATCTCCCTCCCATTGCTCGACAACCAGACTTTAAACAGGTTAGGGGGAGGGAGAAAAAAAAACAACAGCTATGCCCAAGACAACCACAGAACCTCATTCAAATCTCTTTCGAGTCGTTCTCGTCAAACTCGGCTGGGATAAACTTCAAATATAGTTTTCCAATATTATAATTTCCTAATAATGTTTAATTGAGAAAAATCACTCAAGACTTTTACTGAACCAATTCAAAGATTAATATTTAAATTATAAAAGACACTCGTCTAACTTAACTGTCTAACTTAACCGCAACACTATAGGAAATTACTTTTGCAGGTAACACATTCCATTTGAACCAGTGAAGTTTCCTTTGCTGTCAGCAAAGTTCCAAGTGCACTTGCTCCAAATAATTTCCACTTAAGACATCACTGCAATCGATTTCCTTTTCCCCAGACACATTTCATCCTGTCTCCATTAACACAAAATGCTCTGTATATAAAATGCAACACAACATGCATAGTTTTGACTATTTGATTCGAGCCAATTGTTTGAATTTTTAAAAAACTGTAACATGGAACTAACATTTTCTGCCACCTCAAATTTACTCCCCTCAAGTCCTAGTTTTACAGGACCTTCGACCCATCTGGTCTGTGCCGGCCATCAAGCACACATCTACTCTAATCCCAATTTCCAGCACTTTGACTGTAACCTTGTATGCTAAAGTGTTTCAAGTGCTCATCTAAATGATTCTTACATGTTGCGAGAGTTCCAGTCTCTACCGCCTTTTCAGGCAGTCAGTTCCAGGTTCCAACCACCCGCTGAACGAAACGGTTTTTCTCCTCTGCACCCCCTCTAGTGCAGCACCGTATCTAGTGCAATCACTTCCATCCTATAGCGTGGCGACCAGAACTGCACACAGCACTCCAGCTGTGGCCTAACCAGTGTTTTATACAGCTTCGTCCTAACCTCCGTGCTCTTATATCCTATGCCACTGCTGATAAAGTATCCCATATGCCTTCTTAACCACCTTATCTACCCGTCCTGCTGTTTTCAGGGATCTATGGACATGCACACCAAGGTTCCTTTAATCCTCTATACTTTCTCGGGTCCTACCATTCATTGTATATTCTTAGTTATCAACGTGCTTTGGCTCCATCAGTGCCAGAACCCCATGCAAGCCTAGATAATGTCTACCTGCTAAATAACTGGAAGACATCATGGCAGAGCCCACCCACACCCGCCCATCCGGGCTCAACGGATGCCATTTAGAGCAGAAATTCTGCCAGATTTGCCCTTTCCTTAACCAAAAGCCATCAAAGCCAATTGTGGTCCTGCTGCAATCCAATGAAAATTAACTAATTCAGCATAAAATGCGGCTATATATTTTTGGCTTTTTAAACTATAAGTGAGAGGTATATCTAGCCTCATGTTTTCCTGTCTATCGTTTAACTGAGCTAGTGGTCCAGTACGGAACAGCCTGAATGTGCAGTCAAAACCACATCGTCCTCTAGCTCTGGGCTAACATCCATTCGCTGGAGGCTGATCTTTCAAATCTCATTTTACCACCTTCTCTTCTAGTAGTCTTCAAAAGCCAACCCTATTTCCAGGTCTGCCCCTCCATCTTAATCTTACCCATTTCTTCTGTTGCATCCCTCCCTGTATAGTCAAGAGCAACTTCTACATGACAGATGCTGGGGTGGGATGAAGCGGTAGGCTTATTTCAGGTTGACAGTACTCAATTCCCTTTTTAAAAATAACAAAATCCATTACAGGGCAAGAACGAAAAAACATCAAGGGAGGAGGCAAATAAAGAGGAAGACCAAACACACTGCAGTCGGAGACTGGAGAAAGTGAAGTCAAAAGACTGGAGAGGAGCAGGGAGAGAGGCCCAGAACAAACACGGCTGAGATATTAGGAGGACTGAGAATGGGCCAGGATGCCAACATATTGTCCAGGGTGGGTCACTGGAGAAATGAGAAGCTCGCTCTCTCAGCTATACCACCCCTGTTAAGGGGAAGTCAATTGCAGTACTTCCATATTATTGTACTCCTCCTGTTTACAAGTATTAGACAGATTATAGTCTACATTCTGCTACTTAAAGGCCCAAGAAAAAATGGGGAAGGTAAGTGCACAAAAGTCTTAGGTACACAAAATATCTTGCCATGCTTATGTTTGTCTAAGTGACTTCAAGCTAATTTATTACATGTGAAACAAAACAGGGCCACTATACCCTGTAAATGATGAAAGAACTGCAATGACAAGAATATTTATCAAATAAAAAAAACTTTCTTTTCATTAAACATTATGGGAAGAAATTTTCATACCCAAGAAGATCCTGGTTTAACTGTTGAGCCAGTGTTTCTTTCAATATTTGTCTTTCATTTTTTACTCTCTCTTGGAAACCATCAGTGCCTTCCAGATGTGGTACTCTTTGTACAATTCCTCCGTTCCATGTTGCCATTTTTAGTGTCCTTTATCTTGTTGGTGTTTCTTCTTACTCATCTCAGAAGAAAACAATCTAGTAAAAAAAAAAACAATGAAGTTCCAACAGCCACAATTCAGATTGTCCTGTTAGGCCAGGATACCTGGATTACTGACCCTGCCTGCTCCAGTCCCAGATGCCTCGAACTTTCAACTACCTGTCACCCATTTTCCAAAACAGGTAACCAGGGAGTTGAATTTCTACCTCAACATGTGTTAACGTTAGTATCCTTTGGAGTCATTAATGTAGAGTTATAAATGGCATTGCAATCATTTAAAATAGATATGAAATCTATCAGTAGCTGCATTTCAATCTCAGATCCCACTATTTCTAATTCACATCACAAAGCAACACTGTGACGCAATTACAATAAATTACTTTCTAAACCTTGCACTATTCCACAATGGACTTTTGCTGGTTGACACACGGCAGTTATTTCAATTTAACAAACTGTTGCATTTACTCTCGATTGTCTATTTAAATTAATTTTAAATAGTTGATAAGTTAATGCAGGATGCATAAACATCCAACTTAAAGGAAATAAATAACTTGTATCACAGGCTTGCAAGACATCTGAAAGCACTCAACAAATTTGAAGTGTAGCCCATAGTTGGTGCTGTAACATAGGAAAGCAATGAGATAAACAACCAGATCATCGGTTTTGCTGCTTTTCCTGGCCAGCAACAAAAATAGCCCTGCTCCTTTTTAAATAGTGTCATAGGATCTTTTACTTCTACTGAGCAGCCAAGGCCTCGATTGAATATTTGACCCAAAAGTCAACACCTCCATCAGAGCCGTTCTTCCTCTGTACTGCACTTTTATGCACTCAAGTCCTGGGACCAGGACTTGAACTCTCAATCTTCTGAACGAGGAAAGAGTGCTATCACACAGACACACTACCACCTTTTCAGAGTGCAACTCACTGCATGTTATTTATTCTGTTTTAGGTTACATGGCAACATCAACTGTGTACCACACGAGTGCTTTGGGATATCCGTTGGGTTGTGATACAAGTTAATTTTTTTCCTTCATATTGTGGGATTTAAAAGTATTACAAAGTAGCACATTTACAAAAACTGTCAGTATAGTACGGATAAGTGAAATTGGGCAGGATTAGTATTAATTAAACTCTACACCCTCAAAATAAAGATACTGTGATGTGGAGATGCCGGCGTTGGACTGGGGTGAGCACAGTAAGACGTCTTACACCAGGTTAAAGTCCAACAGGTTTGTTTCGATGTCACTAGCTTTCGGAGCACTGCTCCTTCCTCAGGTGAATGAAGAGGGTTTAATGGAGTCATCAACCATAAGAATGAAGCTCAACTGGCTTTTAGCATCTAGACTGTATACTGAATGCTTGGATTTAAATCTGCACAAATTGTGCTCATTCTTGAAACTATATTCACTTGTTAATATTAACTATCTGTTTCGAGTTTACAACTCTTAATCCAACAAGGGATTAAAGTAAAAATGTAAATAACACAGATGTGCAGTTAAGTCTAATGTAATTTATTTTTCTGCAAATTGCTTGTACTAGTGTTTTTTTTCCTGTTCAAAGCTATTAGCTTCATAAATTCAATTCTCAGGACAGCAATATATCTTGTTCCTTTATGGAATATCAGTTGTCACTGGCAAGTTCAACATTTTTTGCGCATCTCTAATTGCCCTTGAACCATGTGTCTCACTCAGCCATTTCACAACCCCATTGCTGTGAATCTGCACTCACATGTAGGTCAAACCAGGTAAGGATGGCAGGTCTCCTTTCGCAAAAAGCAACATTAGCAAAACAGATGGGTTTTTACAACAATTGACAATAGTTTTACAGTCACTATTACTGAGACTAACTTTCAATTCCAGTTTTTTTTCAAATTCAATTGAATTTAAATTCCACCAGCTCCCCCAGCAGGATTTGGATTAGGCTCTGGATTATTGGTTCAGTGACATTATCACTGCACTGCCATCTCCCACCATTATCCAAGTGGCCGCAAAAAATATTTCTGTAACAGAGTGCCCACCTTTAAATTATAAATCAATGGGAATATTAACTTGGGAGCAAATTGCAAAGCGTTGCCATCGAATATACAAAAAATACAGGTGAAAATATGCAATGCACTCTTTCCTTTACACAGTGCACTGAACAGCAGCACAACGTGACCCCCCCCCCCCCCCCCCCCCCCCCTCTCCTCTACCCAGCTTCAAACACCTCAGGAGCGGCAATCCCTGTAGCTGCTTAACGTGAGTGACCCACTTCTTGAGAATACATCTGTCCCAACATTGCAATCTGCATCACAGAAAATGCTGGGGGTGGAGGGAGGTGAAAGAGATAAAGGGGGAGGGGGTGGGGTAAGGTGGGTGGGCAAGTGGAGGATCTCTCATCCTAACAGTTCACATTACCTCCGGCCGAATTCACTGGGGTGTCAGCGAAATGTTAAAAGCTCTTCGGCTCGCAGGGACGGACAAGCGCCCACGGTTACAACGGCGGGCTTAGGCCAAGCCACGCCGGGGAAACTCTTGGGGAGAGCGTCCGGCGAGCCGCTCAAATGAGGAGGGGGGTCAGCTCTCTCTAACTCTCCTTAAAAAACAAAGGCACCGGGAAAAGGTGGCTTTGGAAAGTGCAATCCCGGGAGGCAGTGAGGAGAGGAGCCTCCTGGCAGCTGAGGGCGGCGCGCTACGTGTTGTATTGGGGGGGGGGGGGGGGGGTGGAGGAAGCGCTGGGCTGAGGCGGCCCTTTAAAGGCGGCGGTGAGGTGCCGGCACTCCCGCTCTCTGCTCGCGCTCTCTTTCTCTCTGCCGTTGCTAGGCACCGCTTGGCGACGAACCCCGACGTCACAATGGGGCCCTTCCCTCGCCCCACTCTCATTGGAGCACGCCGCGTGCCACGTGCCGTCAGCTGTCCAATCCGCATCGGCCGCCCTCCTCTGCCCAGGTGTGCTCTCTCCAAGCCCACCTCACCTGTCTCTGAAACCACACAAAGGGGGAAGAGTGCGAAGAGTGGACAAGAACGACGTTTATTCAGCCTAACAGCAGTATTTACACATCTCAGAGTTCTCACTCCTGTGTGACCTGTTATATTAATGATGGGTTAATGGTGGTTAACTCAGCCCAGTCAGCACTGGGGAACAATTTATTCCCAGCTGGGTGAGTCACATGCAGGTTTGTAACACTTCCACCCACCCCACCCGAAAGTCCGAAAACACACTCAAAAATGACCACGGGGAGGACAAAAAATGAGGACAAAAAAAATCCGATACAACAAAGCCGCAATGGCCAGATGACAACATCAAAGAAAAAGCGTTTCAGGCTCAACAAAGCGCCACAAATAACGGGGGGAACAGGATGGACGTTTTCTTTGCTGCTGTCATCTGGCCATTGCGGGTTTGTACACCCCGCCAAACATTACATCCAGCCCAACACCACTACCAACTACACAAAGGGCGAAGACGTTAATAGCCGAGTCTGGGGACGGCGCCTGACCCATCGACCCAAGGTCTTATCGGCACCGCGTAACTTTCAGCCACAAGGGGACCAGGTGTAGCATCAGACAACGCCCAACGCCACACCCATATACCCCCAAAACGCTCGCCACAGCGTCAACATACAAAAAAGAGGAATTAACCACGCCCACTAAACGCTTAAGGAGCTGTCGTCCCATAAAGTATTCAGTACCGATTCAATTAGGCACATCATACAAAAAAACACAGTCCGCGCACCCCAACAGTGTCATAGATTATAGAATTTACAGTGCAGAAGGAGGCCATTCAGCCCATCGCATCTGCACTGGCTCTTGGAAAGAGCACCCTACCCAAGGTGAACACCTCCACCCTATCCCCATAACCCAGTAACCCCGCCCAACACTAAGAGCAATTTTGGACACTAAGGGCAATTTATCATGGCCAATCCACCTAACCTGCACATCTTTGGACTGTGGGAGGAAACCGGAGCACCCGGAGGAAACCCACGCACACACGGAGAGGATGTGCAGACTCCGCACAGACAGTGACCCAAGCCGGAATCGAACCTGGGACCCTGGAGCTGTGAAGCAATTGTGCTATCCACAATGCTACCGTGCTGCCCCCACAGGCACGAAACAAAGAGTGGGCACAGTAGCAAAGTTCACAGCGCCAGGGTCCCAGGTTCGATTCCCAGTTTGGGCTACTGTCTGTGCGGAGTCTGCATGTTCTCCCTGTGTCTGCGTGGGCTTCCTCAGTCCGATATCCTCCCACAAGTCCCGCAAGACATGCTTGTCAGGTGAATTGGACACTCTGAATTCTCCCTCAGTGTACCCGAACTGCGTCGTAGTGTGGCGACTAGGGGATTTTCACAGTAACTTCATTGTAGTGTTAATGTAAGCCTACTTGTGACACTAATAAAGATTATTATAAAAAACCTGCAGCCATGCAGCAATATCAGTACTCATGTAAAATACCGCTGTAGTCCACCTTGTAGTCCCAACCATCATGGAACAGTCTGTCAAAATCAACGGCGCACTCACACATCCTAACAACAGTCCAAAAGGGCACCACACAACTCCAATAAGGACTCCCCAGTAAACCATTCTGCTGTAGCAAACCAGCATCATGAAAAAAACGCAAATGGAAAACGGACAAAAATGTTGGGTGACCATCGCCAGAGGTCGTCCTGATGACCACCTCTGGTACTACCGGATAGATCAGACCCCAGAACTCTCCCAGCAAACGCGCTCCACAAGCCGCATGATTCCGCCCGCCTGCCGTTTCAATACAGGTTTCAAAAGAGGGTCACACAGCAACAAAACGTTTGTACCTCAATCCACACTCTTAAAAAAAAATTGGGGGGAAGGCAGCCAACAGCTCCAATTCATCCTCGTTGCCAATCTAGTAAACAACAAGAGTCTGAAGAGTTCACAAAAAAGGCATTTATTCAGAATAACAGCAGTATTTACACAGGATCCGGTTTTGCATCTCAGGGTCCTCACTCGATTCTGTCAGCTTTCAGCATCTGCAGTTTCTTTTTGCTTTTGTACCCGTGCCTAACGCACCAGGTTTAAGGTAATTGGCAAAATAAACAGAGGCATAACCTAAGGATTTAATTTTACACAGGGTGTGGTTAGGATCAGGCATGCATTGCCTAAGAGTGTGGTGAGGGCAAGTTCAATCAGGACTTTCAAAAGGGAATTGGATAATAATCTCAAGAGAAAAAGGAATTGCAGGGTGATGGGGACAAGACAGGGGTTGTATGTTCACTAGATCTCATAAAGAAATTCTAAGGATGCAATTCTCTGGCCTCATTATGCTCTCGCTCAAGTGAAACGAGGCCAGTGAATATCAGGAGAGGCAAAAAACGAGAACCACGCCAAGTGCCAAACAGTTTGCGATGCAACCAACCCACTCCCGTAGGCGAAATCGGTATCTCGTCATAGCGTGGCAAGATACCAATTATCACCACTTAAGCTCTATTTCCATACAATTAACGAGAACCACCCCATATCCAACAGCTTCTCATCTTTCAGCGGCATCCCCAGCAAGTGGTCACACTGGTGCCAATTAGTACACTTTTTTAAAAACGTGAACTTGGTGGAAGGATTTCCATGGGGAGCCGAGGAGGGGAGTAGCCATCTTTGCTCACAGGCAAAGAGCCCGAGGGTGCTGGGTTTGCTCGGTGAGGGGTGGGGGACCCTTGGCTGGGGGTGAAGAACCTCCATAGGGGTGGGCCGCGATGGGAGGGTGAGGGTGTGTGCTGGGGGAGGGCAACTAGGGGGCAATCGCTCAAGGCACCACCATGCCAATCCCTGGATCATGTGTTCCTGGGGCAATCATTGTCCCTGTCCCAATGACACCCATAACCCCCACCGACCGACGAGGCCTCCGGCCGTGTGGCTGAAGGCTATCGCTAATAGAGAACTGGTAATTGTGGTTAAGTGAGTACTTCACACAACCCAAGTGGATTCCCGTGGGTGGGAGTGCCATGTAGTATGTGGGGGCCATTGCCTAGCAACCAGTCACACCTTGATGCCTGGACACTGTTCTTGAACACGGTGGCAGGCAACACCACACACGCAACAGCCAACATTCGAACACCCAGGGGATGGGACACACCTCCGGGTGCATGTCCATGGCTGGAGGGTGGGTGGGTGCCACGGGTATGGGGAGATGCCTGGAGAGATGCGCCAAGGGTTCGGAGGTCAGCCCGCATTGTGGAAAAAGGTGACAAAGTCATCATACTGGTTGTGCACAATGGTGTTTATTGAGTTTGACAATTCCCTACCCTCCCGATGGTGCTACCTCTCCCCCACCTCCAGCCCCCTCACCCCATACCTACTCCCCCCCCCCACCCCTACCCCACCACCCCCACCCCCACTTGCCCTCAGTGATCCTTCATACGCTTTGTCCGTCTAACTCTACCACTACGTCTTGGTTTTTCCGCAGATGTACATCTGAGGTGGAGGCAACCAGCTGCTTACATTGTTCGTGGCCTTCGATGCCCCTGGCGGGTGTCCTCTGGTGGCTCTGGGGCTTGTCGGCACAGCCATATCACCCTGTCCTGTGTGCTGACTGTGAGACGTGGCTTCATCAGAGGGGTGGAACCCGGGGGAGCTGATGGCCACCATCCCCATTCCATGGGACGAGTCTGGGTTGGCACTCAGCACCCTTTCCCCCAGATGGTGCCCATCAGGCCGTGGGGTTCAACTAGGGATGGAGGGACAGCTGGTTCGTGCCACAGCTGCCCCTACATCATGTGGCTCTGCCTGCCCTGGCAGATTCCTATGGTCTGTACCATCGTGTCGAAGCCCTCAGTGATGCTCCTCAGTGACTGGGACATGCTGTGCAGTGCCTGGGCAATGCCCTCCTGTGACTGGGACAAGCTCCGCAGCACCTCGGCCATTCCCATCTGAGAGCAGGACATGTCCTGCAGAACCTCATCAAGGTCAGCCTGGTATTGGGTGACACACATTCTGTCGAGACTCTCAGCCATGGCTGTCACCAACTGCGACACCCTGGACACCTTTACTAATGGTGCCAATGTCGTGCATCAGGCTCTCCACTGTGGTTGCCACCCTGCCAGTGTTGGCCTCTGTGCCACTCTTTGCTGGCGACACCTCCTGTGCCCATAGCCTCTGGGACTCCTTCAAACAGCTATGGATCTGCGGGAGTGATGATGACAACTCCCTTTGAAGGTCCTAACGTCTCCATCAGCTCCAGATAACAGGCTCAGCATTAGGCTGGGACCCAGCTGGGTCCTGGGATCCAGCAGTCCTCTGACTGCTGTCTTGCCTGGGGGTTCCTGCCTCCACCTGATGTATATCACCAGCAGTGTGGTGCTCACCAGATTGTGCCCCTGAAGCCTGAGCACTAACATTTCCCACTGAGGTGTGTGTATCTGCGCTGGTGGAGGGTGGGGGTGAAAGCTGTGCAGCGACTATTATGGTGGTATCCCCAAAGCTCTCCACAGAGCTGGTCTCCTGGAGGCTGTAGAGGGTGCCGTTCGGGATGGGCCAGCACATCGGCTGGTGGATCTTCGGGAGAATGGACATGTGGTCAGTGGGAGGAATGGGTGAGTCAGTAAGGCAATAACAATGATTGAGAGATCCCCCGGTTGGAGCCCGATGGTTCCTCACCTCTGCGGTGTCCGCCAGCCTCCGCGTGGGTGGCCGCTCTGCCCTCGGCCACACCGGTCACCTCCAGAACACATTCCTCAAAGGTGGTGAGAATTCGTAGATCTGGCACACCACTGCGACGATTATGGGAGAGCTTTTCCTGAGGTGACATAGAGAGGGCATCATTAGCCACACGCGTGGTTCACAGTGGTGGGAGGGGTGATGTGAAGGGAGGGTTGGTGGGGTTGAAGGGGGAAGGGGGTGGAGGGAGGTCAGGGATTGCACGGAGAGTTAGGGGATGGATGCTCCCTTGGGGACGGACAGATCTCGGGGTGGGGGGGAGGCATTGGTGTCTACTCACTTGTGCTGTGCCGTCGAATCAGTTGGCAACCTTCATTTGCGGCGAGAAGCCCGTGATGCCTCGTTAAGTGGCTCAATTAACGTTGAATAGCGTTGCTGGCCTCACTGGGCAGAGCAGGGAAGCTTGCGGTAATTCCCGTTCGCTACAATTATTAGAAATCTTTCCAAAGAATTGCACCCATGTCTTGTAGGTTGAATAATAGGTGTTTATTGATAACACAAATCTATGTACATAGCTTGGGCTACACCCTGTATCTGTGAGCTAACTCTATGCTTGTTTCTACCCCAGTCTCTGTCCAGTCCACTGACCTTAGTCTCAGGTCATGTGCCTCTGTGCATCACACTGTGGACACTACTGTTTCCCAGTCCCACATTAACCCTTTGTTATAACCTGCCTGCTTACCACTGGCTGGGGACTAATGGCAATCCCACAATCCTTTGGGAGTATGAGCTTCCCCAATGAGGGGGAGGAGGGGAAATCATTAGCAGATTCCCTGCAGAAATAAAGCTGGCCAGTTTGGAACCAGCTAGAGAGGAATGAGCAGTAAGGGCGTTGTTGCTGCTGTTGTATATATATGTTATTGTAAATAAATGTTAATTCTTTCTATCCTTCAACTCATGCTGGATTCTTCGTGGCCCTCACAAAACCCTTGCTCTGCCAGATATTCTTATACTACAGGGATGTAGGACACTCTTGCAGAATGCTGGCACGGACATTACATTAGCACAACCTTGGCCTTTATTGCAAGGGGGACTGGAGTACAAGAATAAACTAAACTCGTACACTGTTTTTGTGAAATCACATCTAGAGTATTGTGTGCAGTTTTGGTCTCCACATTAAGGAAGAATATACTTGCATTGGAGGCAGTACAGCTAAAGTTCATTAAAGTAGTCCCTGGGATAGTCCTATTATGAGAGGCTGAGTAAATTAGGCTCAAATTCTCTGAAGTTTAGAAGAATGAGAGGCGATCTAACTGAACCTACAAAGTTCTCAAGGTGCTTGACAATGTGGATGCTGAGAGAATGTTTCAACTGGTTCAGGAATCCAAAACATTGGGGCACAATTTCAGGATAGGGGCTGATCACTTAGGACTGAGATGAGGAGAAATTACTTCACTCAATGGGTTGTAAGTCTTTGGAATTCTTTATTCCAGATCATTAAGGCTGTGATTTTTGGTCTCTCGGAATTAGGGGATATGGGGAATATTGAGTTGAAGCCCAAGACCATATTGAATTGAAGCCATGATCATATTGATTGGTGGAGCAGGCTCAGTGGGCCACCTGATCTACTCCTGCTCCTATTCCTTGTGTTCTTGTGACAGGCAGAATGGCCTTCTTCTCTACTGTAACCATTCTATAATTATGGAGATGACTAAACCGTCCCCCGAGCCTGCCTTGCAACTCACGGGGATCTTAACTGATCCGTCTTGCCGTAATTCTTGACCCCTGTAATTATCTGAAAATGGACATTTGTTTGCAACATTTTATTAAAAAATCCAATGTTAACAAGTGGAACCCACAACCAAAAAAACCAGCAGAAGATAAGGAATGATACATTTTTGGTACGTTTCGTGTTACTAGTATACAGCTGCTGCCAATGATGAGCTGGGAACAGGGTACTTGAATTTGACCATGAGTTTGGAAGATGAAGGCACATTTTAAGAAAAATAATTGCCCATGTCTTTGCAGAACAGTACTGTATAATTAAATACAGTATAATTAAAAAATAAAAACAGAAATTTCTGAAACGCTCAGCAGATCAAGAAGAATCCTGGAGAGAGAAACGTAGTTAACATTTCAGACCATTAGTCTTTCATCGGTACAGTTGGGTATTTTTAGCATTTTCTAATTTTATTCAGATTTCGAACATTTGCTGTATTTTTATTTCATTTCACTGGATAATTTTTAGTCTGTTTCTCCCCCCTGCCCCCTCTCCTCGCTGTTGGCTCATGTTTAGTAACGCGGCAGGGAGAACAGTAGCCCTCCAAGCCCAATTGTATCTCTTTTCTTTTCTTTTATAAATTTAATGTACCCAATTCATTTTTTTTTACAATTAAGGGTCAATTTAGTGTGGCCGATCCACCTAGCCTGCACATTTTTGGGTTGTGGGGGCGAAACCCACGCAAACATGGGGAGAATGTGCAAACTCCACAAGGACAGTGACCCAGAGCCGGGATCGAACCTGGGACCTCGGCGCCGTGAGGCTGCAGGGCTAACCCACTGCGCCACCGTGCTGCCCCATCTCTTTGCTTTAAGGAAAATTTTATTGAGGCATTTATAATTTTAACAATTTTAAACATCAAATTTCAACAGAGCCAAAGACACAATAATATAACCAACAGACCCTCCTGACACAAACCCCAGCCAACATGGCTTACACAAACAATGCCACCTTCCCCAGCCACCCCTCTGTTCGTTCTCCTATCCTTACTCATCTCTCCCATGCCTCCCCTTTCCTCCCCCCTTATCAGCCCCCTGCTGACAGCGTAATCTTCCTCGAAGAAGTCGATGAATGGCTGCCACTTCTAAGCAAACCCCTGCAACAAACCCCTCAAGGCGAATTAAATTTTTTTGAGTCGGAGAAACCCCGCCATGTCGCTAACCCACACCCCCGACTTCGGGGGCTCCAAGTCCCACCACCTTAGTAAGATCCGTCTCCGGACCACCAGGGAGGCAAAGGCCAGGACATCGGCCTCTCTCACCCCCTGGGCTCCCGGGTCTTCCGACACACCAAAGATTGCCACCTCTGGACTTGGAACCACCCTCACTTTTAAGACCTCTGACATGATGTCAAAAAACCCCTGTCAGAAACTCCTCAGCCTCGGACACGCCCAAAACATATGGACGTGGTTCGCAGGACCCTCCCGCACAATGCCCACACCTATCCTCCACCCCCTCAAAGAACCTGCTCATCCGGGCCACAGTCATGTGCGCCCTGTGGACCACCTTGAATTGTATCAGGCTGAGCCTGGCACACAACGAGGACGCACTGACTCTCCTCAGGGCCTCCTCCCATAACCCGGCCTCCAACTCCCCACCCAGCTCTTCCTCCCACTTTCCAATTGTGAGGCTACTGACCCTACAGCCTAAGGCCTCGATTTTTCTCCTCCCTCACCTGCCCAACCAATTTTCAACAAATCCAGGTTGGAGATAGAAAGCAAGTCCAGGATAAGCTTCACCGTGATCCTGCAATTTTCCGTTGACTAGTTCGTTGGGCGGGAGTAATTGATATGTGCTCATATGTGGTGAGCACATAGCAAAGAGATAAAATTGGCATTCTTGGAATGCTCAATAATAAAGTCTGCCTAATATCCAGTTTTCAAAGATGGGGCGGAGAAGGCAGAAACTGAATATAAGCGGTCTCAGAGGGAAATCATGCACTGCCCCCTTCAACCAATTTCAAACCAGAAATATTTTTTGATTGTGGCAGATGCCTGGTTGGAGCAACATTCCAAACAATAATGGTTGTCAACCCCTGTAAATGATCTGCAGAGTAGAACTACAGCCAGGGGACCAAGGGGCACACCAGAGTGAATGGATGCTCTGTACTGCCAGGGTTGGATACTATTTGGTGCAGGTGGGGTGCGGGATTCCTTGGCCCGAATATCAGCAAGGGGGAGGCGATGGAAAATGGTAATGTCACCAGACTAGTAAACCACAGGCTGAGGCTAATACACTGGAAACACAGGTTAGAATCACACCCCTGCTGGTGGAACTTAAATTCAATTAATAAATCTGAAATTAAAAGCTACTCTTACTAATTGTGACCATGAGTGTCGTAAAAACGTACCTGGTTCATTAATATCATTTAGGAAATTACATTTGTGACTACACATATGACCCTAGATGCACAACAATGTGCCTGACTCTTACATGCCCTCTGAAATGTACTAGCAAGCCACTTAGATATATCAAACTGCTGCAAAGCCTACAAAAGGGAATGGAATCAGATGAACCGCTCTGCATCAACCTAAGAAATGGAAACAACAACAGCACGCCCAACCCAGGGCTGTTTGCATGCCACACACCATAAACAGCAAGTGATAGACAGAGCCAAGCAAGTCCATAGCCAATAGATCTGGTCTAAGCTCTGCACACAGTAGTGAATGGTGATGGACAATTAAACAACTAAGTAGCGGAGGAGGCTCCACAAATATCCCCATCCACAATAATGGGGAAACGAGACATCAGTGCAAAAGATAAGGCTGAAGCATTCACAACAATCTTCAGCAAGATGAGCTGGGTGGATGATTCATCTCAACCTCCTACTGAGGTCGCTAGCATCACAGATGCCAGTCCTCTCCATCTGCCCGCAACACAGATTGCCTCCTGCTGTACCATCACCGCACCCAGGGACTTCTCTCCATCTGCCCTCACACAGCAGACTCCCCCACACCCCTGTCCAACACCACACCCAGACACCACTCTCCATCAGCCCCCACACAGACTGTGCCCCCCCGTACCATCTCCACACCCAGACACTCCGCTCCATCTGCCCCCACACAGACTGTGCCCCCCCGTACCATCTCCACACCCAGACACTCCGCTCCATCTGCCCCCACACAGACTGTGCCCCCCGTACCATCTCCACACCCAGACACTCCGCTCCATCTGCCCCCACACAGACTGTGCCCCCCTGTACCATCTCCACACCCAGACACACCGCTCCATCTGCCCCCACACAGACTGTGCCCCCCCTGTACCATCTCCACACCCAGACACTCCGCTCCATCTGCCCCCACACAGACTGTGCCCCCCCTGTACCATCTCCACACCCAGACACTCCGCTCCATCTGCCCCCACACAGACTGTGCCCCCCTGTACCATCTCCACACACAGACACTCCTCTCCATCTGCCCCACGCACACTGTGCCCCCCGTACCATCTCCACACCCAGACACTCCTCTCCATCTGCCCCCACACAGACTGTGCCCCACCTGTACCATCTCCACACCCAGACACTCCGCTCCATCTGCCCCCATGCAGACTGTGCACCCCCTGTACCATCTCCACACCCAGACACTCCGCTCCATCTGCCCCCACACAGACTGTGCCCCCCTGTACCATCTCCACACACTGACACTCCTCTCCATCTGCCCCCACGCACACTGTGCCCCCCGTACCATCTCTACACCCAGACACTCCTCTCCATCTGCCCCCACGCACACTGTGCCCCCTGTACCATCTCCAAACCCAGACACTCCGCTCCATCTGCCCCCATGCAGACTCCCCCCCTGTACCATCTCCACACCCAGACACTCCGCTCCATTTGCCCCCATGTAGACTGTGCCCCCCCTGTACCATCTCCACACCCAGACACTCCGCTCCATCTGCCCCCATGCAGACTGTGCCCCCCCCTGTACCATCTCCACACCCAGACACTCCTCTCCATCTGCCCCCACACAGACTGTGCCCCCTTTACCATCTCCACACCCAGACACTCCTCTCCATCTGCCCCCACGCACACTGTGCCCCCCATGTACCATCTCCACACCCAGACCCTCCTCTCCATCTGCCCCCACACACACAGTGCCCCCCTGTACCATCTCCACAACCAGACACTCCTCTCCATCTGCCCCACACAGACTGTGCCCCCCCTGTACCATCTCCACACCCTGACACTCCTCTCCATCTGCCCCCACGCACACTGTGCCCCCCCCTGTACCATCTCCACACCCAGACACCCCTCTCCATCTGCCCCCACACAGACGGTGCCCCACCTGTACCATCTCCACACCCAGTCACCCCTCTTCATCTGCCCCCACACAGACCGTGCCCCCTGTACCATCTCCACACCCAGACACCCCTCTCCATCTGCCCCCACACACACTGTGCCCCCTGTACCATCTCCACACCCAGACACCCCTCTCCATCTGCCTCCACACACACTGTGCCCCCCCGTACCACCTCCACACCCAGACACCCCTCTTCACCTGCCCCCACACAGACCGTGCCCCCTGTACCATCTCCACACCCAGACACCCCTCTCCATCTGCCCCCACACACACTGTGCCCCCTGTACTATCTCCACACCCAGACACCCCTCTCCATCTGTCCCCACACACACTGTCACCCCCCTGTACCATCTCCACACCCAGAGACTCCGCTCCATCTGCCCCCACACAGACTGTGCCCCCCCTGTACCATCTCCACACCCAGACACTCCGCTCCATCTGCCCCCACACAGACTGTGCCCCCCTGTACCATCTCCACACACAGACACTCCTCTCCATCTGCCCCCACGCACACTGTGCCCCCCGTACCATCTCCACACCCAGACACTCCTCTCCATCTGCCCCCACACAGACTGTGCCCCCCCTGTACCATCTCCACACCCAGACACTCCTCTCCATCTGCCCCCACACACACTGTGCCCCCTGTACCATCTCCACACCCAGACACTCCTCTCCATCTGCCCCCACACAGACTGTGCCCCCCCTGTACCATCTCCACACCCAGACACTCCTCTCCATCTGCCCCCACGCACACTGTGCCCCCTGTACTATCTCCAAACCCAGACACTCCGCTCCATCTGCCCCCATGCAGACTCCCCCCCTGTACCATCTCCACACCCAGACACTCCGCTCCATTTGCCCCATGTAGACTGTGCCCCCCCTGTACCATCTCCACACCCAGACACTCCGCTCCATCTGCCCCCATGCAGACTGTGCCCCCCCTGTACCATCTCCACACCCAGACACCCCTCTCCATCTGCCCCCACACAGACTGTGCCCCCCTTTACCATCTCCACACCCAGACACTCCTCTCCATCTGCCCGCACGCACACTGTGCCCCCCATGTATCATCGCCACACCCAGACCCTCCTCTCCATCTGCCCCCACACACACAGTGCCCCCCTGTACCATCTCCACAACCAGACACTCCTCTCCATCTGCCCCACACAGACTGTGCCCCCCCTGTACCATCTCCTCACCCAGACACTCCTCTCCATCTGCCCCCACGCACACTGTGCCCCCCCTGTACCATCTCCACACCCAGACACCCCTCTCCATCTGCCCCCACACAGACGGTGCCCCACCTGTACCATCTCCACACCCAGTCACCCCTCTTCATCTGCCCCCACACAGACCGTGCCCCCTGTACCATCTCCACACACAGACACCCCTCTCCATCTGCCCCCACACAGACGGTGCCTCACCTGTACCATCTCCACACCCAGTCACCCCTCTTCATCTGCCCCCACACAGACCGTGCCCCCTGTACCATCTCCACACCCAGACACCCCTCTCCATCTGCCCCCACACAGACTGTGCCCCCTTTACCATCTCCACACCCAGACACTCCTCTCCATCTGCCCCCACGCACACTGTGCCCCCCATGTACCATCTCCACACCCAGACCCTCCTCTCCATCTGCCCCCACACACACAGTGCCCCCCTGTACCATCTCCACAACCAGACACTCCTCTCCATCTGCCCCACACAGACTGTGCCCCCCCTGTACCATCTCCACACCCTGACACTCCTCTCCATCTGCCCCCACGTACACTGTGCCCCCCCTGTACCATCTCCACACCCAGACACCCCTCTCCATCTGCCCCCACACAGACGGTGCCCCACCTGTACCATCTCCACACCCAGTCACCCCTCTTCATCTGCCCCCACACAGACCGTGCCCCCTGTACCATCTCCACACCCAGACACCCCTCTCCATCTGCCCCCACACACACTGTGCCCCCTGTACCATCTCCACACCCAGACACCCCTCTCCATCTGCCTCCACACACACTGTGCCCCCCCGTACCACCTCCACACCCAGACACCCCTCTTCACCTGCCCCCACACAGACCGTGCCCCCTGTACCATCTCCACACCCAGACACCCCTCTCCATCTGCCCCCACACACACTGTGCCCCCTGTACTATCTCCACACCCAGACACCCCTCTCCATCTGTCCCCACACACACTGTCACCCCCCTGTACCATCTCCACACCCAGAGACTCCGCTCCATCTGCCCCCACACAGACTGTGCCCCCCCTGTACCATCTCCACACCCAGACACTCCGCTCCATCTGCCCCCACACAGACTGTGCCCCCCTGTACCATCTCCACACACAGACACTCCTCTCCATCTGCCCCCACGCACACTGTGCCCCCCGTACCATCTCCACACCCAGACACTCCTCTCCATCTGCCCCCACACAGACTGTGCCCCCCCTGTACCATCTCCACACCCAGACACTCCTCTCCATCTGCCCCCACACACACTGTGCCCCCTGTACCATCTCCACACCCAGACACTCCTCTCCATCTGCCCCCACACAGACTGTGCCCCCCCTGTACCATCTCCACACCCAGACACTCCTCTCCATCTGCCCCCACGCACACTGTGCCCCCTGTACTATCTCCAAACCCAGACACTCCGCTCCATCTGCCCCCATGCAGACTCCCCCCCTGTACCATCTCCACACCCAGACACTCCGCTCCATTTGCCCCATGTAGACTGTGCCCCCCCTGTACCATCTCCACACCCAGACACTCCGCTCCATCTGCCCCCATGCAGACTGTGCCCCCCCTGTACCATCTCCACACCCAGACACCCCTCTCCATCTGCCCCCACACAGACTGTGCCCCCCTTTACCATCTCCACACCCAGACACTCCTCTCCATCTGCCCGCACGCACACTGTGCCCCCCATGTATCATCGCCACACCCAGACCCTCCTCTCCATCTGCCCCCACACACACAGTGCCCCCCTGTACCATCTCCACAACCAGACACTCCTCTCCATCTGCCCCACACAGACTGTGCCCCCCCTGTACCATCTCCACACCCAGACACTCCTCTCCATCTGCCCCCACGCACACTGTGCCCCCCCTGTACCATCTCCACACCCAGACACCCCTCTCCATCTGCCCCCACACAGACGGTGCCCCACCTGTACCATCTCCACACCCAGTCACCCCTCTTCATCTGCCCCCACACAGACCGTGCCCCCTGTACCATCTCCACACACAGACACCCCTCTCCATCTGCCCCCACACAGACGGTGCCTCACCTGTACCATCTCCACACCCAGTCACCCCTCTTCATCTGCCCCCACACAGACCGTGCCCCCTGTACCATCTCCACACCCAGACACCCCTCTCCATCTGCCCCCACACACACTGTGCCCCCTGTACCATCTCCACACCCAGACACCCCTCTCCATCTGCCTCCACACACACTGTGCCCCCCCGTACCACCTCCACACCCAGACACCCCTCTTCACCTGCCCCCACACAGACCGTGCCCCCTGTACCATCTCCACACCCAGACACCCCTCTCCATCTGCCCCCACACACACTGTGCCCCCTGTACTATCTCCACACCCAGACACCGCTCTCCATCTGTCCCCACACACACTGTCACCCCCCTGTACCATCTCCACACCCAGAGACTCCTCTCCATCTGCCCCCACACAGACTTTGCCCCCCCTGTACCATCTCCACACCCAGAGACTCCTCTCCATCTGCCCCCACGCACACTGTGCCCCCTGTACTATCTCCAAACCCAGACACTCCGCTCCATCTGCCCCCATGCAGACTCCCCCCCTGTACCATCTCCACACCCAGACACTCCGCTCCATTTGCCCCATGTAGACTGTGCCCCCCCTGTACCATCTCCACACCCAGACACTCCGCTCCATCTGCCCCCATGCAGACTGTGCCCCCCCTGTACCATCTCCACACCCAGACACCCCTCTCCATCTGCCCCCACACAGACTGTGCCCCCCTTTACCATCTCCACACCCAGACACTCCTCTCCATCTGCCCGCACGCACACTGTGCCCCCCATGTATCATCGCCACACCCAGACCCTCCTCTCCATCTGCCCCCACACACACAGTGCCCCCCTGTACCATCTCCACAACCAGACACTCCTCTCCATCTGCCCCACACAGACTGTGCCCCCCCTGTACCATCTCCACACCCAGACACTCCTCTCCATCTGCCCCCACGCACACTGTGCCCCCCCTGTACCATCTCCACACCCAGACACCCCTCTCCATCTGCCCCCACACAGACGGTGCCCCACCTGTACCATCTCCACACCCAGTCACCCCTCTTCATCTGCCCCCACACAGACCGTGCCCCCTGTACCATCTCCACACACAGACACCCCTCTCCATCTGCCCCCACACAGACGGTGCCTCACCTGTACCATCTCCACACCCAGTCACCCCTCTTCATCTGCCCCCACACAGACCGTGCCCCCTGTACCATCTCCACACCCAGACACCCCTCTCCATCTGCCCCCACACACACTGTGCCCCCTGTACCATCTCCACACCCAGACACCCCTCTCCATCTGCCTCCACACACACTGTGCCCCCCCGTACCACCTCCACACCCAGACACCCCTCTTCACCTGCCCCCACACAGACCGTGCCCCCTGTACCATCTCCACACCCAGACACCCCTCTCCATCTGCCCCCACACACACTGTGCCCCCTGTACTATCTCCACACCCAGACACCGCTCTCCATCTGTCCCCACACACACTGTCACCCCCCTGTACCATCTCCACACCCAGAGACTCCTCTCCATCTGCCCCCACACAGACTTTGCCCCCCCTGTACCATCTCCACACCCAGAGACTCCTCTCCATCTGCCCCCACACACACTGTGCCCCCCGTACCACCTCCACACCCTGACACCCCTCTCCATCTGCCCCCACAGTGACTGTGCCCCCCCTGTACCATCTCCACACCCAGATACTCCTCTCCATCTGCCCCCACACAGACTCTGCACCCCCTGTACCATCTCCACACCCAGAGACTCCTCTCCATCTGCCCCCACACACACTGTGCCCCCCGTACCACCTCCACACCCTGACACCCCTCTGCATCTGCCCCCACACACACTGTGCCCCCTGTACCACCTCCACACCCAGATACTCCTCTCCATCTGTCCCCACACACCCTGTCCCCCCCCTGTACCATCTCCACACCCAGACACTCCTCTCCATCTGCCCCCACACACATTGTGCCCCCCCGTAACACCTCCACACCCAGACACTCCTCTCCATCAGCCCCCACACAGACGGTGCCCCCTGTACCATCTCCACACCCAGACACCCCTCTCCATCTGCCCCCACACAGACTGTGCCCCCGCTGTACCATCTCCACACCCAGACTCTCCTCTCCATCTGCCCCCACACACACTGTGCCCCCCCTGTACCATCTCCACACCCATTCACCTCTCTCCATCGGCCCCACACACACACTGTGCCCCCCTGTACCATCTCCACACCCAGACACCCCTCTCCATCTGCCCCCACACAGACTGTGCCCCCCCCTGTACCATCTCCACACCCAGACACTCCTCTCCATCTGCCCCCACACACACTGTGCCCCCCCCGTACCACCTCCACACCCAGACACTCCTCTCCATCTGCCCCCACACACACTGTGCCCCCCCCGTACCACCTCCACACCCAGACACTCCTCTCCATCTGCCCCCACACAGACTGTGCCCCCCTGTACCATCTCCACACCCAGACACCCCTCTCCATCTGTCCCCACACACACTGTGCCCCCTGTACCATCTCCACACCAAGACACCCCTCTCCATCTGCCCCCACACAGACTGTGCCCCCCTGTACCATCTCCACACCCAGACACCCCTCTCCATCTGCCCCCACACAGACTGTGCCCCCCGTACCATCTCCACACCCAGATACTCCGCTCCATCTGCCCCCACACAGACTGTGCCCTCCCGTACCATCTCCACACCCAGACACTCCGCTCCATCTGCCCCCACACAGACTGTGCCCCCCCGTACCATCTCCACACCCAGGCACTCCGCTCCATCTGCCCCCACACAGGCTGTGCCCCCCTGTACCATCTCCACACCCAGACACTCCGCTCCATCTGCCCCCACACAGACTGTGCCCCCGCTGTACCATCTCCACCCCCAGACACCCCTCTCCATCTGCCCCCACACAGACTGTGCCCCCCCTGTACCATCTCCACACCCAGACACCCCTCTCAATCTGCCCCCACACAGACTGTGCCCCCCCTGTACCATCTCCACACCCAGACACCCCTCTCCAACTGCCCCCACACATACTGTGCCCCCTGTACCATCTCCACACTCAGACACCCCTCTCCATCTGCCCCCACACACACTGTGCCCCCTGTACCATCTCCACACCCTGACACCCCTATTCATCTGCCCCCACACAGACCGTGCCCCCTGTACCATCTCCACACGGAGACACCCCCCTCCATCTGCCCCCATACACACTGTGCCCCCTGTACCATCTCCACACCCAGACACCCCTCTCCATCTGCCCCCACACACACTGTGCCCCCCCGTACCACCTCCACACCCAGACACACCTCTTCACCTGCCCCCACACAGACCGTGCCCCCTGTACCATCTCCACACCCAGACACCCCTCTCCATCTGCCCCCACACACACTGTCCCCCCCTGTACCATCGCCACACCCAGACACTCCTCTCCATCTGCCCCCACACAGACTCAGCCCCCCCTGTACCATCTCCACACCCAGACACCCCTCTCCATCTGCCCCCACAGAGACTGTGCCCCCCTTGTACCATCTCCACACCCAGATACTCCTCTCAATCTGCCCCCACACAGACTCTGCCCCCCCTGTACCATCTCCACACCAGGAGACTCCTCTCCATCTGCCCCCACACACACTGTGCCCTCCGTACCACCTCCACACACTGACACCCCTCTCCATCTGCCCCCACACACAGACCCCTGTACCAGCTCCACACCCAGACACTCCTCTCCATCTGCCCCCACACACACTGTGCCCCCCCTGTACCATCTCCACACCCAAACACCCCTCTCCATCTGCCCCCACACACAGACTGTGCCCCCCGTACCATCTCCACACCCAGACACTCCTCTCCATCTGCCCCCACACAGACTGTGCCCCCCTTTACCATCTCCACACCCAGGCACCCCTCTCCATCTGCCCCCACACACACTGTGCCCCCTGTACCATCTCCACACCCAGACACCCTTCTCCATCTGCCCCCACACACACTGTGCCCCCCTGTACCGTCTCCACACCCAGACATCCCTCTCCATCTGCCCCCACACAGACTGAGCCCCCCCTGTACCATCTCCACACCCAGACACCCCTCTCCATCTGCCCCCACACACACTGTGCCCCCCTGTACCATCTCCACTCCCAGACACCCCTCTCCATCTGCCCCCACACACACTGTGCCCCCCCCGTAACACCTCCACACCCAGACACTCCTCTCCATCTGCCCCCACGCACACTGTGCCCCCCCTGTACCACCTCCACACCCAGACACTCCTGTCCATCTGCCCCCACACAGACTGTGCCCCCCCTGTACCATCTCCACACCCAGACACCCCTCTCCATCTGCCCCCACACACACTGTGCCCCCTGTACCACCTCCAGACCCAGACACTCCTCTCCAAATCTGCCCCCACACAGACTGTGCCCCCCCTGTACCTTCTCCACACCCAGACACCCCTCTCCATCTGCCCCCGCACACACTGTGCCCCCTGTACCATCTCCACACCCAGACACCCCTCTCCAACTGCCCCCATACACACTGTGCCCCCTGTACCATCTCCACACCCAGACACCCCTCTCCATCTGCCCCCACACACACTGTGCCCCCTGTACCATCCCCACACCCAGACACCCCCCTCCATCTGCCCCCACACACACTGTGCCCCCCGTACCATCTCCACACCCAGACACCCCTCTCCATCTGCCCCCACGCACACTGTGCCCCCCCATACCACCGCCACACCCAGACACTCCTCTCCATCTGCCCCACACACACACTGTGCCCCCCTGTACTATTTCCACACCCAGACACCCCTCTCCATCTGCCCCACACACACACTGTGCCCCCCGTGCCATCTCCACACCCAGTCACCCCTCTCCATCTGCCCCCACACAGACTGTGCCCCCCCTGTACCATCTGCACACCCAGACACCCCTCTCCATCTGCCCCCACACACACTGTGCCCCCCCTGTACCATCTCCACACCCAGACACTCCTCTCCATCTGCCCCCACACACACTGTGCCCCCCCTGTACCATCTCCACACCCAGACACCCCTCTCCATCTGCCCCCACACAGACTGTGCCCCCCCCTGTACCATCTCCACACCCAGACACCCCTCTCCATCTGCCCCCACACACAGACTGTGCCCCCCCCGTACCATCTCCACACCCAGACACCCCTCTCCATCTGCCCCCACACACACTGTGCCCCCTGTACCATCCCCACACTCAGACACCCCCCTCCATCTGCCCCCACACACACACTGTGCCCCCCCGTACCATCTCCACACCCAGACACCCCTCTCCATCTGCCCCCACGCACACTGTGCCCCCCCATACCACCGCCACACCCAGACACTCCTCTCCATCTGCCCCACACACACACTGTGCCCCCCTGTACTATTTCCACACCCAGACACCCCTCTCCATCTGCCCCACACACACACTGTGCCCCCCGTACCATCTCCACACCCAGTCACCCCTCTCCATCTGCCCCCACACAGACTGTGCCCCCCCTGTACCATCTGCAACCCAGACACCCCTCTCCATCTGCCCCCACACACACTGTGCCCCCCCTGTACCATCTCCACACCCAGACACTCCTCTCCATCTGCCCCCACACACACTGTGCCCCCCCTGTACCATCTCCACACCCAGACACTCCTCTCCATCTGCCCCCACACAGACTGTGCCCCCCACCTGTGCCATCTCTGCACCCAGTCACTTCTCTCCATCTGCCCCCACACAGCAGACTCCCCTCCCTCCCCGTAACATGACCACACCCAGACACTCCTCTCCATCTGCCCCCACACACACTGTGCTCCTTGTACCATCTCCACACCCAGACATCCCTCTCCATCTGCCCCCAGACACACTGTGCCCCCTGTACCATCTCCACACCGAGACACCCCTCTCCATCTGCCTCCACACACACTGTGCCCCCCTGTACCATCTCCACACCCAGACACCCCTCTCCATCTGCCCCCACACACACACTGTGCCCCCTGCACCATCTCCACACCCAGACACCCCTCTCCATCTGCCCCCACACAGACTGTGCCCCCCCTGTACCATCTCCACACCCAGACACCCCTCTCCATCTGCCCCCACACAGACTGTGCCCCCCCTGTACCATCTCCACACCCAGACACCCCTCTCCAACTGCCCCCACACATACTGTGCCCCCTGTACCATCTCCACACCCAGACACCCCTCTCCATCTGCCCCCACACACACTGTGCCCCCTGTACCATCTCCACACCCAGACACCCCTCTCCATCTGCCCCCACACACACTGTGCCCCCTG
Organism: Scyliorhinus torazame; assembly: GCF_047496885.1. Classification (NCBI taxonomy): domain Eukaryota; kingdom Metazoa; phylum Chordata; class Chondrichthyes; order Carcharhiniformes; family Scyliorhinidae; genus Scyliorhinus; species Scyliorhinus torazame. Next base: position 31,409,454 of record NC_092713.1, on the reverse strand, counting down.
TACCATCCCCACACCCAGACACCCCCCTCCATCTGCCCCCACACACACTGTGCCCCCCGTACCATCTCCACACCCAGACACCCCTCTCCATCTGCCCCCACGCACACTGCGCCCCCCGGTACCACCTCCACACCCAGACACTCCTCTCCATCTGCCCCCACACACACTGTGCCCCCCCGTACCACCTCCACACCCAGACACTCCTCTCCATCTGCCCCACACACACACTGTGCCCCCCTGTACCATCTCCACACCCAGACACCCCTCTCCATCTGCCCCACACACACACTGTGCCCCCTGTACTATCTCCACACCCAGTCACCCCTCTCCATCTGCCCCCACACAGACTGTGCCCCCCCGTACCATCTGCACACCCAGACACCCCTCTCCATCTGCCCCTACACACACTGTTCCCCCCCTGTACCATCTCCACACCCAGACACTCCTCTCCATCTGCCCCCACACAGACTGTGCCCCCCACCTGTGCCATCTCTGCACCCAGTCACTTCTCTCCATCTGCCCCCACACAGCAGACTCCCCCCCCCCCGTAACATGACCACACCCAGACACTCCTCTCCATCTGCCCCCACACACACTGTGCCCCTTGTACCATCTCCACACCCAGACATCCCTCTCCATCTGCCCCGAGACACACTGTGCCCCCTGTACCATCTCCACACCCAGACACTCCTCTCCATCTGCCCCCACACACACTGTGCCCCCTGTACCATCTCCACACCCAGACATCCCTCTCCATCTGCCCCGAGACACACTGTGCCCCCTGTACCATCTCCACACCCAGACACTCCTCTCCATCTGCCCCCACACACACTGTGCCCCCTGTACCATCTCCACACCCAGACACCCCTCTCCATCTGCCCCCACACAGACTGTGCCCTCCCTGTACCATCTCCACACCCAGACACCCCTCTCCATCTGCCCCCAAACAGACTGTGCCCCCCCCTGTACCATCTCCACACCCAGACACCCCTCTCGAACTGCCCCCACACATACTGTGCCCCTGTACCATCTCCACACCCAGACACCCCTCTCCATCTGCCCCCACACACACTGTGCCCCCCCGTACCATCTCCACACCCAGACACCCCTCTCCATCCGCCCCCACACACACTGTGCCCCCTGTACCTTCACCGCACTTTCTCAATAGTCACTGCCCAAAAGCCAGACCACCCGACTGCCTATCCCTTTGCAAAGACACGCCGCGAAACCGTGGGATTTTGCCCGCCCCCCAAAAATAGATATAATTTAATTGACTTTCTCAGAGAATAATTTAGGACAGAAAACGGGAAGACACTGAAACAAAAATAGAAACCGTGGGAGGATTTCCATCTTTATCAACTGAACCCTTCCCGCCAAGATCAACGGGAGGTTTTCCCATTTCTCCAGATCAGCCTTCGCCACATTGACCAGATCCTGGGAATTTAGTTTATGGACCGAGGCCCAATCACAGGCCACTCAGATTCCCTGATAACAGAAGCTGGATCTGGCCAGGCAATAGGCGAACCTCCCCAGATCGGCTCCCCTCCCTGGGCGATTGACCGGGCATTTACTTCAGTCTAAGTTCAATTTATGCCCCAAGAAGGAGCCAGACCACCCGAGCAGCGTCATTATCTCCTCTGCATTGACCAGATGGTCCGTCACATACAGCAACAAATAGTCCGCATTCAATTACACCCTATGCTGCTGCCCCCTCTATCCCACTCTACTTTGTTGATGACATCAATGCCATGGCCAGAGACTCAATTACTAAGTCAAACAACAGCGGGGACAGTGGACACCCCTGTCTCGTGCCTCTCATCAGGTGCAAATACCTCAAACTTAAGGGGGCCCTATATAGGGGCTGGAACCAAACAATAAATTTAGGCCCAAAGCCAAACATCGCAAGTATCGCAAACAAATAACTCACTCCACCCTATCAAATGTCTTTTCCGCATCCAATGCGATAATCCCCTCCAGATCAGGGGCTGAAGATGGGGACAAAACAACATTAAACAGTCTCTGAACATGGGCCGACAACTGCCTCCCCTTGACAACGGTGTTTGCTCCTCCGAAAAAGCCCCTGGGAGGGAGTGCTCCAGGCATATAGCTAAGACATTTGCAAGTGCGATACAACACACCCTCCTTGTCCTTCTTTAAGATCAAGGAAATCGACGCCTGCGCCAATGTAGCCGGCAATGTCCCCCGAGACATTAGAATCCTTAAACACTTCTAACAGGAAAGGGTCCAGCTGTCCCGCAAACCTCTTGTAAAATCCGATCGGGAACCCGCCCAGTCCCGGAACCTTATCCGACTGCATCATACCTATGCATTTTCTAACCTCCTCTAAGGTTGGCGGGGCCTCCAGTTCCTCCCTTCTCTCCTGCTCCACAACCGGGATAGACAAACCACCCAAGAACTCCAACATTGACAACCCATCCCCGGAGGCTCCGACCTGTAAAGGTTATGGTGAAAAGCCTCAAAAGCCTCATTCACCTTGTCTGGGGCAGAGACCATCCTGCCACTGGAATCCTTTACCTGCACTATTTCCCGAGAAGCTGCCTCTTTCCTCAGTTGGTGCACCAACAGGCAACGGGCCTTCTCCTCAAGCTCATCAATGAACGTCACAGCTGGCGCACAGCCCTGTCCATCGAAAGCAACCCAAACTCCAACTGCTACTTCTTCCTACTTGCCAGTAGCTCCGATGTGTGACTAACCGAATATTGATGATTCACTTTCGGGATGGCATTCACCAATCTCTGCCTCTCCACCCTTTCACTTCTCTCCTAATGTGCCTTGTAAGATTATCATAGAATTTACAGTGCAGAAGGAGGCCATTCGGCCCATCGAGTCTGCACCGGCTCTTGTAAAGAGCACCCTATCCAAGGTCAACACTGCCACCCTATCCCCATAACCCAGTAACCCCACCCAACACTAAGGGCAATTTTGGACACTTAGGACAATTTATCATGGCCAATCCACCTAACCTGCACATTTTTGGACTGTGGGAGGAAACCGGAGCACCTGGAGGAAACCCACGCACACACGGGGAGGATGCGCAGACTCCGCACAGACAGTGACCCAAGAAATGATCTCTCCTTTAATAACCACCTTCAAAACCTCACAACGTGGAAATCAAAATCTCCTCACTTCTGTTAAACCCCAGATACTCCTCAATGGCAGAGGAAACCCTCTCACAGAATCCCTTATTCGCCAACAGCGACATCTCCACGAGGGTCGCTGAGCGGGGCCCGACCTCACCACCAAATCCACAAAATACAGAGCTTGATCAGAGATCACTATTGCCGAATAAAACCGGCATCACCAACCCGCCCCCCCCCTTACCGGCAGCAGGAACCTACCAACCTCAAGATATCAATCGTAGAATATATCTGATGCACCTGAGAGATGAAGGAAAAATCCTTCTCATCTGGGTGTAAAAACCTCCATGGGGTCTGCTCCCTCCATCTGCTCCATAAAGGCCAAAAGTTGTTTTGCCACAACCGAAGGCCTCACAGCCTTAGGCTTCGACTTATCCAATACATAGTTACATAATCCAATACAGAATTGCCCTCCCAGGGTTAGCTGTGCAAATCCAAATCAGTGATCAAAGAGAGCAATGTTCTGATAAAAGTTGTGTTATCCCAGTTTGGGGGCATATACATTGACCAACATCACCGGGGTACCTGCCAAGAACCTACTAACCTTACATATCTCCCATTTGGATCCGCCAAAAGCTTAGCCACCAAAAAAGCTACCTTCTTATTAATCAAGGTCGCTACCCCCCGGGCCCTTCTGTCAAATCCCCAATGAAACACTTGCCCCACCCAACCCTTCCATAACGTATCTGATCTTTAACCGGAAAATGGGTCCCCTGCAACAGCGTCACATCATCCTTCAAACCCCTAAGGTGCGCAAACACAATAGATCTCGTTTCTGGGCTGCTCAACTCCCTAACATTCAACGTGACCAGCCGAATGGGGAGGGGGAGGGGTCATCTACCCCGCCCTGTAGCAGATTCAGCCATTCCCATCCTGTGGGGCAGTCCAGCAACCTCTGAAGGAGAGCTGACACCAGGCCCACCCAAGGTGGCCGCCAAATTCCCCAACACGACCGAACAAAAAAAGGTTCCCAGCCAACGTCAAAAAACTAACCCACCCGTCCCCACCTCCCTCCCCACCTCCCGCCGACACCACACCTTAACAGCCCAGCAAGCAACAAAAAAGCAATCAAAACTCCCACCCTCCAAACCCCACCCAACATGAGAACAACTCCCCTAAGCTCACACTTAAATCCTGGTGCGACCATCAATTCACACGAGACGAAGAGTTGACGTGAACAGTGGTTTTAATCAGCTAGATCTGTGCCTGCCTGCGACTGCTCTGTACTGAGTGCTGCCTACAGGCTGCAGATCTATATACCTCTGCCGACGGGGCGGAGCCACAGGCGGAGCCCACAAGGGCATCAACATAATACAATACAATGTAATACAATACAATGGTGAATGGTAGCAGTAATACATTCACCACAAATCCCCCCACACCGTATAAGCTACAGATACCCCAATCCCTTCTCTCCCGTTAACAAACTATATCAGCTAACAGGATGGCCCTCACACAGAGCACTATTCATAACACCAAAATTACGCAACACCAACCAACCTGCCGCCCAAGTCCAACTTTATTAGCTCACGCCGGCTGAGTTGCTTATGGGTCATCACCTGTTTGGACTTGATATTTCCAAATTTGGCGGGGAGAGTGGAGGCACGACAGGCCTCCCAGAAGAATCAACACACGTCAGAGAGGGGTGACAGATCATGTCAGGTGGGAAACCTGGGGCGGGATTCTCCGACCCCACGCCGGGCCGGAAAATCGCCGGGGGCTGGCGTGAATCCCGCCCCCGCCGTGTCCCGAAGTCTCCGCCACCAGAGATTCGGCTGGGGCGGGGATCACGCCGCGCCGGTCGGCGGGCCCACCCCCGCCGATTCTTCGTCCCGCGATGGGCCGAAGTCCCGCTGCTGGAATGCCTGTCCCGCCAGCGTGGATTAAACCACCTTTTGAACGGCGGGACAAGGCGGCGCGGGCAGGCTCCGGGGTCCTGGGGGGGGGGGGGCGCGGGGCGATCTGGCCCCGGGGGGTGCCCCCACGGTGACCTGGCCCACGATCGGGGCCCACCGATCCGCGGGCGGGCGTGTGCCGTGGGGGCACTCTTTGTCTTCCGCCTTCGCCACGGTCTTCACTATGGCAGAGGCGGAAGAGACCCCCTTCCCTGCGCATGTGCGGGGATGACGTCAGCAGCCGCTGACGCTCCCATGCATGCGTCGCCCGGTGAAGACCTTTCGGCCCCGGCTGACGTGGCGCCAAAGGCCTTTCCCGCCAGCCGGCGGAGCGCAAACCACTCCGGCGCGGGCCTAGCCCCTCAAGGTGAGGGCTTGGCCCCTAAAGGTGCGGAGAATCCTTTAGGATTCCGGAATCCCCCGCCCCGCCGGGTAGGGGAGAATCCCGCCCCTGGTTCTAGTTGATAATTTAGCCGGTCAGATTATGCCCCATTCTGTACCTATATCGTATGTTGTCAATGTCAATGGCAGGACTGGGCAACACGGTAGCACAGTAGTTAGCACTGTCGCTTCACAGTGCCAGGGACCCGGGTTAGATTTCCAGCTTGGGTCACTCCAGTCTGTAGTCTGCACGTTCTCCCCGAGTCTGCGTGGGTTTCCTCCGGGTGCTCCGGTTTCCTCCCACAAGTCCCGAAAGACGTGCTGCTTGGTGAATTGGACACTCTGAATTCTCCCTCTGCGTACCCGAACAGGCGCCGGAACGTGGCGACTAGGGGCTTTTCACAGTAGCTTCATTGCAGTGTTAATGTAAGCCGATATGTGACACTAATAAAGATTATTATTATTAGGATGCCAATCATGTCAGGAGTCAGGGAACAGTTACCCCACTCCGGATCAGATAGTTCCAATTAGTGTCACCGGTGCTCCTGTGGCCATTCTAGAGAGGGGGGAGCTGGGAATTTCAGGGTCAGACCCGCCAGCAGCTCAGGGGGGGAGCTGGCGAGGAGAGCAGCCCCACTGGGGAGGTGGAGATAATGATAATAATCAGTGGCACTCCACTGGTTCTCTCAGCCATGGGAGGTTTAACAATTTTTCAACAATTACTGTTATTTATTTTGTCACATTTTGCCAAGTCTTAAAACAGTCCAGGAGGAGGAGGCCAGGGAAGGCATACAAATTAAGGCATATTCTAGTCAGGCAACTTGTGTAGCCTCAACCATCCTCTGGTGTAGTGGCTTTAGATCAGGTCTCACTCTAGGTTTCTAACTCCTAACTCCTGCCAGCTCTTTGTTATAGCAATGCAAATTGAAGGTCAGAACCTCTGGTTCTTCATTATTTATTTGTATTTCATTACAGTTTGTTATTTTTGTACCCAGGTTTTGTACTGAATTCTGTCTGTATTTGGAGTAATTCCCAGTAATGGCATATGGTCATTAATTGTATGCTGTCTTTCCCCATCTACATTGCTTATATGTCTGTAGCTGGGACCAGCTGCTGCTCTCTTCACTGGTGTCATTGAACTTCCTTTCGAGGTCCCGGAAACCTGAAATTGCTCAAATTGTTTGAATTGGCCTGCTATTGGTTGTTTCAGCTGATATTGAAGAGTCAACAATAAACTAACTCTGAAATCAGAGACCAAAACTTTTATTACTCAATTTACCTTCTATTCATGCTTGCTTGACAGAAGAATCAATGTTTATTTCCACTGCCCATTGTGTTGTATGAAGTTTGGCACAGTTGTATAACTTTGCTTCTAATGTCTAATTTGCCATCTCCCCTGGCTCTGAGACACATCCGATGGGACTTCCGGTGATGGCGGGCGGGAGGCGGCCGCACAATGGAGGGCTCCCGTTCGGCAACGGCATTTTTGGGGCTTTAAGCCCGGTCCCAGGGTCCGCGGAGGCGGCAGAAGCAGGGAGAAGGCATGGGGGAGGCACAGTGAAGACACAGGAGGAAAAAAAGAACAAAGAAAAATGTCGAGGGTGAGCAAGAAAACGGCCGGAAAAAAACAGCTGGAGGTCCGTCGGGGAGTGGAAAGGTCACCGCGGGGTCACCAGGAAAAATGGAGGCTGGAGCACCAGGGAAGGCCGCACTGCTTACGGCTGAAGAAATAATTACGGTGATGGCTGCGGAATTTGAAAAGCAGTTGGCGCAGATTGCGAAATGTATGGAGACGGTGAGGAAGGAGATGAGGGAGGTTTTGAGTGTGCTGGTGGAGGAAGCGGTTTCTCCGGTGAGGACGGAGGTGGCAAGCGCAGTGACGGAGGTGCGAGAGCAAGGGGAGGCGCTGAAGGAAGTGGAGGAGACGTTATTGCAGCTCGGTGATCAACTTGCCTCGATGGGGAAAGAGATGCGGAAGGTGATGGATACTAACAAGGATCTGCGAGGAAAAATGGAAGACCTGGAAAACAGATCCAGGCGACAGAATTTGAGGATTGTGGGGCTGCCCGAAGGAGTTGAAGGACCGAAGCCGACTGAGTATTTTGCCGCGATGCTGGCAAAACTATTGGGGGAGGGGGAGGATCCCTCCCGATATGAACTGGATCGGGCTCATCGGTCGTGGAGGCCTGTACCAAAGGCGAGTGAGCCGCCAAGGGCAGTGACTCTGTGCTTCCGTAGGTACAGGGTGAAGGAGAAGGTCCTGAGCTGGGCCAAGCAGAAGCGGGTGGTGCAGTGGGCTGGAGCTGGTATACGTGTACGGGGGTGGGGGGGAGCTGTGTAAGATTAAGGGTGACTACGGGTAATCCCTGATTCCTCTTTGTCATTTGTTTATGTAAACATGCGGGTTGAGGTTCGGGGGTTGGTGGGTAGATGGGATCATTGTTATTATGGGGACTGACATATCTTGCTGATTATTGTTTATTGTTGATGGATGTAAATGTGGGAGAAAATGTGAAAAAGGAGGAGAATTTAAAAAATAAAAAATTATATCCGATGGATATCCGAAGGAGCAGAAATGTAAATAGCAAGAGAACAAAAGTAAATTTCTAGGGTTGACGCAATGTATCAATTTCTCCCAACATGTGAAAGTGCACATGTGACGAGGGCGAGAAGGAGTCGCCTGTTCGAAGGGGTTGAGGACATTTGTGAAAGGTGCAGGAGGGGGCCAGCCAATCATGTGCACATGTTCTGGTCGTGCTTAAAACTGAGGAAGTTCTGGAGCACCTTCTTCAGCTCCATGACGACAGTGTTACAGTTGCACCTAGAATCCAGTCCCCTGCGGGCCATATATGGGTGTCGGACGTGCCAGAGCTCCAATCAGGGGTGGGCGGCAGGTGCCTTTGCCTCACTGGTGGTGAGGAGGTAGATCCTATTGGGCTGGATGTCAGTTTTTTTTGTTTAGATTTAGATACCCAATTCTTTTTTTCCAATTAAGCGAGGGCAATTCACCCACCCTGCACACCTCTTTGGGTTGTGGGGGTGAGACTCATGCAGACACTGGGAGGGTTGGATGTCAGTTGCTCCACCCTGTGCCTCCGTATGGCTGGGTGACTGAATGGAGTTTCTGAGCCGAGAGAGGGTTAAATTCAGCTTTTGAGGGAATGGGGAAGGGTTTCACAAGAGATGGTGTCTGTTCACATCTCACTTCAAGGAGTGAGCCTCAGTCGGCAGCTATATGGAGAGTGGTTACTTAGTTGATTAAATGTTTGGGGGTTTAGGGAGGGATTATTAAATGTTAGTTAAATATGTGTATTGTAAATTATGTAAACATTTTTGAAAAAGCTAACAAAAATATTTATAAATTTTAAAAATATGAAAGTGCCAATGATGTAAAAAACAAACTTGCTGCACCTTGTTGTCATATTCTGTTCAGGGATAGGACTGGAAGCATGAAATCACTCAAAAGGAAGTGTGTCAGGTGATCCAGTTTTGGTTCAGTGGAGTACATGGCCGGGATTCTCCCTTCTAAGTCCCCATGCCGGTGGGAGAACCGGCGCTAACTACTCCGGCATCAACAGCCCCCGAAAGTGCAGAATTCTCCGCATTTTCGGGGGCTAGGTGGATGCCGGAGGGGTTGGCGCCATTCCAGCCGGCGCCGAAGGGACGGTGCGAGTTCGCACGTGCGCCGAAGGGCCGGCGTGTTCTCGCGCATGCGCGGAACCGCCACCGTGATTCCGCGCATGCGCAGACCGACCGGCGTATTTTGCCGCCTGTGCGGGGGGTTCTCTTCTCCGCGCCGTGTGGGACCTGAGTAAACCACGCCAGCGGGACTGGCCAAAAATTGACAGCCTCTCGGCCCATCGGGGCCCGGAGAATTGCCGGGGGGGGGGCCGCTGCCAACGGCCCCCGAACAGCGTGGTGGGAATCCTGCCCCCACCCGAAAAAACGGCGCCGGAGAATATGGCAGGCGGCGTCGGGGCGGGCTTCGCGCTGCCCCTCGGGGATTCTCCGATCTGGCGGGGGGTCAAAGTTTCCCGCCCCACAACTTTATGCTCCACTGCTGATGTCTTCAAGTTTCCTGTTCATGTATATCTGCTCCCATGTGCCTTGTCTCACTACATTAACCCACAACATGGTTGCGCAACCCCTTATGAGCGATTGGTGCCTTTCTATCATTACAACAAGCAAGGCACACCATAGAGCAAGACAATGCTGGTTGAATCTGCAATTCCCTACATGGCTATGTTATCCAGTCTGTCTGATAGAGCTGTACCATGCCTCCTTGCTGGGAGAGAACGTCAGATAGTGACCGTATCTAGGCCGTATCTAGCCTTTGTTCGCACAATTCTGGTCGCCACACTACCAGAAGGATGTGGAGGCTTTGGAGAGGGTGCAAAGGTGGTTTACCAGGAGGTTGCCTGGCCTGGAGGCTGTTAGCTATGCGGAGAGGCTGAATAGACTCGGACTGTTTTCATTAGAAAGACGGAGGTTGAGGGGTGACCTGATAGAGGTCTACAAGATTATGAGGGGCATGGATAGAGTGGATGGGCGGGCACTCTTTCCTAGGGTGCAGGGGTCAGTCACCAGGGACATAGGTTTAAGGTCCATGGGGCAATGTTTAGAGGAGATGTGCGAGGCAGGTTTTTTAGACAGAGGGTGGTGAGTGCCTGGAACGCATTGCCAGGGGAGGTTGTGGAAGCAGATACATTAATGGCGTTCAAAGGGCATCTTGACAAATACATGGATAGGATAGGTATAGAGGGATACGGCACAAGTAAGTGCTGAGTGTTTTGGCTAAGGTTAGTATCATGACCGGTACAGGCTTGGAGGGCCGAAGGGCTGTACCTAAGCTGTATTGTTCTTTGTTCTTTAAAGTCATCGGCACGGCCTCAGAGATATTCTGCCTTCTACCAACGCTGGTTGGGGAATGTTGTTGCGGCCCATAGAAAGGAAAGGAAGTGGAGGAAAACAGAAGTATTATAAATATAAAACAGGGGATGTTATGCTTCCAGCTAACATTGACTACTTTTTGAAACAACTGTTTATCAGTGAAGGTTTGTCCAGACAGCTATAAACTCGATCAGCAACAAATAGTGTGAATCCCCCTAAGGGAAAGATCACCATTCACAGAAACACTCATTTGCAAATCTGAAAGTCTGTCCAGTCACACAGAACTGATTGATTTCACATTGGGGGGAGCTGCAGTTGCTGTCCTGGACCAAGATAAAAAGAAATAGCAATGCTGCAATTGTTCTGATTATTTCACAAATGCCCAGAGTTAGATGAGGCTGTTACTGTCAAGGTCAGTTACTTACATTCTCTCTCCCAGATCTTCTTTGGCCAAATTCCTATCTGTAAATAAGAACCTATTATAATTGTCCGCTGTGGAGCTGCGGGCAAACTGACATTTTCGAACAGATGTGTGTAGCTAATTCAGCACTGGCTGGCTCCCATCCGTTTTTGGAGAACAATGGAATGTATTATGCTTCTCATTTGTTTTTGCCAGTTAGGAGCTGCAGTGCACACTGTAATCTGATATTGGATGAGTGTATTGTATGTTCATTAACTGTATTATTTACAATGCAAAGTGGCACCTCCAGACAGTGTGTGTAAGTAAAATGACGCTGAGCTCCATCATTCCCAGAGATGATTTTGGATATGTAAATCCACACCTGCAATACAGACCTGCAGCCCAGTACGAGTCTGTGCCTTCAGAAGAGAGGTGCAGACAATTTCCTCCCCCCACACAAAAAAATTAAAGTAAACACTTACCCTTTAGGAGGTAGAAATGTTTCCAGTGTATTATTGCACAAAGTGATTTGTCATAATAACAATGGGGTTTTGCGATTTTATGGGGGTGAAGTTGGCCTCGCTTACCTATAAGAATAAAAAAGATGTTTCCTCTCTTAAGTGTAAGGTCGGATGTGAAAGTAAAGCAGTAAAATTGTCCATCAATACATTTGAACCATCAGCTTGTGATGAACGCCAACAATGTCTTGGAAAGAGTGTTATCTTTTGTTCATCACTTGCAGGCAGAGTAAATTTGATTGCTTGAAAAGACAACGCAGGTGACACTGTTACTTGCTAATTGATGCCAAGGGCAATCATTCCCTTGTGGGTGGCACCATCAAGCAATATAACAGACAATTGCTCTCCTTGATGCTTTTTACATCTTTTTATATAATGTACAGCTTGTCAATATTGATGTTTATCAAAATAATCAGAATAGAAGTGCCTCAAATTATCATTAACCATTTATTGGCAATATCTGTAGTGTATTGAAAAAAAAGACTTGCATTTGCATAGCACCTTTCGTGACCCTGATGTGCTTTACAGCCAATTGAATACTTTTGAAGTGTAGTGACTGTTGCAACGTAGGGAACGAGGCAGCCAATTTGTGCTCAGTAAGCTCCCACAAACAGTAATCCAATAATGTGCAGATAACCTGTTTAGTGATGTTGGTAAATATTGATCAGTACATCAGAGATATCTCCTCTGTTCTTTCTTGAAATTGTGCCTTGGGATTTTAAAAAACATCATTCATGAGCTGTCGGTGTTGCTGCCTGGATCAGCATTCATTGCCCATCTTTATTTGCCCTGGAGGAGGTGATGGTGAGCTGCCTTCTTGAACCTCTGGAGTCCATGTGGTGTAGCTACACCCATCGTGCTGTTGGGGAGGGAGTTTCAGGATTTTTACCCAGTGACAGTTAAGGAACGGCGATATATTTCCAAGTCAGGATGGTCATTGGCTTGGAGGAGAACGTCCAGGTGGCGGTGTTCCCATGTGCCTGCCGCCCTTGTCCTTCTAGACGGTAGCAATCATGAGTTTGGAGGTTCTTGTCTAAAGAGCCTTGGTGAGTTCCTGTGGTGCAACTTGTAGGTGGTACACACGGCTGCCACTCTCCACCGGTCGCGGAGGAAGTGAATGGGGTGCCAATCAAGTGGGCTGTTTTGTCTTGGATAGTATCATGCTTCTTTTTTATATATAAATTTAGAGCACCCAATTCATTTTTTCCCAATTAAGGGAGAAAGAGAAGATTCTGCAGTGGGCCAGGGAGAAGCGCAATTGCGAATGGGAGGGCAACAAGCTCTGAATATACCAGGACATTGGAGCTAAGCTGGCAAAATGGCATGCGGGGTTCAACAGGGCCAAGGTGGTGCTGTATCGAGAGCGGATCAAGTTTGGGGTGCTCAACACGGCTAAACTATGGGTGACCTATGAAGGCCGGTAATACTATTTTGAGGTGCCAGAAGTGGCTAATGACTTTATCAAGGCGCATAAACTGGGGGAGAACTGAACTGAACAATTTTGGGAGATGGAGGTGCTGGCACTTTGAAGTAATTGAGAACAAGTGTAGAGTGGGGGTTGGAGGGAGTTGTTTTTTTCTTCCGATGTGGAGGGGTTTTTCTTCTTTTTACTGTCGTGTCGACAAAGGGTAGCAGGGTCTGTCCCCACCCCCCTCCTGCTGTTTGTGGCTGTGTTTTTTCTTTTTGTTTGTCTTTGGGGGGTGATCTGTGATTTAAGATGATTCTTCGTTCAGGTGGGGGATTGGGAGGTCAGCGGGGAGCCTTCTTCACAGAACAGAGAGGTGTGGTCGTCGCTGGCGGGGTGGAGCATCAGCAGGAGGAGCCTTTGGGCAGGAGTTGTCATGCTGGCAGGTAATGGTGAACGGAAGTGAGGTGGGGGAGAAGGCCGAGAGAGGTGGTTGTGGGGAGAGGGGAGAGGGCGAGGGGAGGGGTAGGGTGGGGGGGGGGTAAGGTGGGGGGAATGGAGGGTGATGCAACAAGGCGAGGTTGGAGAAGAAACATGGTCAGGGGCGGAGAAAGGAGCCATCTTGGATGGACCAGGTACAGGGTGAAATTAACGGGGTAGAGCTGAAAGGTGAGGATGGTGGATGGTGGAGGGGTATGGCCCCTGGTACAGCTGATAACATAAGACCATAAGACATAGGAGCGGAAGTAAGGCCATTCGGCCCATCGAGTCCACTCCACCATTCAATCATGGCTGATTTCAACTCCATTTACCCGCTCTCTCTCCATAGCCCTTAATTCCTCGAATAAGACCATAAGACATAAGACATAAGACAACATGGAACGTGCGAGGGCTCAATCGATCGGTGAAGAGATCTCGGGTCTTTGCGCACCTAAGGGGGTTGTTGGCAGCAATCCCAGACTTGGCCACGGACCAGTTGATTATGGGAGGAGATTTTAATTGTGTCCTAGAGCCGAAAGTAGATAGGTCGGGCCCCAGGTCAATGGGTAGAATACGAATGGCAAAGGAGCTGGGTGGGTTTATGGTGGACACGTGGGGGAAGTGCACCCAGGGGGAAGAGAGTTCCTTTTTCTCATATGTGCATAGAGTGTATTCAAGAATTGACTTTTTTGTGGTGAGCAGGGAGGTTTTGGTTGGGGCAGAATACGCCACTGGGGGTGGTGGCTTGACTGGGGGCTTTATATGACTTTCTTCGGTTTGAAAAGATTAAGTATGAATTAAGGGGTTCAGCGGAGGGCTCTGAGGCAAGGTGGGTATGTTTGTGGCCGTGTTTCAGGAGCTGTTCGTTGGGGGGAGGGCGCGCGGGAGAAGGGGAAAACTTGTACAAACTGAATAGTTGTTTGATGGAGTTTGTTCCACAAATTGTTGATGTTTCGTAACCTTTCATATACTTATGGGATAAAATATAATTTCAAACATTTTCCCCCAGTATTTCTGAGCCTGGCCTTAGAGCCATTTGAGATAAAATACTCCAAGCAACAAACTTCGAAAACCATGGATTTAAAGGTCCTTTGTTTGATCCCAGTTTTCATCAGTCAATTTCTCACGCTGGGCAAAGATTCTGCTGGTTATTTATGTTGCAATTTTGTGTTCAAAACTAAGACCTTGTTGCACATATGTGAAAAGAAACGTCCCAAATTGCAGACGGTCGATAATTGGAGATCACAGATTTAAGATTGAAGGAAAATAGTGAGGGCTGAGTGGGAGAAAGGGAAGGAAATTGAGAATTCTTTGACACATTGAGTTGTTACAATCTGGAAAGCACTGTCTGTAAAAAAGGTCAAAACTGATTCAATCAAATTGGATAAATAATTGAAAGGGAACAAAAATCAGTGCCATGGAGAAAGAGCAAGGGAATAGCACTAATTGCATGGCTCTTTCATTGAACTAGCATAGGCACAATGGGCCAAATGGTCTCCATCTCTGCTGTATGTTGACCTTTATGTCAAGGAGGTTGGAGTTTGGTATATAGTTTTGCAGAGATCATGCCTGGAGTACTGGATACTGCTTTATCCTTATCTTAGAAAGAATATAATTCCTTGGAGGAGGTGGAATGAAAGCTCACTGGATTCCTGGGATGAGAGGGCTATCTTATGGAGGAAAAATGGAGTAAAATGGGCCTTTGTTCTCAGGCTTTTGGAAGATTGAGAGGAGATCTAATTGAAAGGTTAAACATTCTTCAAGGGGTTAGCACGGTAGATGATAAAAGGTTGTTTCCCCTGGCTGGAGAATCCAGAAAAAGGGATCCATTGTAAGCTCAATGACTCCCACAGCTATCTCAGCTAGAAATAGATAGGTTTAGGGTGCAATCTACAGGCCCCATCGCACCCCAACTTGATTTACCCAAGTTCCACAAGGTGGCGCAACCAGAATCCCACCTACAATGGGTGGAACCAGGCCACATGTGCTTAAGTAGGTTTCAAAACCCCAGGTTCTGACCACCCAGGTAGGTACCACCACTGGGTGGATGTGTACTTTGCCAGGAAGGTGGGGTGGGGTGGGAGTGGGGGGGGCTGCAGGGGGAGCTCTGTTGTGGCTAACAGCATAATCATTTGCCTATTCCTTGGAAAGAAGCCTTGGGGATAAAGATCGGTCTGGATCTGAAGGAAGAGGAACCTTGGCAGTACATCATGGGCTATCTGAATCCCCAAGTAGCAGAATTTGTTTTGGGCTAGTTTGAGTGGTAGACGCTCCAGCTCCATCCCTCCCCCGTTCGGGTTCACAAGGATTAACTCGCTCTTGCCCAGATTGAGATTGTAGCCCGAGAAAGCCCCAAATCTCTTCCAGGAACCTCATGATTTCCTTCAAGCCGTTCCGCATCTTAGATGTAGAGGAGCAGGTCATCCGCATAGAGTGAGACTCTGTGCTCTCTGCCCTCTCTTTGGATACCCTTCCAGCCTTTTGCGTCTCAGAGCGCGATCACCAGGGGTTCAATTGCCAGGGCGAACAGGAGCGTGGACAACGGGCATCCCTGCCTGGTGCCTCTGTACAACTTGAAGTATTCAGAGCCGGTGGTGTTGGTCCGAACGTTTGCCTTGGGGGCGTTCTACAGGAGTTTCTACAGTTGGGGCTGGTTTAGCACACTGGGCTAAATTGCTGGCTTTTAAAGCAGACCAAGGCAGGCCAGTAGCATGGTTCGATTCCCATACCAGCCTCCCCGAACAGGTGCCGGAATGTGGCGACTAGGGGCGTTTCACAGTAACTTCATTGAAGCCTACTTGTGACAATAAGCGATTTTCATTTCATTTTCATTTAATTTAATTTAATTTAATTTCATCCATGAGGTGAACCCCGTCTCTAACCCAAACCGCTTAAGTACCTCAATGAGGTACTTCCATTCGACTCTGTCGAAGGCCTTTTCTGTGTCCAGGGAGACAATCACCTCTGGTGTTCTTTCACCGGATGGGGTTAATATCACATTCAACAGCCGCCTGATGTTTGCAGTTGCTGTCTACCCTTAACAAAGCCCGCCTGGTCCTCTGCGACCACCTCTGGTACGCAGTTCTCCAGTCTCTTGAGCAGGACTTTCGCGCGTATTTCGCATCTACGTTAAGCAGCGAAATGGGTCTATATGATCCACATTCTGTCAAATCTTTGTCTTTTATGGGTATCAGCGATATGGTGGCTTGTGTTAGTGTAGGAGGCAGGGAGCCCCTTGCTAGCGGGTCTGCGAACATCTCCCATAGGTGCGGGGCCAGAGCTGGTGCAAATGTTTTATAGGAGTCCGCCGGGAACCCATTGAGTCCCGCCGCCTTCCCCACCTTCATGGAGTCGATACTCTCCATGACCTCTCCCAGTGGTTCTCCTTTTTTAAGGAAGGATGTAATTGTGTTGGAAGCAGTTCAGAGAAAGATTACTAGATTAAGAGCGCGAATGGAAGGGTTCTTCTATGAGGAAAGACTGGACAGGCCAGGCTTGTATCCGCTGGGGTTTAGAAGAGTAAGAAGTGACTTGATTGAAGCATGGAAGATCCTGAGGGGTTTTAACAGGTTGGATGTGGAGATGTTTCCTCTTGTGGGAGAATCTAGAACTAAGGGTCAATGATTAAAAATAAGGCCCGCCCATTTCAGACAAAAATAAGGAGGTTTGTTTTTCTCTCAGAGAGTAGAGAGTCTTTGGAACTCTCTTCCTGAAATGTTGGTGGCAGCAGAGTCTTTCAATATTATGAAGGCAGAGGTGGATAGATTCTTGATGAGCAAGGGGGTGAAAGGTTACCAGGGGTTTGGTGTCAATGTGGAGTTGAGATGACAATCAGATCAGTCACGATCTTAATGAATGGCGGAGCAGGCCCGAGTGGAGTCACCTACTAATTTGTATGTTCATAATACTACACCTTTCCCCATTTCAATGTCTGTAAGGGCGCTATTCCGTTCTTATGGTTTCTTTGTCCTTGTCAACCTTGTGTTCTGGCGATGCTACTTCCTGTTACCAGCAATTCTGATGTGTCTTCCTTTGCCCTTATTCTATTTCCCAGACTTCTGCTTTCACTTCCCTCCATACTAGAACCTTAATTGGATTCTTCATCGTTTCACCCTCTGTTTCATCAGCCTTCACATTTGCCTTTTCTGCCACCTCCAGCATGATGCCACCAACAAACACACCATTGTCTTACCTTTGAGCGTTCCAAAGAAACAATTCCCTTTCCAATACTCTGCTCCCACTTCTCACCGTCTCTGACACTCCCTCACCTTCCCATGTGCAGGCACAGAAGTCAAAACGTGGACTGCATTTGTTCAATAGCGCGGTTCACCACCACTTCTCAAGTGCAATTAGAGATGGGCAATAAAGTGTTGGCCTTACCAGCAATAGCCACATCACAAGAAGGGATAAATAAAAATAATCTAGCCTTGCTCCTCCTCCCTCCCTACTCTCTAGGGCCCCAAACACCCCTTCGAGGAGAAGCAGCAATTTACTTATACTTCTGATTAGGGTGCAGTCTCCTCTACATTGAGGAAAACAAATGCAGATTTGAGGACTGTTTTGGAAAATGCTTTAAGTCAAAAATTTATAACACAAGCAGTATTTCAAAATAAATCAAAGAGAAATAAAAATGAGTTTTAATGCACAACACCTCTTCTCGGCATATAATAGTCTCTTTGTGCACACATTCCTTTTTGTAAAGCAATCCAACAATTAATGACTTGCATCATCCCATTTTATCTTGGAGATTTATTTTCTGTGAGAATAAGTGGGAATGAAGGAGTACCGGGTGAGCACCTCAGGTCTGTTGCACCTTTTGTTGAATGTACATCATGTACAGGGAATGATGATCTATACAACATTCAGTGGGCAAGCTATTCTCAAAACACACCTTATACAGAATTTACCCTAAAATATTTGCCATAAACCCCATATCCATGCTTCTACAAAAGCCAGTGTTTCTGCAACTAAAGTACTTTTAACCTAACCTTGTTATTTCCTTAGCTTCCCAGGCAAAAGGACACTATTTTCCATTTTACCCACTATGAATATTATAAAACCAGCTGTATTTCAATACCCATTCAGAAGATTGGCATGGGAAAATTATTAATTTCATGCCCTTCAGATCACCCTAGGGTGGAAATATGACTAACGAGCTTAAATACAGAAAAAATAGTAATGTCTATTTGCCCTTGAAATAGCCTTGACTGCAGTATGTTTCATCACAGTGCTGAGTTCCAGTACATCCAAACTAGCATCTGGTCTTGTCTGAGCGAGTAGCCAATCTTACTGAGCAATCAAGCATCTTAATTCTTCTATTTTCTTTAGACATAACATCATCTTTCTGTGATGATCGAGCATGATTTATTGGGATACGAGTAGCACTAGAGAGGATTATTAATTCAAATTTACCCCTGACCTACAGTGATCTGCTTATTGTCTTATCCTGTTTATTTAAAGGACCTGAAGCTTGACTTTGGCACAGATTTTCGCAACGACAGAGTGCTCTCCATCATGACCAAAATCCTGGGAATTGGACGGAAATTCAAAGTCCTGCCCCTGAACATGGCATCTTCACAGGGATGGAACTGGAGCCATGCCAGGATTCACACTTGCAAATTTGCTGGTCAATTAAACTGCTAGCTGCCTCTTCTGAAGTGGGATTTTGGAAGATCAGGAGCGTGGAATGTGGAGAGCACCGAGTAAAACAAGAAAGAGGAGGTCTGAACTTGGTGGATGTTGTTACAATCCCAGTTGATGTTACTACTGGATGGGACTCTGGTTTAAAAGACTGTAACATTTACTATTTTTAGAAAATGTGAATGAACAGAGTCACAGGGCTACCAATCAATTTTTAACAACAAAAAATGCCATTTGCTAAACATGAAAAGTTTGATTATAATGCGGTACTCCTTCATTCCCACTTATCTTCACAAATTTTCGCAAATTTTAAGGATAACACAGGTTACAAAGTACATCTTATGCTATAATATTCTCAGTAAATACATAGTCCCTGTAAACCAATAGGCTAACGGTGGTCAAACACCCCCCACTCTGAAACCAAGTGGCAGATACCACCCTAATTGAACTTCTGCAGAGTTCTCCACAAATTCCTCCAGAGGATTTTTCCTCTGTGAACCAACTGGTCTCAATGGACTCTAGCTTCCACATGAGTGCTTCCCAAACTCCACTCTTGAAAAGACATATCTTAGAATCTTCTTTCAAACAATGCTTTCCTCAGCTGTTTTCAGGAAGGATCCAGTTCCAGAATTTCCAACTCTCCTTTCAGTATTCCTATGTCTTGAATTGCTAATACTTTCCATGCAATCCCTCAGGTACCCAGCCATGAAAACTACTGCTTCATAGGCAAGATGTCTTTTGGTTTAACTCTGATGTCTAGTTCCTCACTTTAAATCTGTTTAGTGCAGCTGCTGCTTTAATTCAGAGTCCTTTCTCTGTCTTTTACTTGAATTCCAATGAACAGTGCCTTGTTCAACTTCAAATCCCTTTTGTCTCTTTGACTTCAACCTTCCTGTAATCTCTTTGTTCCCTGGTTTCTGGAACTATCTGTTCTTCAATTTCTGGGACTTGTTTTATTTACATTACCCCATTATACTGCTTCTGGAAGAGCTGCCTTCTCTCTCACTTACTGGCTCCAACTGTTTTGGATCCAACAAAAAAACTAAACTCAATAGGTCTTTCTAATTTAATTTTTTTTCTATTTAAGGGGCAGGAACTGAGGATAAGGTGGGTCTGCTCAGGCAGATACTGAGAGAAATAGTTCAGGTTTGACAGTAAGAAAATCACATTGTCAGAACCCGAATCTCACAAAGACCTCAGGCTTTTGGAGGAAGATGATTTTGCAACAGTAAATCTAAAAGAAATGACAATAATTAGACTGTCAGATCTACAGCATTCATTACTTTATTAAATTGACACAATGCGTTACATTACAATGGAAACAAATACAAATTACTTTGAGTCTCTTGTGGTAAAGCTATGCTGCATCAATAAATTGGACAAATTTAATCACTTTTGTTGAAGACCTCATTCACTATCCACCAACAAAATATGAGCCTATATATGTTTGAGGAAATATAATAAATTCCATCAAATACCATCTAATCTCATGAAGGAATTACATGTTTCAATCTTACTGACTAATAATGAGCAATTATGGTCTTTTTGAAAAATAATTCAGCTTCTTTGGTAATAATCATAAGCTACTTGAATATATTTCACAAAATAGAAGCTAAGTGGGAGTTTTTCGTACATAAAAAATGTGACACATTCAACTAAGGGATCAGGGTGAAACCAGAATAGCAACACAGTACATCTTCAACGAACAATAAGTCATTGGTACAAAAATATATTTGTGCCATTGGATTGTGTGGAATAGATTATTTGAATATTCTTCATTCATGCCAATAAATCTTGTCGTTTGCCCCTTCCAATTTCATATGCTAAAATGCATGATGGATACCATACACTGGAACTAATAAGCACATCAATTCCAGAGAGTAAACTTCATAAATTGGCACCCATTTCATCATGAATCCTGTGGAAAACCTTAAAGTCTGGAGAGGTTCAGTAATGATGCCAGAACTCAATCACACAGATACATAGACGATAGGAGCAGGATGAGGCCTTTTGGCCCTTCGAGCCTGCTCCGCCATTTATCACGATCACGGCTGATCATCCATCTCAATAGCCTAATCCTGTTTTCTCCCCATAAGCTTTGATCCCATTTGCCCCAAGTGCCATTCCACCACGGAATGAGGCATTAGAATATCTCAACTGTTGTAAACCTACCGGCTCCCAGTGAGTGAGATTTGCCAATTTGCTTGACTGCATCAAGTGTCAGGTGCAGACGGAATAGTTACACAGAGTGGCTGATAGGAAACGTACACAAGCTCATGCCATTCTCTCTCTTGCTGATGGAATTGCTAATTAAGTTGTTGGACATTGGCTGGAATTCTCCGGTTGTTGGGATTCTCTTTTCCTGCCGGCAGCGCACTTGCGCCAGCGGGTTTCCCGGCAGCGTGGGGTGGCTTCAATGGGAAATCCCATTGACAAGCGGCGGGAGTATAGAATCCCTCCACCAGCGAATGGCGCTCCCGAGAAACATGCGGCTGGGAAACTGGAGAATCCAGCCCAACAGACAAATAGCTTTGTTGATCGGTGACCACTCAGACCAGTTGTTCTTTTAACAGTTCTGCTTTCGTCTGGCTTCCTGAGCAGTTTCTCGCAACATTTAATAAATGTTGACATTTACCATGTTATTTATTGACTTTTGATTTATTACTATTTTACTTCCCTTTCTACATTGTGGCCACCGCTAGTATGTGGATCTCTCTCTCATGAGGCAGAATGGAGAAAGTTTTACAGTTTTAGCAGATGCTGGATAAGATGATCACACAGTTTGCCAATGTCACGGGCGGAAGGCCTGATCAATTTTATTGGTCATTAAAATAAAACCAGTGAGCTGCCAGCGTTGAAATGCAGTTCACCGATTGGGGTGGCAGGAACTCTGACAGCTCTACTGCGAAGCTGAGTTGGCAGAATTAAATTGAGGAAGGGTAGCTGATGTGCTCCTCCAGGCCTCACAGAAACCATCACATGGAGGTTTTTGGATGACCCACCGTGGTCCCCTGAAGCACATTCTCCGGTCCGCCAACCACGTTTTCCGGGGCAGCACGCCCTCGCCGGCAGCGGGATGCTTCGTTCCTGCCACCTAACAATGGGATTTCCCATCGTGGCCACCCCACACTGCCTGGAAACCCGCCGCGGGTTTGGGTGCACTGCCGGCACAACGGAGAATCCCGCCGACGGAGAATCCAGCCCAGGGCGGGATTCTCCGCAATCGGCACGATGTCCGCCGACCGGCGCCAAAAACGACGCAAATCAGTCTGGCATCGCGCCGCCCCAAAGGTGTGGAATCCTCCGCATCTTGAGGAGCCGAGCCCTCACCTTGAGGGGTTAGGCCCGCGCCGGACTGATTTCCGCCCTGCCAGCTGGCGGGAAAGGCCTTTGGTGCCCCGCCAGCTGGCGCGAAACTGACTTTGCCGGGTGGCGCATGAGCGGGAGCGTCAGCGGCCGCTCACAGCATCCCCGCGCATGCACAGTGGAGGGGGTCTCTTCCGCCACCGCCACAGTGGAGACCATGGCGAAGGCGGAAGGAAAAGAGTGCCCCCACGGCACAGGCCCACCCGGGGATTGGTGGGCCCCGATCGCGGGCCAGGCCACTGTGGGGGCACCCCCCGGGGCCAGATCGCCCTGCGCCCCCCCCCCCCAGGAACCCGGAGCCCGCCCGCGCCGCCTTGTCCCGCCGGTAAGAGAGGTGGTTTGATTCTCGCCGGTGGGACAGGCATTCCAGCAGCAGGACTTCGGCCCATCGCGGCCGGAGAATCACCGGGGGGGGGGCCCGCCAACCGGCGCGATTCCCACCCCCGCCGAATATCCGGTGCCGGAGAATTCGGCAACCGGCGGGGGCGGTATTCACGCCAGCCCCCGGCGATTCTCCGACCCGGCGGGGGTTCGGAGAATCCCGCCCCTGGTCCTTTTGATGTCAGAGAAGCTGAATTTGACCAAAAGACTATAAAAGGTGGAGCAAAAGTAGAAGTTGTCCCATTGGATCTGCTCTGCCATTCAATGAGATCATGAGTGTGCCAATTTGCATTGGCTAGTTTGCACATTTAAACAATTCCACAAAAATGGCGCTGAGCCAAATGTTGATAGAATGTTAGTGCTGTGAAAACTGGGGACTATAATCAATCTCCATAAGTGTTCACATATAACCATATATCACCATATATAGACTGTGTTTACATCTCCTAACATTTACAGATACTGGCACATGCAACAGCTTCCTGTCTTGTGGGTGTTTTATTTTTAGCTAAATGGCAAAATTGCTTAAAAGAATGCTTGAATAAAACTGTACTTTTTTTGTTCACCTCCCTCAATAATTAACATAAATTTCCACATTGCATACAAGTGTTGCACAGCCGTCAGATTATGTGTTAAGAGAACAACGATTCAAAACTATCATTGTCCTGCAGAATCGTCTATGGAAGCAAGAATGGAAGTGAAGCCAAAGATGCCTTTATCGCACAGCATAAGCTCACTGTATCATGGAAACAGAAATTCCAGCAGAGAAGGAGGCCACTCGGCCCATTGTGTTTATGCTAACTCCATGCTGGAGTTATCATAGATGGGCTGGCATGTGCAGATCAGAACAGTTTATTCTAATCCTTGATCTCCGTTTCCATGATTCCTAATTTCCTCTTAACTGTTGTATTCCAATGGTTCCTGAGCTCATTGTTAAATTTGCACAATCTATGTGCTTAACTGTCGTGTCTGTAGATAACCTCAGCACTGGCAAGTTCAATTATAAATATTTGTTCAGTAAATGAAAATGTTCTTTCTTTGCTTTTTAATATGCATTTAATTTTGGATTACCAAACAACTGTTACGGTTTTAGTAATTGTGAACACACACCCATAATGGCCGGGATTTTCCACTCCACTCCCACCCCACAGCAGGGTCCTCCAGTCCTGTCGAAGTCACTGGCTGGAAAGTCCCACCAAATAGGCACAGGGGCATCACTTAGCAGAATGCTGGATGCTTTAATCTCAGAATTTAAGCAGATAATTAATCTCTCTCTGTTCAAATATTAACTCCTAATTGAATAAATACCTTATCAGGCATGGAATTTCAACACTTTTTCTCTATGCGTTTACCATGATTGGAACTGAAAAGTACACAGAACTCCAGATCATGCCTTAGCTAATTTAAAAAAAACATGGGATGGGGCGTTGCTGCCTCGGCCAGCGTTTGTCACCCATCCCCTACTACCTTTGAGAAGGTGATGGTGAGCTGCCTTCTTGAACCGCTGCAGTCCATTTGGTGTGGCTATTCACACAGTGCTGTTAGGAAGAGAGTTCCAGCTTTTTGACCCAGCAACCGTGAAGGAACGGCGATCTAGTTCCAAGTCAGGATGGTGTGTGGCTTGGAGGGGAATGTCCAGGTTGGTGGTGTCCCCATGCGCCTGCTGACCTTGTATAGTCCAAGTTTGTGACACAAGGGTGCCCATGAAAATATTTAATTGAAGCAGAAAATATGTACCTTCAGAACAACTTGAGATTTATGGAAAGTACAATCAATTAATATTTTAAGTAAAAGTGAAGTGTGCAATCACTTTCATTCTTAGCAGCAAAACACATTGTTATCAACAGGAATTCCATTGTGCAATATCCCCAAAAGAATTCTATCTAAAATGTTTATACATCTGAAATACAAACTCATTACCAGGTAAATTCACTGGACCTGTGCTCCCAGCGCTGAAGAGAATGTGGATTGGAGCCCGGTTTCCAACCTGTGGGAACAGGGATTCAGTGAATTGACCCGTACATTTTGATTGCATTTATATTTTCTGAATGCATCTCAAAAATGTACTGCCCTTGGATGACCTTGATTCGAAGAAGACTATTTAATGTTTTTTTTAACAGAACACTGGCTACTGAACACTGAGGGAAGACAAGCAAATGGGTCACAGTCCTCTCAGAAGTCGATTGAAAGGATACTGCTTCAGACTTGATTAAAGGGCAAGCCAACTGCTCCAGATTAAGCAAAGCAGAGGAAATGGTTTCCCCTCACTGCCCACCATCTTTCATATCCTGGTGTACCCCCCCCCCCACCCCACCCCCGCCTCCACAATGGCTCAGCTGAGAATTGGCAACACCGAGACAAAGACAAGTTGCATATTTAGATGTCATTAAATTGGGATTTATGTTAATGACCTGTGTGAAAACTAAGCTGCTGCCCTGCAGGATTTAAAAAAAAAGTAATTTGCGCTGAACTAAATGTTGGAATTAATTATTAGATAAATAGGTCGATGTACCATCAGAGATAGGGAAATGGCAATCAGTGCTCACCCATGAACTGAATGTTGAAAGTGCAAATCAAAACCATTAGTTAAACAGGGAGGTGCCTCATCTGGGATTAGGAACACTGCCTAATGATAATAATAATCTTTATCAGTGTCACAAGTAGGCTTACATTAACACTGCAGTGAAGTTACTGTGACAATCCCCTAGTCGCCACATTCCAGCGCCCGTTTGGGTACGCAGCGGGAGAATTCAGAATGTCCAATTTACCTAACAAGCATGTCTTTCGGGACTTGTGGGAAGAAACCGGAGCACCCGGAGGAAACCCACGCAGACACGGGGAGAATGTGCAGACTCCGCACAGACAGTGACCCAAACCGGGAATCGAACCTGGGTCCCTGGCGCTGTGAGGCAACAGTGCTAACCACTGTGCTACAGTGCCGCCAAACGTTTTGGACACTAAGGGGCAACTTATAATGGTCAATCCACCTAACCTGCACTTCTTTGGACTATGAAAGAAAACCCGGAGGAAACCCACGCAGACATGGGAGAAGGTGCAAACTCCACACAGACAGTCACCTAAGGCTGGAATTGAACCCAGGTCCCTGGTGCTGTGAGGCAGCAGTGCTAACCACTGCACCACCATGCTGCTGAATTCAATGGTATTTTAATTGTTGCAGTCTGATTTTAAAGTCTGGGTTTTAGACTCTTCGAGGTACAGCATTTATGATTTGTCCTCCACCTCCCTTCTCCCCTTCAGAATAACGCTGGGCATCTCCTAGTCAGATGGCTGTGCAGATGAAGCCTTAAACTGCTTTGCTGGGAGTTTTACTGGATTCCTCCAGATTGGCTGTATTATCATCAGCTGAAGATTGGAAATGTGTAACATGAGGTCATGCTGGTTGATCAGGAGAACACTCTACGGAAATTCCAGCTGCTCATCTCCTGAACATGTCTTTATCTTTCAAACATATCCAACCATTTCATATAGGTGAGGCTGGTCTGTTCTCAATTTGTCCAGTAGATGGAGCATTGCACAGGTTTGTTCCGACTTAGAAAATAAGCTATAGCCATATTCATAATTTTGTTGGTCCAGGAATATGCCAGGTCGATAATTTGTTTCCAATATTCTATGGATGAACAAACACTCTATAGGGAATCCAGATTGTAGTTACAGCATTATTTTGAATAGATGATCTTTGTCAATAGAAACATCAATCTACATAACTTATAAAGGTAAAATATAAACATGCCCATTTAAAGTTTCAGAAACGGCACTCTTGTTTTCTTTTCTTGATAAGAAAGTAGTGGAAAGCACCACCAAGGGAATGAAAACAGCAAAGAGCATGTATCAGTCATTTATATGATGACATGACTGTTGCTTAATTACAAGTTTTAAGGCTGGTGTTTTCATGTGCAAAGATTCAGGAATATAAATGCTAAAATGCTGCCTCAAAGAGACATCAAACCTCTTTCGATTTAAAGCTGTCACCTCCCTTATGTCCCGCACCCTCCTACGCCCTCCTTGCCCCTCGCCCCCAGCTCCACACTGAAAATAGAAAAAACTTTAAAAAGTTTGATATGTCTTGTCAATTACTTTCTGCGGCATCCTTCTTTGTTTCAACCCCTCAGTCAATCAGAGTACACAGAAATGTGGTCATTTGTCATTTAGGAATCGTAATTTTATACATACACACATAGACATATCTATCTATCCATATAGATATACGTATGTACATATATATTTATATGTACACACACTTAAAAATGTTAATGCACATTTTCTACAGGGACACCACAGCTTTAAATGGTTACTGCGCAGAATTACAGGTAGCCTAATAAATAGCGCGTTAACAAAGAACGAACCTTACAAGCAGACTTTCATCCACTACCACTGAAGAATTTCAGACAGTACATGTAAAGGCTGGAGTTAAGCGACACAGGAAAACATTTACTTTTGACACTGGAACCATCGCAAAAAATCTTCCCATCTTAAATCATATCAGTGACAACATGTTTTACTGGTCGACCCCCTTTAAAAATGCCCAGATTAAATTATTAACGACTTGTGGTTGATCCTGTTGAAGCCAGTGGCTGCCCTCGGGCACAATGTTCAGTCTGAAGCAATTCCTCACATATGTCTTCGTGATCTCGGCCATTCGGAGTTCCAGAAATTCTTCCCTTTCTCCCCACAGCAACAGGGTAGGTGACATCACCTCATTCTGATTCAGGGGAAGGCAACTGTAAAACAAAAGTCATCATTGTCTGGGAGTGAACAACTATAGGTTTAAACTTGAGATGCGCAGGAATTCAACTTCCTTTTTAACTGAACTAAAAGACTGAAAATCAAGAATCAAGGATGGGTCATTTCCTTTTAGGTACTGTTACATTTTCCCCTGCTTACTTCCCTTTCTAAAAGCATCTCTTCACTTAAAATGGAGCGAGAAAATGTTGGAAATACTCAGCAAGCCTGGCAGCATCTGTGGAGAAAGAATCAGGGGGTTAAGGGGCAAAAAACCTCCCATGGTCAGGGCCTAATGGGGCTCCCATGTCAGGAGGGAGGACGATCTATACTGCCCATCCACTCATGGTAACTCTAGAGCCTTTGGCAGCCTGATTGCTGAGGCCGGTGAGGAATAGAAGGGCTCCTCAACATCGAGGGGAAAGGAAAATCCGGGCAATGGACAAGGATATGGGGATTATTTTGAGCTCGCACTCGCCGTCTGCGGGATGGGCGGCACAGGCGGAAATTCCTGCGAGAATCCAGAGATGTGATTCTTGCCGAAGAGATCGCGTTTCCCGATTTTCCCCACCCCTTGCCGCCGAAGTCATTGCAGCACGGTAGCACAGTGATTAGCACTGTTGCTTCACAGCGCCAGGATCCCGGCTTCCCGGCTTGGGTCGCTGTCTGTGCGGAGTTTGCATGTTCGCCCCGTGTCTGCGTGGGTTTCCTCCGGGTGCTCCGCTTTCCTCCCATAAGTCCCAAAAGACCTGCTGTTAGGTAATTTGGACAATCTGAATTCCCCCTCTGTGTACCCGAACAGGCGCTGGAATGTGGTGACTAGGGGCTTTTCACAGTAACTTCATTGCAGTGTTAATGTAAGCCTACTTGTGACAATAATAAAGATTATTATTCGGTTAATGCCCACAAAGGGCGTGACCCTCATTTTAATAGTTTTACATGTATTTAAATATTAAGAACTCTCTGTCACATGATCCTCCCCTCACTAAATAGTCATACTTTGCCAATGTGACATCACGTAAGCAAGGTTTACAACAGGTTTGACACAATGAAATGTATCCGAGGAGATCTTCCAGGGGCACAGGGTAAGTATATCCCCAGGGGGTAGAGGGAGATGCCTGGGAAGTGCCCTGGCATGGCAGCCAGCACAGGTTGGCACTGCCATGTGAGGGGGGGGGTGGCAGCCCCTGATATCTCCGCATTGGGGGTTGGAGGCCATGATGCTGCAGTGATCTCTGTGGAGCTGGTCAACGGCTCTATGAGGACCCGGTCCACCAGAGGGACAGCGTAATCCATATCCACTCTCTTCTTCTCTTCAGAGAGGTACAGTATTTGGTGAGAAAACTGGTCTGTGCAACTGGAGACGTACATGGCAGCTTTCATGACACTTTGGTAGATTCTGGTAAGTTTCCGCCCAAAGTCACAAAACCAGTCCAGATCTGGACACAAAGTCAACCAATAGGACTGTCTTAACTGTCCTAACTGTGGCAATACAAGTGAGAAATGCACTGACATTTACATTTCTAGACCCTGCCAGGCTAGAGTGGCTGTTACCCAGTATGCTGTCCACCACAGGAAACTTGTTAATGCTTCATTTAGAGACACAGCAGCTTCTTCAGTCCAATTCCCCTGGGATTGCCAGCAGCAATATGAGCGGCATACTTGATTGGAAGTCAAATCAACATCCACACAGCATATAGACACCAAAAATGTAATAATTTCAGTGTCCCCAATGCACTTCCTCACTGTCAAACCTCAACAGAAAGGATTTATACCACATCTCAGAAAGCTGCACATGGATGCCTGCATTCCTAGCAAAGTTTGAAGCAAAGTCACCTGCGTTTAACTCGTTTTGTGATTGGGAGATGCCGAGGCAACAGCCCTCAATAGCTCCTGTGCAACCTGCAGTGTGCCTTCCTGCATTGGACCTCCTTCATCCTGCTGCCTCCCCCTCTGGCAGTCACTGTTGTTGGATGGAGCTGAGACTGCGACCCAGGGGAGAGCGCAAGATCACAGCTGGAGGGAGGGGAAAGTGCAAGGTCGAGGCCATGGACTGGGGGGAGGGAGACTGTGGCCTGGGGGATAGAGTGAGTCCGAGGCCGAGTGTGGGACTGCGGCCTGGAGTTGAAAGCAGGTCCGAGGTTAAAGCAGCCCTGTGGCCTTGAGCCAAGAGTGGGAATGAAATTGTGAGTAGATCCGTGGCCT
This sequence comes from Scyliorhinus torazame, assembly GCF_047496885.1. NCBI lineage: Eukaryota > Metazoa > Chordata > Chondrichthyes > Carcharhiniformes > Scyliorhinidae > Scyliorhinus > Scyliorhinus torazame. The sequence continues at coordinate 31,379,995 of NC_092713.1, read as the reverse complement.
GAGGTAGAACGGTGAAGGAATGGGAGTTTTCCTACATCTACATTTCTCCTAGAGAAATCCAGATATGGAGAGGTTGGAGGAGGGGATGACTGAGGGGGCAAGGGAGGGCATAAATGAGTGAGTGGGGGCAGAATGGGGTGAGAGAGAGGGCATGAATGAGTGTGGGGGTTAGTTGAAGGCCTAATGAACTCTTTTGATGCCTCACGATTGATTTTGATGCCTAATAAGTGTTGTTGATGCTTGATGATGGTTTCACATTCATAGGAGCATCAAAACAAATGGAGGCCATTTGAGCCTGTTCTACCTTTGACAAGATCATGCTTATCTGGGTGTAGCTTCAACTGCACCTTCCTCTCTGTCCCCCACAACCTTTGACTCCCTCATCTATTGAAAATTTAACACTGAACAAATTCAATGACCCAGACTCCGCTGCTTTCTGTGGAAGAGAATTTCATGGATTAATGACCAGTGAGAGAAAAATAAACCTCACCCTCACCTTAAAAGGGAGAAATCTTATTTTGAAACCTTGTCCCCTAATTCTAGTCTCTCTCACAAGAGCAAACATCTTCCCAGCATCCACCCTATCAAGTTTCCTCAGGATTTTACATGTTTACGGTAGCACAGTGGTTAGCACTGTTGCTTCACAGTGCTCTGGATTCCTCCCACCAGTCCCGAAAGATGTGCTTGTTAGGTGAATTGGACATTCTGAATTTTCCCTCTGTGTACCCGAACAGGCGCCGGAGTGTGGCGACTAAGGGCGTTTCACAGTAACCTGATTGCAGTGTTAATGTAAGCCTACTTGAGACACTAATAAAGATTACCATTATTATTATTAATAAGATTGTCCCTCATTCCTCTAGACTCCACTGGGTAAAGGCACAACTTGTTCAACCTTTCTGCACAAGCCGTGCCCCTCATTCAAGTTGAGTGAATCTTCTGTGAATTGCTTCTAATGCAACTGTACCCTTTCTCAAAGAAGTTTACCAACACTATACACAGTACGCCAGATGTGGGCTCACCAAGGCCCTGTACAACTGCAGTAAAATTTCCCTACTTTTATATTCCATTCCCCTTACAATAAATGCCTTCTTGATCACTAGCTGTACCCAACTCCCTCTGTACAATTGAGTTCTTTCCAGAATTTAAGGAATTTCAGAGGATTATAAACAGTACACCTAATTATCTTCGCTGCCATGTCTTTAAAGACCTTAGGATGCAGGCAATAGCAGGTCATGGGGACTTGTCAGCCTTTAGGTCCAATAGTTTTCCTAGTACCTTCTCACTGGTGATTGTTTTAAGAAGTCTGATGATCATTTTTGGCACCTCATCACAAATGACACCTTTTGACATTGATTGATGTTGAATGATGTTACTGAATGTTTTGAACCTATTTGAATGTCAATGATATCAAATATTTTTGGTAGGGGACTAAGTATGCTGTACACCACCACTCTCTCAACCCAGCACTGTGCCGGAAGACTACTTGTCTGCCATCCAGTATTGGATGAGCAGTATTAAATTGGATGAACATTTCCTACAGTTAAAGGTTGGGAAGACCATTGTCTTCACCCATGACAATCTTTACTCTTGCCCAAATATGCCGCCTGGAAGTGGATCACCATCTTGACATGGTGGAGAGGCTTGTGTGCTCCGATAGCCCTTTGAGCAATGCAGTCAGGAACTCTCTGCTCCTGAGGGGCGCCACCCATGGTGGCAAAGTCATAGAATTACAGAATTGTTACAGAGCAGGAGGCCTTTTGGCCCATCACATCTGCACTGACTCTCTGAATGAGCAATTCACTTAGTGCCCTTCCCTCACCTCCTTGTAACCCTGCACATTCTCTCTCTCCAAATAACACTGCAACTCCTTTTTGAATGCTTCAATTCAACCTGCCTTCATCACACTCTCAGGCAGTGCATTCTGGGCCTTACCCACTCGTTCTGTGAATTCTTTCTTCCAACATCACTTTTCCCTCTTTTACCAATTACTTTAAATCTGTTCCCTCTTGTTCTTGATCCTTTCAAGAGCGGGAACAGTTTCTCCCTGTCTACTCTGTCCAGACCACTCATGATTTTGAATACCTCTATCAAATCTCCTCTCAGCCTTCTTTCCGCAAGGAAAACAGACCTACCTTCTCCAATCTATTTTCCTAAATGAAGTTCCTCATCCCTAAAAATCTTTCTCTTGAATCTTTTGTGCACCACCCTCTCTAATTCACATCCTTCCTAAAGTGGTGCTCAATACTGTACACAATACTCTAGCTGAGGTCCAACTAGTGTCTTGCACAAGTTCAGCATAACCTGCTTGTCCTTGTACTCTATATTTGTATTAATAAAGCCTAGGATATGTTGCCTGTCCTTTCCTATACTCTTTTCTCTGTCCTTTCTGTGGCTCTGTTCCGATTATGGCAATCAGTGAATTTGCCCTTCTTTCTATGTTATCTATGTCCTAATGCTTAGAGTCACCAGGTATCAAATGATACCACCACAAGTTTCAACCGGCTATCGATCAAAGAGCCAAACACCAGTTAGTTAGTTCAAGGTCAAGGGTACTTTATTTACACACAATTAGTCATGCAACATAAACACTACTAGTTAACTAAACCTATCGACTAAGACAACCTGTACTTAACTTCGGGCACCCGGCTTCGGTCAGAGAAACAGTGGCCGCTGTTCGATTCTGGATCTATCGGGTTCGAAGGAGTAACTGCTGCTCAGCTAGGCTCATCCGCCTGGTAGTGAGCGTTGAACTTGCACTCGCTTCTGGTGTTGCTACACTTGGAGATGGCCGTGACCGGGGTACCAGGGCCAAGAGCGAGTGAACATGTGGCGGACTCTTCTTCTTATACTTGGGGGTTTTAGCGCTCTTTTGGGCGGTCCTCCGGTTTGGGCCCCACTAATTGGGTGATTCTCCCATTGGGCGCGATTCTCCCAACGGGAGTCTAAGTGCCGACGCCGGAGTGAAAACCGGAGTGTTTCACTCCATAAGGCAGCCTGACCAAAGAGAGGAATTCCAAGTGCAGCTCACAGCCAATTTGAAACATCCCAACACATCCAACTCAATTCCAGAATAGTGGGGTCAAATAAACTCGACTCCTGTGCCCAGGCCGTTAAGTTCGATTGTCATGGGCCCAGATCTTCCTTTCTCTACAGAGCTGTATCCTGGAAGATATGTTGGGGGACTACCCCAATGGAAGTCTCCATGCAAGGACTGCACGGGAAGCCCAGGAAGTTTCAACTTCCATCGGGCGATTACGCCGCGCCTGGAACTCTCCGAATCTCCGATGGACATCGGATGGTTCCGACTCACTTAGCAGAAAGATTACCCAGGAAGAGTTAGGATTAAAGCTGGATCTAACAATTATAACTCCTGAGTAACTGTACTCTTGACCCCCTCAGTGGATCCCCCCCCCCCCCCCCCCCGCAACCCGACTATCCCCCAACCCCTAAATAATGCAGGTTAAATATCTGTTATTTGCTATAGATATTCAGTATCCATTTGGAACAGATGCTTCAGGGGAGGCCCATTAAAAACAATGCAATCTCTCTTCTGGATGACCCTTTCCTTGAAGAGCTATTGCAGCTGCAGCTTTCCCTTTTTCCTATGGGAGGAATGCATCTTTTTGTGCCTGCCCAAATGACAAACAGAAATCAGAGATTGGGCAGATGATGAATTATGGAGAAGAGCCAAGTTCAGGAACCATTTTGACTCAGTGAAGTGCTGCAACTTTGACAATTCTTGCACGACACATCTTTTGAGAAAGGGAGATGAAAGCACGCTGGGTTTAGTACACTAACTTCCTGCAAGTTTTCTTTTCTCTGCCAACATTGAAGACCTTCCACAAAAAGAGTTAGGTTTACATTGATCATCCGCGACCCCACAACCACCACCCCTCACCAACCACCCCTCAACAACCACCCCTCATCCACCACCCCTCATCCACCACCCCTCATCCGTGACCCCTCATCCGCGATCCCTCATCCGCGACCCCTAATCCACCACGCCTCACCCATCGCCCCTCATCCACCAACCCTCACCCACCACCACTCATCCAACGACCCCTCATCCGTGACCCCTCATCCACCACCCCACATCCGTGACCTCTCATCCGTGACCCCTCATCCGCCACCCCTCATCCGCCACCCCTCATCCATCACCCCTCATCCTCCACCCCTCATCCTCCACCCCTCATCCTCCACCCCTCATCCTCCACCCCTCATCCTCCACCCCTCATCCTCCACCCCTCATCCTCCACCCCTCATCCTCCACCCCTCATCCTCCACCCCTCATCCTCCACCCCTCATCCTCCACCCCTCATCCTCCACCCCTCATCCTCCACCCCTCATCCTCCACCCCTCATCCGCGACCCCTCATCCATCACCCCTCATCCGCCACCCCTCATCCGCCACCCCTCATCCTCCACCCCTCATCCGCGACCCCTCATCCTCCACCCCTCATCCACCAACCCTCATCCATCACCCCTCATCCTCCACCCCTCATCCGCCACCCCTCATCCTCCACCCCTCATCCGCGACCCCTCATCCTCCACCCCTCATCCTCTACCCCTCATCCTCTACCCCTCATCCACCAACCCTCATCCACCACCCCTCATCCACCACCCCTCATCCGCGACCCCTCATCCTCCACCCCTCATCCACCAACCCTCATCCACCAACCCTCATCCATCACCCCTCATCCATCACCCCTCATCCATCACCCCTCATCCATCACCCCTCATCCTACACCCCTCATCCACCAACCCTCATCCATCACCCCTCATCCGCGACCCCTCATCCTCCACCCCTCATCCACCACCCCTCATCCATCACCCTTCATCCACCAACCCTCACCCACCACCACTCATCCACCACCCCACATCCGTGACCCCTAATCCACCACCCCTCATCCATCACCCCTCATCCATCACCCCTCATCCATCACCCCTCATCCATCACCCCTCATCCATCACCCCTCATCCATCACCCCTCATCCATCACCCCTCATTCATCACCCCTCATTCATCACCCCTCATCCTCCACCCCTCATCCTCCACCCCTCATCCACCACCCCTCATCCACCACCCCTCATCCACCACCCCTCATCCACCACCCCTCATCCACCACCCCTCATCCACCACCCCTCATCCACCACCCCTCATCCGCGACCCCTCATCCGCCACCCCTCATCCGCCACCCCTCATCCTCCACCCCTCATCCTCCACCCCTCATCCTCCACCCCTCATCCTCCACCCCTCATCCTCCACCCCTCATCCGCCACCCCTCATCCTCCACCCCTCATCCTCCACCCCTCATCCTCCACCCCTCATCCTCCACCCCTCATCCACCACCCCTCATCCGCGACCCCTCATCCACCACCCCTCATCCACCACCCCTCATCCTCCACCCCTCATTCGTGACCCCTCATCCGCGACCCCTCATCCGCGACACCTCATCCGCGACCCCTCATCCGCGACCCCTCATCCGCGACCCCTCATCCACGACCCCTCATCCACGACCCCTCATCCACGACCCCTCATCCGCGACCCCTCATCCACCACCCCTCATCCACCACCCCTCATCCTCCACCCCTCATCCTCCACCCCTCATCCGCCACCCCTCATCCGCGACCCCTCATCCACCACCCCCCATCCATCACCCCTCATCCACCACCCCTCATCCGCGACCCCTCATCCTCCACCCCTCATCCTCCACCCCTCATCTGGGACCCCTCATCCTCCACCCCTCATTCGTGACCCCTCATCCGCGACCCCTCATCCGCGACCCCTCATCCGCGACCCCTCATCCTCCACCCCTCATCCGGGACCCCACATCCACCACCCCTCATCCACCACCCCTCATCCACCACCCCTCATCCACCACCCCTCATCCTCCACCCCTCATCCACCACCCCTCATCCGCGACCCCTCATCCACCACCCCCCATCCATCACCCCTCATCCTCCACCCCTCATCCATCACCCCTCATCCTCCACCCCTCATCCGCGACCCCTCATCCGCGACCCCTCATCCGCGACCCCTCATCCGCGACCCCTCATCCGCGACCCCTCATCCGCGACCCCTCATCCGCGACCCCTCATCCGCGACCCCTCATCCGCGACCCCTCATCCACCACCCCTCATCCTCGACCCCTCATCCGCCACCCCTCATCCGCCACCCCTCATCCACCACCCCTCATCCACCACCCCTCATCCACGACCCCTCATCCACGACCCCTCATCCACCACCCCTCATCCACGACCCCTCATCCCCGACCCCTCATCCACCACCCCTCATCCACCACCCCTCATCCACGACCCCTCATCCACGACCCCTCATCTCCGACCCCTCATCCACCACCCCTCATCCACCACCCCTCATCCACCACCCCTCATCCACCACCCCTCATCCACCACCCCTCATCCACCACCCCTCATCCACCACCCCTCATCCACCACCCCTCATCCACCACCCCTCATCCACCACTCCTCATCCGTGACTCCCACACAATCGGAGCACCAGAAGTGTGCACAATTCGTCACAAACTGGCCCTAATAACTTCATTTTCTGTACAGCAGGGTGAAAGTTAGCTCGCAACAAAAAGCTGAAATGTGAATTTATTGCATTCTATTATTCTGTCGAGCTTGTCTAGTTTGAAACAATTGGATTGCTGCAAATGAAAAAATCTATTAATCTCTCCATGGTAACAAAGAAAACTATCATTGAAAAGCAGAATACTGCCTATACTGAAAATCTGAAACTGTCCTAACCCCCACGGGGCCCAGGGGGAAACCAGTATCAATCTTCCCGTGGGGCTCGCGGAGTACGAGCTTCCCAGGTAAGGGGCGGAGGACACCCACTGCGTCTCATTAGAACTGAACAAAAAAGCTGGCCCGACAGGGACCCGCAAGTTGGTTGTCCCAACGGGGAGTGTGATTGTGGATAGTTGGTGCCGTGGCAGATTACTGTAAATGGTTAAAATAAATCTTTGCTTCCTGCCACTGGCTTCCTCGTTCATTAAAGAAACCAAAACAGAAAATACTGGAAAAACTTATCATGTCAGGCAGCATCCGTAGAGAGTTAACATTTCAGGTTGATGGCCTTTCATCAAAACTGGGAAAAGTTAAGACACGTAATGGGTTTTGATTGAGGGGTGTGTGGATGAGGACCATAACACCATAATAATAAACAAAATAATAAGACATAGGAGCAGGATTAGGCCACTAGGCCCATCGAGTCTGCTCCGCCATTCAATCATGGCTGATATTTTTCTCATCCTCATTCTCCTGCCTTCTCCCCATAACCCCTGATCCCCTTATTAATCAAGAACCTATCTATCTCTATCTTAAAGACACTCCGTGATTTGGCCTCCACAGCCTTCTGCAGCAAAGAATTTCACAGATTCACCACCTTCTGGCTGAAGAAATTCCACCTCATCTCTGTTTTAAAGGATCGTCCCTTCAGTCGGAGGCTGAGTCCCCTGGTTCTAGTTTTTCCTACAAGCGGAAACATCCTCTCCACGTCCACTCTATCCAGGCCTCTCAGTATCCTACAAGTTTCAATAAAATTCCCCTTCATCCTTCTAAACTCCAATAAGTACAGACCCAGAGTCCTAAACCACTCCTCATATGAAAAGCTCTTCATTCCAAGGATCATTCTTGTGAACCTCCACTGAACCCTTTCCAAAGCCAGCACATTCTTCCTGAGATGTAGGGCACAAACTGCTCACAATACTCCAAATGGGTTCTGACCAGAGCCTTATACAGCCTCAGAAATACATCCCTGCTCTTGTATTCTAGCCCTCTCGACATGAATGCTTACACTGCATTTGCGTACCTCACTGCCGACTGAACCTGCATGTTAACCTTAAGCGAATCTTGAACTAGGACATCCAATTCCCTTTGTGTTTCAGATTGCCTAAGCCTTTTCCCATTTAGAAATTAGTCTATGCCTCCATTCTTCCTGCCAATGTGCATAACCTCACACTTTTCCACTTTGTATTCCATCTGCCACTTCATTGCCCACTCTCCTATCCTGTCCAAGTTCTTCTGCAGTCTCCCTGCTTCCTCAATACTTCCTGTTCCTCTGCATATCTTTGCATCATCTGCAAACTCAGCAACAGTGCCTTCAGTTCCTTCTTCCAGAATATTAATGTATATTGTGAAAACTTGTGGTCCCAGCACAGACCCCTGAGGCACACCACTAGTCACCAGCTGCCATCCTGTAAAAGACCCCTTTATCCCCACTCTCTGCCTTCTGCCAGTCAGCCAATCCTCTATCCATGCCAGTATCTTACCCTTAACACCATGGGCTCTTAACTTATTTAACAGCCTCCTAAATGGCACCTTATCAAATGCCTTTTGGAAATCTAAATAGATCACGTCCACTGGTTCCCCTTTGTCTAAATTTCTTGTTACCTCCTAAACCAATTTTTAAAAAATAATTTAGAGTACCCAATTATTTTTTTCCAATTAAGGGGCAATTTTAGTATGGCCAATCCACCTAACCTGCACATCTTCTGGTTGTGGTGGTGAGATGGTAGCACAAGTGGATAGCACTGTGGCTTCACAGCGCCAGGGACCCAGGTTCAAAGAACAAAGAACAAAGAAATATACAGCACAGGAACAGGCCCTTCGGCCCTCCAAGCCCGTGCCGACCATGCTGCCCGACTAAACTACAATCTTCTACACTTCCTGGGTCCGTATCCCTCTATTCCCATCCTATTCATGTATTTGTCAAGATGCCCCTTAAATGTCACTATCGTCCCTGCTTCCACCACCTCCTCCGGTAGCGAGTTCCAGGCACCCACTACCCTCTGCGTAAAAAAACTTGCCTCGTACATCTACTCTAAACCTTGCCCCTCTCACCTTAAACCTATGCCCCGTAGTAATTGACCCCTCTACCCCGGGGAAAAGCCTCTGACTATCCACTCTGTCTATGCCCCTCATAATTTTGTAGACCTCTATCAGGTCGCCCCTCAACCTCCTTCGTTCCAGTGAGAACAAACCGAGTTTATTCAACCGCTCCTCATAGCTAATGCCCTCCATACCAGGCAACATTCTGGTAAATCTCTTCTGTACCCTCTCTAAAGCCTCCACATCCTTCTGGTAGTGTGGCGACCAGAATTGAACACTATACTCCAAGTGTGGCCTAACTAAGGTTCTATACAGCTGCAACATGACTTGCCAATTCTTATACTCAATGCCCCGGCCAATGAAGGCAAGCATGCCGTATGCCTTCTTGACTACCTTCTCCACCTGTGTTACCCCTTTCAGTGACCGGTGGACCTGTACTCCTAGATCTCTTTGACTTTCAATACTCTTGAGGGTTCTACCATTCACTGTATATTCCCTACCTGCATTAGACCTTGCAAAATGCATTACCTCACATTTGTCCGGATTAAACTCCATCTGCCATCTCTCCGCCCAAGTCTCCAAACAATCTAAATCCTGCTGTATCCAATGACAGTCCTCATCGCTATCCGCAATTCCACCAACCTTTGTGTCGTCTGCAAACTTACTAATCAGACCAGTTACATTTTCCTCCAAATCATTTATATATACTACAAACAGCAAAGGTCCCAGCACTGATCCCTGTGGAACACCACAGGTCACAGCCCTCCAATTAGAAAAGCATCCTTCCATTGCTACTCTCTGCCTTCTATGACCTAGCCAGTTCTGTATCCACCTTGCCAGCTCACCCCTGATCCCGTGTGACTTCACCTTTTGTACTAGTCTACCATGAGGGACCTTATCAAAGGCCTTACTGAAGTCCATGTAGACAACATCCACTGCCCTACCTGCATCAATCATCTTAGTGACCTCCTCGAAAAGCTCTATCAAGTTAGTGAGACACGACCTCCCCTTCACAAAACCATGCTGCCTCTCACTAATACGTCCATTTGCTTCCAAATGGGAGTAGATCCTGTCTCGAGAATTCTCTCCAGTAATTTCCCTACCACTGAAGTAAGGCTCACCGGCCTGTAGTTCCCTGGATTATCCTTGCTACCCTTCTTAAACAGAGGAACAACATTGGCTATTCTCCAGTCCTCCGGGACATCACCTGAAGACAGTGAGGATCCAAAGATTTCTGTCAAGGGCTCAGCAATTTCCTCTCCAGCCTCCTTCAGTATTCTGGGGTAGATCCCATCAGGCCCTGGGGACTTATCTACCTTAATATTTTTTAAGATGCCCAACACCTCGTCTTTTTGGATCTCAATGTGACCCAGGCTATCTACACACCCTTCTCCAGACTCAACATCTACCAATTTCCTCTCTTTGGTGAATACTGATGCAAAGTATTCATTTAGTACCTCACCCATTTCCTCTGGCTCCACACATAGATTCCCTTGCCTATCCTTCAGTGGGCCAACCCTTTCCCTGGCTACCCTCTTGCTTTTTATGTACGTGTAAAAAGCCTTGGGATTTTCTTTAACCCTGTTTGCCAATGACTTTTCGTGACCCCTTCTAGCCCTCCTGACTCCTTGCTTAAGTTCCTTCCTACTTTCCTTATATTCCACACAGGCTTTGTCTGTTCCCAGCCTTTTAGCACTGACAAATGCCTCCTTTTTCTTTTTGACGAGGCCTACAATATCTCTCATTATCCAAGGTTCCTGAAAATTGCCGTATTTATCCTTCTTCCTGACAGGAACATGCCGGTCCTGAATTCCTTTCAACTGACACTTGAAAGCCTCCCACATGTCAGATGTTGATTTGCCCTCAAACATCCGCCCCCAATCTACGTTCTTCAGTTCCCGCCTAATATTGTTATAATTAGCCTTCCCCCAATTTAGCACATTCATCCTAGGACCACTCTTATCCTTGTCCACCAGCACTTTAAAACTTACTGAATTGTGGTCACTGTTCCCGAAATGCTCCCCTACTGAAGCGTCTACCACCTGGCTGGGCTCATTCCCCAATACCAGGTCCAGTACCGCCCCTTCCCTAGTTGGACTGTCCACATATTGTTTTAAGAAGCCCTCCTGGATGCTCCTTACAAACTCCGCCCCGTCTAAGCCCCTGGCACTAAGTGAGTCCCAGTCAATATTGGGGAAGTTGAAGTCTCCCATCACCACAACCCTGTTTTACTCTTTTCCAAAATCTGTCTACCTATCTGCTCCTCTATCTCCCGCCGGCTGTTGGGAGGCCTGTAGTAAACCCCCAACATTGTGACTGCACCCTTCTCAATCCTGATCTCTACCCATATAGCCTCACTGCCCTCTGAGGTGTCCTCCCGCAGTACAGCTGTGATATTCTCCCTAACCAGTAGCGCAACTCCGCCACCCCTTTTACATCCCCCTCTATCCCGCCTGAAACATCTAAATCCTGGAATGTTTAGCTGCCAATCCTGCCCTTCCCTCAACCAGCAATTGGCAGGGCGGCCCATATTGGCGTCAAAGAGTGGCGTGAACCACTCTGGCGTCGGGCTGCTCGGAAGGTGCGGAATCCTCAGCACTTCCGGGGGTTAGGCCGGCGCTGGAGGGGTTGGCGCTGTGCCAACCGGCGCCGAAGGGCCTCCGCTGGCCGGCGTGAGTTGGCGCATGCGCTGGACCGTCAGCGTGTTCTGGCGCTTGCGCAGAACTGCTGCCATGTTTCCTGCACATGCGCAGGGAGTTTCTTCTCTGCGCCGGCCATCGCGGAGCCTTACAGAGGCCGGCACGGAGGGAAAGAGTGCCCCCGCGGGCCAGGCCACTGTGGGGGCCCCCCCCGGGGTCGGATCCCCCCACGCCCCCCCCGAGGACCCCACTAACCGCCCTCCAAGCCATGTCCGCCGGTATGGACTTTGTCTATTTCACGCCGGCCGGACTGGCCGAAAACGGGTGGCCGCTCGGCCCATCGGGGCCCGGAGAATTGCCGGGGGGGGGGGGGGGGGGCTGCTCACAGCGGTCCCCGACCGGCGCGACGCGATCGCCGCCCCCGCCCGAAAACCGGCGCCGGAGAATTCAGGCAGCCGGCGTTGGAGCGGCGGGGCGGGATTCACGCCGCACCCCCCCTCCGTGTTTGCGTGGGTTTCGTCCCCACGACCCAAAGATGTGCAGGGTAGGCGGATTGGCCAGGCTAAATTGTCCCTTAATTGGAAAAAATGAATTGAGCGCTCTAAATTTTTTTTTTTTAAACTCTAGTGATCAGCGTACCTGAATATATTTCTGAAGTGGCTGAGTGGTCCAGAAAATGCTCCCGGCTGGGAAAAGATGTACAGATAGGCTTCAATCTCATCAGCGGTCATCTTGCAGCCATCCATCCTGATGCCTGTGCTCTGACTTGTGAATAAATACTTCAACACCTAGAAGACAAAAATTAATTGCTGTTGGCATTTGCGCGATTATTCTGGACACCGAAAGCACTGTAATTGAGATGCACAACGTAACCATATTTTGTGGTGGTAGCATTATTTCTGTCTAATTTCTGGTCAATGTAGTTTAAAAAAAATTTCTCCCAGTCTTCAAGGAATAGATATTGACTTTCGGACGCAGTGTAAAACAGGTGATAATTAGTTCGCAGCCCATTCTGCATCGCCCCCGAATTGTATTTCCATTGAAGACAACTGGAGCCAAACTGGGATGAGACATAGAACAAGTTGCTGACTTATTATCATGCGTTTTGCATTTGCGAAAAGTTATGATCTGCCCCTAGGCCTTCCTGCACCACAAGCTGTTTGCATTGCCTTTCCTAATAACGTGCCTGAGTGTGTTCTGCATGACAAAAACACAATACTCAAACTATGCCCTACAGCTGGTTAATGCTACTCCCAGCAAAACTGGTCTTTCCTGGCTGGTTGCGAATACATTATGAGAAAGTAATTTATGGAGTTTAGGTAAACTAAATTAGTTAACAATTGTGGTCTGCATCCCAAGAAAACCGAATGCCGTCTATAATTCTTAATAATTGTATTGCTATCGACATCCAAAACTATTGCAATAATTGCACTGAATGGAGAATATGAGCAGTCTCTTTTATTTCACCATCCAGGGTAATGCAGTCACACAATTTACTGCTGGGTAAAATAAATGGGAAACATTGTTGTGTTGAAGAGTAAAATGGCAAAGGAATTATATTCGGTATTTGTTTAAATCCTGGAAAGGCCTTTTCAACCAAATCACTGACATCGGGAATGTTACTCACCTTGAAATCGCTTATTGTAAGAACAAACTCTGGAAGCCATGGCACTTGGAAAAAGAAAAGGTAACTTGACTTTATCAGCTGGGAGGGATGTCGTACCATGTAATCTGAGAAAAGATATTTCAATGAATTTCTTTCACGTGCTTTAAAAAAATATCAAATGTTGTTTTTTTGCAAAGTACATTCAACACAGACTCCGATCTTCAGCGATTTAACTTGGATCTGCTCCAGTGGCATAATATTGGGAGCAGTGTTCACATCTTTGTTCCAATTCATTAAATCCTTGACATTTATTACAAATGACCAGATTCTGCATTAACCAATTACTCTGAATCTATGCCTACTGGTTATTGACCTCTCTGCTAAGGGAAATCAGTCCTTCCTTTCCACTCTATTTCGGTCCCTCATAATTTTATGATCCTAACAATAATAATCACTTATTGTCACAAGTAGGCTTCAATGAAGTTACTGTGAAAAGCCCCTAGTCGCCCCGGGAAATGAACCCGCGCTGCTGGTTTTGGGAATTTGAATCGAGGTGGGAATTCGAAGCTGGGTGGGGAGGAAGTGCTTTTTATCCCTGGTAAGTGACTGGTAAGTAGTGTTTCTGTTTTTCTGTTTCTTTTCATTGGTATATTTATTTATTTATTTATTTTTTGTTGAAATTGTAGTTGTTGAAGTTAACCGAAGGTTTAAGACATGGCAGGAGATCTCAGACCCGTGTCATGCTCCTCGTGTGCGATGTGGGAGCTCAGGGACACGTCCACTGTCCCTGGCTCCTTCACCTGCAAGAAGTGTGTCCAGTTGCAGCTCCTGTTAGACCGCTTGACGGCTCTGGAGCTGCGGATGGACTCACTTTGGAGCATCCGCGATGCTGAGGACGTCGTGGATAGCACGTTTAGCGAGTTGGTCACACCGCAGGTGAAAGGTGCTGAGGGAGATCGTAAATGGGTGACCAAAAGACAGAGCAAGAGTAGGAAGGCAGTGCAGGTGTCCTCTGCGGTCATCTCCCTGCAAAACAGAAATACTGCTTTGGATACTGTTGAGGGAGATGGCTCACCAGGGGAAGGCAGCAGCAGCCAGGTTCATGGCACCGTGGCTGGCTCTGCTGCGCAGCTGGGCAGGAAGAAGAATGGCAGGGCTACAGTGATAGGGGACTCAATTGTAAGGGGAATAGACAGGCGGTTCTGCGGACGCAATCGAGACTCCAGGATGGTATGTTGCCTCCCTGGTGCAAGGGTCAAGGATGTCTCGGAGCGGCTGCAGGACATTCTGGGGGGGGGGAGGGTGAACAGCCAGCTGTCGTGGTGCACATAGGCACCAACGATATAGGTAAAAAATGGGACGAGGTCCTACAAGCTGAATTTACGGAGCTAGGAGTTAAACTAAAAAGTAGGACCTCAAAGGTAGTAATCTCAGGATTGCTACCAGTGCCACGAGCTAGTCAGAGTAGGAATGTCAGGATAGAGAGGATGAATACGTGGCTCGAGAGATGGTGCAAGAGGGAGGGATTCAAATTCCTGGGACATTGGAACCGGTTCTGGGGGAGGTGGGACCAGTACAAACCGGATGGCCTGCACCTGGGCAGGACTGGAACCGATGTCCTAGGGGGGGCTGTTTGCGAGAGCTGTTGGGGAGAGTTTAAACTAATGTGGCAGGGGGATGGGAACCGATGCAGGAAGTTGGAAGGTAGTAAAACAGGGATAGAAATAAAAGGCAGTAAGGGGGAAAGTGTAAGGCAGAGAAGCCATAGTCAAAAATCAAAAAGGGCGACAGTACAAGGTACAGTGACTGAGGGGAGCTCAGTGAATAGGACCAGGAATACTAAAAGAAATAAAACGGGAAGTGAAAACATTAATGGTAAGTGACGCGGCAGGTTGTTACAGGAAGATATGGGTTCGACGACAAGGAAAATTAGGAGAAAGGTTAAGAGGAAATATAACTTGGGAGAGCTTACTGATCAAGGTGTTAAGATTCAGAACAGAGGTAAAAAAGCCAACATAAGTGTACTTTACCTGAATGCTCGTAGTATTCGGAATAAGGTAAATGAGTTGATGGCGCAAATCATCGTGAATGACTATGATTTAGTGGCCATTACTGAAACATGGTTAAAGGATGGTCACGACTGGGAGTTAAATATCCGAGGGTATCAAACATTTCGGAAGGACAGAGTGGATGGTAAGGGAGGTGGTGTAGCTCTGTTATTTAAGGATGACATCCGGGCAACAGTAAGGGAAGACATCCGTGCTATGGAGGATAAGGTTGAATCCATTTGGGTGGAAATCAGGAATAGTAAGGCGAAAAAGTCACTGATAGGAGTAATCTATAGGCCACCAAATAGTAACATTATGGTGGGGCAGGCAATAAACAAAGAAATAACAGATGCATGTAGAAATGGTACAGCAGTTATCATGGGGGATTTTAATCTACATGTTGATTGGTTTAACCAGGTCGGTCAAGGCAGCCTTGAGGAGGAGTTTATAGAATGTATCCGCGATAGTTTCCTAGAACAGTATGTAATGGAACCTACGAGGGAACAGGCGGTCCTAGCTCTGGTCCTGTGTAATGAGACAGGATTGATTCAGGATCTCATAGTTAGGGATCCTCTCGGAAGGAGCGATCACAATATGGTGGAATTTAAAATAAGATGGAGGGTGAGAAGGTAAAATCAAGCACTAGTGTTTTGTGCTTAAACAAAGGAGATTACAATGGGATGAGAGAAGAACTAGCTAAGGTAGACTGCGAGCAAATACTTTATGGTGAAACAGTTGAGGAACAGTGGAGAACCTTCCAAGTGATTTTTCACAGTGCTCAGCAAAGGTTTATACCAACAAAAAGGAACGACGGTAAAAAGAGGGAAAATCGACCGTGGATATCTAAGGAAATAAGGGAGAGTATCAAATTGAAGGAAAAAACATACAAAGTAGCAAAGATTAGTGGGAGGCTAGAGGACTGGGAAATCTATAGGGAGCAACAGAAAGCTACTAAAAAAGCTATAAAGAAGAGTAAGATAGATTATGAGAGTAAACTTGCTCAGAATATAAAAACAGATAGTAAAGGTTTCTACAAATACATAAAACAAAAAAGGGTGGCTAAGGTAAATATTGGTCCTTTAGAGGATGAGAAGGGAGATTTAATAATGGGAGATGAGGAAATGGCTGAGGAACTGAACAGGTTTTTTGGGTCGGTCTTCACAGTGGAAGACACATGCCAGTGACTGATGGAAATGAGGCTATGACAGGTGAGGACCTTGAGAGGATTGTTATCACCAAGGAGGTAGTGATGGGCAAGCTAATGGGGCTAAAGGTAGACAAGTCTCCTGGACCTGATGGAATGCATCCCAGAGTGCTAAAAGAGATGGCTAGGGAAATTGCAAATGCACTAGTGATAATTTACCAAAATTCACTAGACTCTGGGGTGGTCCCGGCGGATTGGAAATTAGCAAACGTGACACCACTGTTTAAAAAAGGAGGTAGGCAGAAAGCGGGTAATTATAGGCCAGTGAGCTTAACTTCGGTAGTAGGGAAGATGCTGGAATCTATCATCAAGGAAGAAATAGCGAGGCATCTGGATGGAAATTGTCCCATTGGACAGACGCAGCATGGGTTCATAAAGGGCAGGTCGTGCCTAACTAATTTAGTGGAATTTTTTGAGGACATTAACAGTGCGGTAGATAACGGGGAGCCAATGGATGTGGTGTATCTAGATTTCCAGAAAGCCTTTGACAAGGTGCCACACAAAAGGTTGTTGCATAAGATAATGATGCATGGCATTAAGGGGAAAGTAGCAGCATGGATAGAGGATTGGTTAATTAATACAACGCAAAGAGTGGGGATTAATGGGTGTTTCTCTGGTTGGCAATCAGTGGTGTCCCTCAGGGATCAGTGTTGGGCCCACAACTGTTCACAATTTACATAGATGATTTGGAGTTGGGGACCAAGGGCAATGTGTCCAAGTTTGTAGACGACACTAAGATAAGTGGTAAAGCAAAAAGTGCAGAGGATACTGGAAGTCTGCAGAGGGATTTGGATAGGCTAAGTGAATGGGCTAGGGTCTGGCAGATGGAATACAATGTTGACAAATGTGAGGTTATCCATTTTGGTAGGAATAACAGCAAAAGGGATTATTATTTAAATGATAAAATATTAAAACATGCTGCTGTGCAGAGAGACCTGGGTGTCCTGGTGCATGAGTCGCAAAAAGTTGGTTTACAGGTGCAACAGGTGATTAAGAAGGCAAATGGAATTTTGTCCTTCATTGCTAGAGGGATGGAGTTTAAGACTAGGGAGGTTCTGCTGCAATAGTATAAGGTGTTAGTGAGGCCACACCTGGAGTATTGTGTTCAGTTTTGGTCTCCTTACTTGAGAAAGGACGTACTGGCACTGGAGGGTGTGCAGAGGAGATTCACTAGGTTAATCCCAGAGCTGAAGGGGTTGAATTACGAGGAGAGGTTGAGTAGACTGGGACTGTACTCGTTGGAATTTAGAAGGATGAGAGGGGATCTTATAGAAACATATAAGATTATGAAGGGAATAGATAGGATAGATGCGGGCAGGTTGTTTCCACTGGCGGGTGAAAGCAGAACTAGGGGGCATAGCCTCAAAATAAGGGGAAGTAGATTTAGGACTGAGTTTAGGAGGAACTTCTTCACCCAAAGGGTTGTGAATCTATGGAATTCCTTGCCCAGTGAAGCAGTAGAGGCTCCTTCATTAAATGTTTTTAAGATAAAGATAGATGGTTTTTTGAAGAATAAAGGGATTAAGGGTTATGGTGTTCGGGCCGGAAAGTGGAGCTGAGTCCACAAAAGATCAGCCATGATCTCATTGAATGGTGGAGCAGGCTCGAGGGGCCAGATGGCCTACTCCTGCTCCTAGTTCTTATGTTCTTATGTTCTGCATTACAAGCCAGCTGTTTAGCCCACTGTGCTAAACCAACACCTCCTCAATTAAATCTCTCCTTCGCCCTTCCTGTTCCAAAGAAAAGAACCCCAGCCTTTCCAAATAAGAGCAAAAAAACTGTGGATTCTGGAAATCTGCAATAAATACAGAAAGTGGTGGAAAAACTCAGCAGGTGTGGCAACATCTGTGGAGAGAAAAACAGTTAATGTTTCGAGTCTGTAGGATTCTTCCTTAAAGCTGAAGAGAGGTAGAAATGTGGTGGATCATACATGAAATGAAATGAAAAAATGAAATGGAAAAAAAATGAAAATGAAATGAAAGAAAAAATGAAATGAAAATGATACTGGGAGAAGGGGTGGCGAAGGAGGAACAGGGTAGGTCAGGGATAGGTGGGAGTTCAGGAGAGATTTGACAAAGATGTAATGGACATAAGACAAAGATAGTGTTAACGGTAGTGTTAAAGACTAAAGAATACAGGAGTTGGGACGTCTTGCTGAAGTTGTACAAGACATTAGGAAGGTCACACCTGGAATACTGTGTACAGTTCTGGTCACTCTATTATAGAAAGGATATTATTAAACTAGAAAGAATGGAGAAAAGATTTACGAGGATGCTACCGGGACTTGGTGGTTTGAATTATAAGGAGCGACTGGATAGGCTGGGACTTTTTTCCCCGGAGTGGAGGAGGCTTAGGGGTGATGTAATAGAGGTCTATAAAATAATGAGGGGCATAGATAAGGTAGATAGTCAACATCTTTTCCCAAAGGTAGAGGAGTCTAAATCTGGAGGGCATAGGTTTAAGGTGAGAGGGGAGAGATACAAAAGGGTCCAGAGGGGCAATTTTTTCACACAGAGGGTGGTGAGTGTCTGGAACGAGCTGCCAGAGGCAGTAGTAGAGGCGGGTACAATTTTGTCTTTTAAAAAGCAGTTTGGCAGTTACATGGGAAAGATGGGTATAGAGGGATAAGGGCCAAATGCAGGCAAGTGGGACGAGCTTAGTGGTAAAAACTGGGCAGCATGGACATGTAGGGTCGAAGGACCTTTTTCCACGCTGTAAACCTCTATGACTCTATAAGGTGCAAATAGTGGCATAAAAGTAAGGTAACAGAATGTGTCAATAGCAGAACAAGAGTCAGTCTAGCCAACCTTTGCTCCTAACTAAAATTCACTAGTTCCGGTGAAAACCTCTCTCCTGTCGAACACCTGAATCATAGGACACCCAGCAGTTTAACATTCGTCAGATCCCTACCTGCCTCTCTCCACGACGTGATTACAGGCATATCAACCTCATGATCTAGAACAATCTGCTGCCCCCACCCCGCCCATGTGTACTTAAATATATTTTAAACAACGACAAGGTTTTCACCTGCAAGATCCTATATTGAATGCCATTCAACATGTTACCCCTTGCATGGAACAGAATCGTCAGTTGCTATTACTAAATTCGATATTTTGAAGCTATTCTCCCATGTCTGTGATGACCAGAACTAAACACAATACTTTAGCTGTTGCCTAACTAGTGTTTTACGCAGTTCTAGCAAAACCTGCTTGCTCTTAGATTCTAAGTCTTGACTATTTTAGGGAGGCTTCCCGTAGGCTTTCTTTACCATTTATCCTGCTACCTCAAGGGATCTGTAGACATGCAACCCAAGGCCCTGTGTTCCTCTACACTTATCACTATACCTAATATTTGTGTACTCTCTTGCTCTTTGCCCTCGCAAATGCATTGTCTCACACTTCAAGTTTGAATACCATTTGTCAGTCGACCGTCCACCCCTGACCAGTCCATTGACATCTTCCTGCTTCATTTTGCACCATCAACCACAATCAATTTTATTTGTGCAGCGTGGTAGCACAGTGGTTAGCACAGTTGCTTCACAGCTCCAGGGTCTCAGGTTCAATACCTGGCTTGGGTCACTGTCTGTGCGGAGTCTGCACGTCCTCCCCGTGTCTGCGTCAGTTTCCTCCGGGTGCTCCGGTTTCCTCCCACAGTCAAAGACGTGCAGGTTAGGTGGATTGCCCATGATAAATTGCCCTTAGTGTCCCAAAACGTTTAGGTGGGGCTACTGGGTTCCGGGGATAACGGGAATAGGGTGGAGGCATGGGGCTTCAGTAGGGTGCTCTTTCCAAGGGCCGGTGCAGACTCGATGGGCCGAATGGTCTCCTTCTGCACTGTAAATGATATGATATATGACTTCTGAACTTCTGAATCACCCTGCATTTAAGTTTAAATCATTAATACGTACCACAACCAGCGAGGGGCCAACAGACCTGCAGAACCTCCCTGGAAAAAACCTACCAGTCACAAAAACACCCATTGACTGTTAGTCCTTTCTTCCAGCCACTGAGCTGATTTTGGATTCAAGTTGTCACTTGCACTTTGAACCCATGAGGTTGAACTTTTCCAAATGAGCTCTTATCCAAAGCACTACTCAAATCCATGTGATTCAGCAAACCTGCTATCTCCATCAACCCTCCTGCTATTTCCTCAAAATATCCAATCAAGTTACTCAGACAGGGCCTTCCTTTTCACAATCCGTGCCTTTCTCAATGACCAGCAATACATTCCATGCCTGTAGGCAAAGACCAAACCTCAACTATTTCCTCCCATGCTTCTCTTGACAGTCTCGGTTTCATTTCACCAAGACCTGGCCATTTCAAAAATGCTGAACCATTTAATATTCCCTCTCCCACTGAGATAAATTTGCGGAAACAGAGTGGTTAGCACTGTTGCTTCACAGCGCCAGGGTCCCAGGTTCGATTCCCGGCTGGGGTCACTGGCTGTGCGGAGTCTGCACCTTCTGCCCATGTCTGCGTGGGTTTCCTCCGGGTGCTCCGGTTTCCTTCCACAAATCCCGAAAGGCGTGCTTGTTAGGTGAATTGGACATTCTGAATTTTCCCACAGTGTACCCGAACAGGCGCCGGAATGTGGCGACTCGGGGATTTTCGCAGTAACTTCAGTGCAGTGTTAATGTAAGCCTGCTTGTGACAATAATAAAGATTATTATTATTATTATTAATAATCCCGTCTGTATGAAGGACCAGGTGAAGTGCAATATATTTCCCTCCTGGGCCATGTGTGTACCCTGCTATTCTGTGCTGAATCAGGGGATTACTGCTTTAGACTTCATTTACCATGACATCTCCTTAGTTTATAATGAAGTATCCAAACTTGCATAACCTGTTCTTCATGATTTAAAATGTTATTTTCACATGTAAATCTCTGTCAGAACAAAACTGGAAATTCTGCTTGCAGCACCTTCAATGATGTTGCTGATAAACGTTAATGGTCATCAAAAGGTGCACACAAGATCCCTGGACGAATCCACTGGTTAGGAACGGCAAGCCAATGTTCTGGTCGTGCCCGGCGCTGGATGGGTTTTGAAGGGATTTTGCGAGGACTATGTCCAAGGTGATGAACGCCCGGGTCAAGCCGAGCTGGGGGTTGGTACTATTTGGGGTAACGGATGAGCCGAGAGTGCAGGAGGAGAAAGAGGCCGATATTCTGGCCTTTACGTCCCTGGTAGCCCGGCGGAGGAGTTTGCTACTGTGGAAAGATGCGAAGCCCCCGAGTGTGGAAGCTTGGATCAATGACATGGCAGGGTTCACCAAGCTGGAGAGGATAAAGTTTGCCTTGCGAGGAGGGGGGGTTTCTTTCTTTTGGGGTGGCATTTGGGTGAAGGTGTTTTTTTCCCCCCATTTGTGTTTTTAGATGTTATATGGGGGGTTATTGTATATGGGGGAAACCCAAAGTATAATTTCTGATTGTTGTGTTCTTGTTTCTTTCTTTTTGTTGGGGGGGAGGGGGTTTGTTGAAAAATTTGAATAAATATATATTTTTTAAAAAAGGAACGCCAAGCCAGAACAAACCCCATTGATAGCTACTGTTTCCCTTATTGAACTCATCAATAACTTAACTTTGACTTAGAAACATGAATAATGAATTCAGTGTTCATTTAGGTTTAACTAAACTAATCAGGAGGAACCTCTGTCGCACAATTATCTCGGGTATTAATCTTGTCAGGGCACTGATTAAAAGGTTGGCATTACATCCCCATCTCTGCTGTTTTAACACAACTTTAACCCAGGCATTGTCAAACTCGGGGGCGCGACCCGCGGGTGGGTCGCGGGCGGGTGTCGGGAGGGCCGCGGAGCCGTCTGTCGCGGCGCTCCCGATTGCGCACAGCAGCCGCGGCAGCCGGCTTTTAATAATGCCGCTGCGAGCGGCCTTCAAAATGGCCAGGAAGAGATTTTAAAAAGTCGACCGCACTGCGCGTGCGTGCCCGATCATTGGTACGCATGCGCAAAATGCACATGCACACCGATGATCGGGCACGCATGCGCAGTGCGGCAGCATTTGTTTTTATATGGTCGCAGCCTTTTTTTTCCAAGTTCGGGGGACAAAGGGACCATTGGGGCCAAAAGGACCCAAAACCCATTTCCTCCATTTTTGGCAGCAACAAACAAGGTAAGAGAAAATGGTGGGTCGCGCAGGTCGGCCGGCGTGGGTCGCGAAGGTCGGCCAGCGTGGGTCGCGAAGGTCGGGCAGGTTGGGTCCCGAAGGTTGACCGATTGGTAAAAATGGGTCCCCGGAAAAAAAGTTTGAAAAACACTGTTTCAACCCATTTAAAATAAATAAGTGGATGTAAACAGCCCTGGCAAGAAATCACAGTGCACATAAGAGAGAGGAAATCATACCCCCTAATGTCTAGCCAATTATTCCTTATTTTACATTGCAGACTGGGTTGTGCATTTCTTAAGTGAGGTTCTTTCCATTAAAAGAAGCACTTAATTAGATGCAGATTAACACCCATACATGCAGCGTGAAGAGCAACAAAGCAAATCTCCTTCTCACTAGGGCTTTACTTAATTTTGAGAGAGATTTCTAATGTATGAACAGCAGCGCACGATAGGTTCTGAATTCATTTATTACTCTGATTAATCTCAAAGACAAGCACATAAACCAGATTCTGTTTGACATCAGTAAAAATATTTTCAGACATTTCAGTAATGTGCATATTGTAAGCATGTTGCCATGGTGCTATTACATTTGTCCTTGACAGATGAAAGCAGATTTGAAATAATCTCTCATTTTTTTGCAGCAGGAATGAAATAGTTCAGGAATGTAATGCTCCACTGATAAGGAACAAAGAGGGTGCCAAGCTATTTCTGTAGCAGTAAGAATATGGCAAATTGCATTTTGCCTGATGCATAAACCTGGAGCATCGCTGCCCATTATTTCCTGTGACAGCTTCTCTGTTTTAGACGAGCGGCTGAGTACGGACGCTATAAATACAACATCCGGTTGTTGGCGGCTGAAGCAATCAGTTTTTAAAGTGTTGAAACTGCTTCAGCCGTTGGAGTAATGGTGACCCACAGACAACTGACATTGTGGGGTAAATGATGGGGCGGTACTGTGGCACAGTAGTTAGCACTGCTGCCTCACAGTGCCAGGGACCCGGGTTCAATTCTGACCTCCAGGTCACTGGCTGTATGGAGTTTGCACTTTCTCCCTGTGACTGTGTGGATTTCCTCTGGATGCTCCCGTTTCCTCCCACAGATGTGCAGGTTAGGTGGATTGGCCATGCTAAACTGCCCCTAAGTGCCCAAAGCTTGGGTGGGGCAATAGGGACAGGGCAGGGGATTTGTCCTAGGTTGGGTGGTCTTTGGAAGGGTCGGTGCAGACCCGATGGGCCGAATGGCCTCCGTCTACACTCTAGGTATTCTATTCGATTCTATGAATTTTCTCAAGGAAACCAAGTTTTAGTTTTGATTACAGTGAGAAAACAGCCTTCGAGCTTCTGCCATGGTGTTGCAGGCACCTATCTTGGTGAAGATACCCTGATGGAATTCTAGCAGACGGAAGTGAAGGTTGGGAACAGCACCTATGGGCTGTTCCCACTTGCCCTCGAATTGGATGGCTTGCCAGGCCATGAGTCAATGACTTTGCTGTGAGTCTGGAGTCAAATGTAAACCAGACCAAGTAAGGAAGGCAAATTTCCTTCCCTAAAGGATATTGGTGAAGCAGATGTTTTTTTTAATGACAATCAACAATAGTTTCATGGTTTCCAAATTGTTGTTTTACCTGAATTCATTTGATCATAGGACTCCAACATTTAAACATTTATGAGGTCCCCACCTCCCACCCGTCCAGAACATAATTGCAGGTACCTTGATCTAGAAAAATCTGCAGCCATATAAGAACATAGGAATTAGGAGCAGAAGTAGGCAATTCAGCCCTTTGAACCTGCTCCCTCATTCAATCAGATCATGGCTGATCTCTTCCTGGTCTCAAATTCACCTCCCTGCCTGTTCCCCATATCCCTTTAGCGCATTTTTAAAAATCAGAAATATATTTTATCTCCTTCTTGAAACCATTTCATGACTCGGATTCAACCGCACTGTTCCACAAATTCATCACCCTCGGCGAGAAGTAGTTCCTCCTCATCTCAGTTCTAAATCTACCGCATCTCAACCGATATCTGTGACCTCTCGTTCTAGATTGTCCTACAAGGGGGAAAATGTGGTTTACATTTACTTTATCAATCCCTTTTAGTATTTCTTTTATTCGTTCTCGGGATGCGGGCCTCGCTGGCTGGGCCAGCATTTGTTGCCCATCCCTACTTGCCCTTGAACTGAGCAGCTTGCTAGGCAATTTCAGTGGTAGGACAGTTAAGAGTCAACCGCATTGCTGATTGGGTCTGGAGTCACATGTAGGCCGGGTAAGGATGGCAGATTTCCTTCCCTGAAGGTCATTAGTGAGCCAGATGGGTTTTAATGATAATCGGCAATGGTTTCATGGTCTTCATTAGGCTTTTAATTGCAGATACTTATTGAATTCAAATTTCACCATCTGCCATGGTGGGATGCGAACCTGGGACCCCAGAGCATTACCCTGGTTCTCTGGATTATTAATCCAGTGACAATACCACTTGGCCAGTGTCTCCCCATATACACCTCGAGCAGATCCCCTCTCACCCTTCTAAACTCCAGCGAGTATAAGCCCAAACTGTTTAATCTCTCCTCATGCGCCAATCTGCTCATCCCCGGAATCATGGTGAACCTCCTCTGAACTGCCTCCAATGCCACCACATCCTGCCTCATATAAGGAGACCAAAACTGGGCATACTACTCCAGATGTGGTCTCACCAACACCCTATACAATTGCAACAACACTTCTCTACTTATATCCTTCAGTCCTTTTGAAATGAACGCTAACATTCCATTTGCCATTTTAATTACATGCTGTACCCGCATGCCGACTTTCTGTGATTCATGAACAAAGACACGCAGATCCCGCTGCCCAGATGCAATAGAGGCTGTTTAGCACAGGGCTAAATCGCTGGCTTTGAAAGCAGACCAAGGCAGGCCAGCAGCATGGTTCGATTCCCCAAACAGGCGCCGGAATGTGGCGACTAGGGGCTTTTCACAGTAACTTCATTTGAAGCCTACTTGTGACAATAAGTGATTTTCATTTCATTTCATTTTGAATCCGCTTTCCATTTAGATAATAATTTGTCTTTCTATTCTTTCAGCCAAAATCATTAACCTCGCACTTATCCACATTAAACTCCATCCGTCCAATTTTGGCACAATCTCCTAGCCGATCTATCTGTAAAATCTTTATCTCCTCTTCACTGCCTGCTTTCCAACCTATTTTAGTATCATCCGCAAATGTTGCTATTTTACAGACTGTCCCTGCTTGCAGATCCTTTATATAGATTGTGAATAGTTGAGGTTCGAGTACGGACCCCTGCGGAACCCTGCTGTTTACAAGTCGTCAGCCAGAGAAGGACCCATTTAACCTGACCCTTTGCTTTCTGTCAGTTAGCCAATCCTCAATCTAATTTAGTGCTCAATCCCCAAACCCCTGCGATCTCACCTTTTCGTCAGTCTTTAAAAAAAATATATTTTATTTTCCTCCTTTTTCACATTTTCTCCCAAATTTACACCCAACAATAAACAATAATCAGCAACAAATGTAATGTCAATCACCATATCAATAACAACGATCCCATCCTTCCACTAAACCCCACACATTGGCCCGCATGTTAACATAAACAAATTACAAAAGGAATCAGGAATCACCCATAGTTACCATTAACACATACAGTCCCTCTCCCCCCAACCCTCCCAGCCCTCTCCCCCATAATGTTCAATGTGATCCAATTCTCGAAAGTGCATCATGAATAACGCCCATGAATTGTAGAACCCCTCCAACCTTCCCCTCAGTTCAAATTTGACCTTTTCAAGTGTCAAGAATTCCAGCAGGTCCCCCCGCCACGCCAGGACACAGGGTGGAGAGGTTGATCTCCACCCTAACAGGATCCGTCCTCGGGTGATCAACGAGGCGAAGGTTACAACATCTGCTTCCGCACCCGTTTCCAACCCCGGCTGGTCCAACACCCCGAATTATGGCCTCCCGAGGTCCCGGGTCCAGTTTCTGTGCACCACTTTAGAGATGACCCTAAAAACCTCCTTCCAGTAATCCTCCAGCTTTGGACAGGACCAAAACATATGAACATGGTTTTGGTCCTGTAAAACAAATCTTTTACTGTCCTAATTCCTTTCTCCTCCCATCTCCGACAATTTCCATCCCACTTCCCTGGCTCAAATCTATGGTTCCCCCGAATCGGCAATTCTCTTCACCCTGCCACCAACCCGAAGTGCTGGTGAAACTGCCTCCAAATTCTCAACGAAGCTATTACTACTGGACTCCCTGAGTATCTCCCCGGGCCGTCGGAAGTGGCGCTGTCGCTAGCGCCTTCAATCCCGACCCCTGACCCCCTACCAAAACCCTCCTCCATTGGGAGTCAACCCCTCTGACCCAGCTCCGTACCTTCTCCACGTTTGCCGCCCAGTAATAATACATCAGGTTCGGCAGACCCAAGCCTCCTGCCTGCCTTCCTCTCTGTAGTACAACCTTTCTAATTCTGGCCAACTTCCCATATGAACGAGGTAATCATCCCTTCAATCTCTCTAAAAAATACCTTTGGCAGGAAAATTGGCAGGCATTGAAAAATAAACAGGAATCACGGGAGCACATTCATTTTAACCGCCTGTACCCGACCCGCCAGTGACAGAGGGAGACCATCCCACCTTGCCTGATCAGCATTCACCCTCCCCACCAAACTAGAAATGGTGTACCTATGGAGCCCCCCCCAATCTCGAGCAACCTGCACCCCCATGTATCTAAAGTGAGTCCCTGCCTTACGGAATGGCAGCCCTCCACCCCTGCCCCCACCCCTGGCCGAGACACCACAAAATATTCACTTTTGTCTAGGTTTAGTTTGTACCCCGAGAAAGGCCCAAACACCCAAAGCAGCTCAAGTATGCCCCCTATTGACACACTCGGTTCCGACACGTATAATAACAAGTCATCGGCATATAAGGACACCCTATGCTCTATTCCCCCCCCCCCCCGCCTCCCCCCCCCTCTCCCCGCTCTATCCCTTTCCATACCCCAGAACTTCTTAATGCGATGGACAATGCGAGTGTAAACAGCAGGGGGGACATAGGACATCCCTGCCTAGTCCCACGGTGGAGAGGAAAGTATTCTGAGCTGATATTATTTGTGCGGACACTCGCCCTCGGCTCCTTATATAATAGCTTTACCCAGTCCACAAATCTGGGTCCAATTCCAAACCGCTTTAGAACTGCCATAAAGTACCTCCATTCTACCCGGTCAAACGCATTCTCGGCATCCAATGCCACAACTGTTTCCTTCCCCAACGCCAGTACATCCTCACCATCAGCGGTACCAGTTTATTTTTGAATTTTTTAATATTCCACCGGAAACCCACCTGGCCCTGCATCCTCCCAATCGCATTTTTTATCTCCTGCTCCACTATCGCCCCCCTCTAATGTGGCCCTGTCTCCCTCCCCTAATCTCGGGACTCCAGCCCATCTAGAAATCCCCGGCCTCCCCCAGGTGACTCTGATCTGTACAACCTCTCATAGAATTCCTTAAAGACTTTGTTAATCTGATCTGAAGCTACCACCAATGTCCCTGCCCTGTCCCGGACCTGGAGAATTTTCTCCGTCAGTCTTTTAAGCGGCATAGAATCCAGAGAGTGCAGAAAGAGGCCATTCGGCGCATCAAGCCTGCACCAACCCTCTGAAAAAGGACTCTACCTAGGCCTACTTCCCCCTCATCTAAATATATTTTAAACAACTACACAATTTTCACCTTCATTATCCTGTACTGAATGCCATTCAACATGCAGAGGAATCAACAGCTATTATTACTAAATGTGCCTTATGATATCTTGAAGTTATTCTCCCATGACTGCTGAGAGATTTATCCTGAAGTAATAGTCTGGATTTACTTTGTATCGCTGCTATAACATGGACTATTATTTTCCATGGTCATTCCCAAGTAGAATAGTGTTTCTTTGCCTCACCAAGACAGAGGTCAATAGGTCAATTAAGGAGCTTAAATGATTTGGAGATAGTGCAGGAAGGTGGAGTTGAGATAGAGCATCATCCATAATCTTGTTGAATGTTAGAACAGGCTCGAAAGCCAAATGGAGAACTTCACTTCATTCATAAAGTCATCTGGTGCTGAGATATTTTGCATTAAGAGAATTTGAGTTGCTCAAACCTAGTTGTAAACTGCAAGGATCTGCCAAGCCCCAAACCCTAATAGACGGGGAAAAGGTTTTAGAAACAATTTTGAAACCAAAACCAATCAACACTGAATTCAAATAAAAAGGAATCATGAGAAAGACAAGAAAGGAGGCATGAATCACAAGAGAATGTCCGAGTCGAACTGAGTCCCATTGTTGAAATTGTGATAATTAGATTCTCTGCATCTGCTCTCAGAGAAAGTGGATAACAGGAGGTGAATGTCCAGGATGGCAGAACATTATAATAAACACACGGAGCCTCGGTGTGGTCCCCAATTAGAGACAACCATCGGTTTGTCCCAGGAAGGATGGACGGGGGGTTTCAGAGCTGGCATCGGGCAAGGATTAGACGAATGGGGGACCTGTCTATTGACGGGACGTTTGCGAGCTTAGGGGCGCTGGAGGAGAAGTTTGGGCTACCCCCGGGAAACACTTTCAGGTACATGCAAGTGAGGGCGTTTGTGAGGCGGCAGGTGAGGGAATTTCCGCTACTCACGGCACAGGGGATTCAAGATAGGGTGATTTCGGGCGTATGAGTCGGAGAGGGCAAGGTGTCGGCGATATACCAGGAGATGAAAGAAGAGGGGGAGGCTTTGGTAGAGGAGCTGAAGGGTAAATGGGAGGAGGAGTTGGGGGAGGAGATTGACGAGGGGCTATGGGCTGATGCCCTAAGTAGGGTTAATTCCTCTTCCTCGTGTGCCCGGCTTAGCCTGATACAATTTAAGGTGGTTCATAGAGCGCATATGACGGGGGCGAGGTTGAGTAGGTTCTTTGGGGTGGAGGACAGATGTGGGAGGTGCTCAGGAAGTCCGGCGAACCATGTCCATATGTTTTGGTCATGCCCGGCACTGGAGGGGTTCTGGAGGGGAGTGGCGGGAACAATATCTAAGGTGGTGAAAGTACGGGTCATGCCAAGCTGGGGGCTAGCACTATTTGGAGTAGTGGATGAGCCGGGAGTGCAGGAGGCGAAAGAGGCCGGCATTCTGGCCTTTGCATCCCTAGTAGCCCGGCGAAGGGTCTTGCTAATGTGGAAGGAGGCGAAGCCCCCCAGCGTGAGGCCTGGATAAATTATATGGCTGGGTTTATCAAGTTGGAAAGGATAAAGTTTGCCTTGAGAGGTGTCATGATATTCAAACATACACCATAACACATACATAATGATAGACAGACCAACGGACCAATTAGCACACAAATCACGACAGCCAATCACAGACAAGAGCAGACACAGTATAAGACAAGAAACACGACACTTCCTGGGCAGTCCATCTGGAGACAGCACAGGGCCAGGACCCCATTAGCAAGACACTCACACAGTCACAACGTGCTGAGTACCAAGTCTGATGTATAAATAGTTAGATGGAATAAAACTGCGTTGTACCAATTGCAACCGTGTTGGTCCGTCTGTACCTCAGAGCTCCCAACAACTCATGATACCAGGAGTGAATCGATACCTACCGGCAAATCTGCTATCCCGAGCCATGGACACCCGTAACAAACCACAGCCGTTGCAAGTCGCTGGGAACCTGGGCACAAATTGGAAGCTCTTCAAGCAGCGATTCGAACTGTTCATGCAAGCCAATGAAAAACAGGGCGCCTCGGATGAAACAAAGATTGCCATGCTCCTCACTACCGCAGATCAGCACGCCATCGATGTATACAACTCCTTGGTGTTCGCGGAAGGCGAGAACAAGCTATGTATGACACGATCCTCCTCAAGCTCGACAAGCACTTCAACGTTGAGGTCAACGAAAGCTTTGAGAGGTATGTCTTTCAGCAGCGCCTGCAAGGTAAGAATGAGCTCTTTCAGTCCTTCCTGACGTACCTCCGCATACTCGCGCAGTCCTGCGGTTACGACACCACCTCAGAGTCCATGATCCGGGACCAGATCGTTTTTGGCGTTGCCTCCAGTGGCCTACGCCAGCAACTTCTAAAAATTAAAGGCCTGACCTTAGCATCTGCAGTTGAAGCCTGTGTCCTGCATGAGAATGCGACCAGCCGCAATGCCCAATTTCAGGTGACCGAATCGGCACGGAGGGGGTCCCACGTGATCGAATCGGCAAGCCAGGCCGCCCACGAGGCCGAACGCGTCCAGGCAATCGAGTTTCTCCCGGCCCGCGGCCCGGACGAGGGCGGCCGTTTCGCGCGCTTTTTAAGGCCTCCCGCGTTTGTGCGCGCCAAAACCTACGGCAACACTGAGGGACGTGCTGCGCAGGCGTGCCCGACGCAAGACCGAACTGCGCATGCGCAGTGGCGTAACGAACGCCATGACGTCATGACGTGCGGCAACTGTGGAGCTGCACATTTAAAAGGGCAATGTCCTGCAAAAACCCGACAATGCCTACGCTGTGGCAAGATGGGCCACTACGCTGCCTACTGTCGAGTGGCTCAACCTGTTGATCTTCCACATCTCCGACAACCTCTCAGGAACGTGCGGACCATTCAGCCTCCACATCATGACATCCAAACTGACGACACAGATGACCAAGACGCCTTCCGGGTTGCGGTCATTGATGCGAACCGGGTCAACACCATCAATCCGGGCGATGAATGGAGTGCCACCCTAACGGTCAACTGATCGCTGATCACTTTCCGCCTGGACACTGGCGCCTCCGCCAACCTCATAGCATAGTCAGCCTTCTACGCCATGAAGGTCAGACCACCAATCCAGCCATCCCGGTGCAAGATGGTCGACTACAACGGGAACGTTATCCTGGCCATGGGATCCTGCCAGCTCCAGGTGACACACAAAACACACACGGCCACACTCTCGTTCGAGATAGTTGGCTCATCGAAGGACTCCCTGCTGGGCGCACAGGCATGTAAGGCTCTCCACCTTGTGCAACAATTCTCTCTCTCTCTCCAGACGGCACGTCTGACTTCCCGTATGCAGAGTTCTACGCACAGCTCCAATCGCTCCTCACCCACAACCAGGAGGCATTCGAAGGCATGGGAACACTGCCTTACACCTACCGAATTCGCCTCAAACCGGACGCCATCCCGGTCGTTCACGGACCATGCAGGGTTCCTGCGCCACTTAAAGACCGCCTCAAGCAGCAGCTGCAGGATCTCCAGGACCAAGGGGTCCTATCCAGGGTCACGGAGCCCACGCCATGGGTCAGCTCCATGGTGTGTGTCAAGAAGCCTCTGGCGTGCTCCGCATCTGTATTGACCCCAAAGACCTCAATAATAATATTATGAGGGAACATTATCCCATACCCAAAAGGGAGGAGATCACCAGTGAAATGGCCCAGGCGAAGATATTCACGAAACTGGATGCTTCCAAAGGATTTTGGCAGATCCAACTGGACCCGTCCAGCCGAAAGCTATGTACCTTCAACACCCCTTTCGGCAGGTTCTGCTACAACCGGATGCCATTTGGCATCACCTCGGCATCCGAGGTCTTCCATAGAATCATGGAGCAGATGATGGAAGGCATCGAAGGGGTGCGCGTATATGTGGACGATGTCATCATCTGGTCCACCACACCGCAGGAGCACATACATCATCTCCAACGCGTTTTTGCCCGCATACGGGAAAACGGCCTGCGCATCAACCGAGCCAAGTGCTCCTTTGGCCAGACCGAGTTGAAGTTCCTGGGGGACCATATCTCCTGGTCAGGGGTCCGTCCGGATGCCGACAAGGTGAGCGCCATCACAGCCATGCCGCAGCCGGCCGACAAGAAGGCTGTCCTACGCTTCCTTGGCATGGTCAACTTCCTGGGGAAGTTCATTCCCAACCTTGCCTCCCACACGACGACTCTGCGCCACCTTGTCAGAAAATCCACAGAGTTCCAGTGGCAACCCACACACCAGCTGGAATGGGAGGAGCTCAAACGCAAACTCACTACGGCACCAGTGTTGGCGTTTTTTGACACGTCTCGTGCCACCAAAATCTCAACTGATGCCAGCCAATCCGGCATTGGAGCAGTGCTCCTGCAGCAGGATGACACGGCATCATGGGCCCCAGTGGCCTATGCATCACGGGCCATGACCCCCACAGAGCAGCGCTACGCGCAAATCGAAAAAGAATGCCTGGGCTTGCTAACCGGTTTAGACAAGTTCCACGATTACGTCTATGGTCTTCCACGGTTCACGGTCGAAACTGACCACCGCCCCCTGGTCAGCATAATAAACAAGGACTTGAACGAGATGACCCCTCGTTTCCAGCGCATCCTACTTAAACTCAGGAGGTACGACTTCCAACTGGTCTACACTCCAGGGAAGGACCTCATCGTGGCGGATGCCCTATCCAGAGCAGTGAGCACGCCGCCAGATGCGGAGGGGTTCGTATGTCACGTCGAGGCACAGGTGGCTTTTACAGCGGCAAATCTGCCAGCTGACGACTCCAGTCTGGCCCGCATCCGCCTAGAGACTGCGGCCGACCCCCTTCTGCAGCGGGTGATGCGCCACATGACGGGAGGATGGCTCAAAGGGCAGTGCCCACAGTTCTACAATGTACGAGACGACCTGGCCGTCATTGATGGTGTCCTTCTGAAGCTGGACCGGATTGTGATTCCGCACAGCATGCGCCAGCTGGTTCTCGACCAACGACACGAAGGCCACTTGGGGGTCGCAAAGTGCAGATGGAGGGCTCGAGGGGGCGGTATACTGGCCGGGCATCAGTGACGATATTGCCAACATGGTGCTCAACTGTACAACCTGCCAAAGGTTTCAGCCGGCGCAACCTCCTGAGACGCTTCTGCCCCATGAGCTGGTGACGTCCCCCTGGGCGAAGGTGGGTGTCGACCTATTTCACGCGCTCGGCATGGACTATGTAATCATAGTTGACTACTTCTCAAACTACCCAGAAGTCATACGCCTGCACGATTTGACGTCGTCTGCTGTCATCAGGGCCTGCAAGGACACCTTTGCTCGCCACGGCATTCCGATGACTGTCATGTCGGACAATGGGCCCTGTTTTGCCAGCCATGAATGGTCGTCCTTTGCTGCTTCGTATGGCTTCACACACGTGACGTCCAGCCCTCTGCATCCCCAGTCCAATGGAAAGGCAGAGAAGGGCGTTCACATTGCCAAGCGGCTCCTCTGCAAGGCTGCTGCTGCCGGGTCGGACTTCTACCTCGCCCTGCTGGCCTATCGCTCGGCCTCGCTAGCCACTGGTCTCTCATCAGCACAGCTGCTGATGGGTCGCGCCCTCAGAACCACTGTGCCTTCCATCCTGGCACCAACAATAGACCATGCTCCGGTACTGCATAGGATGCAACTGCAGCGCGATCGCCAGAAGAGATCGTACGACATACAGGCAACTAATCTTCCCTCTCTGGCCCCTGGAGACAACGTCCGCATCCACCTACCAGACGGTGGCTGGTCAGCACCTGCCGAAGTTCTCCGACGCGTGGCTCCCCGCTCGTTCCTGGTACGCATGCCGGATGGATCCGTGCGTAGGCGCCATCGCCAAGCCCTTCGCTTACTTCCACGCTCGCAACGGGACCCTACACAGATGCCGTGTCCGCCACTGGTTCCTGATAGTGACTTTGTGGAGCTGCCATATACCATGCCCCTTCTGTCGCCGCCCGTGGCCAGGCTCGCACCTCAGCCGGTGGTTCTCGACCCACCCTTGAGGCGGTCAACCCGAATTCGTCGCCCACCTACTAGACTGGACTTATGAGACTGTTCACACGTCAAACTTTAGCAACTACTGTTTTATAACATGTCACTGTTTTATCGTTACAGGCCTCGTTTGATCGTTCCAAATTTCAACGTTGTTCTTCTTTTGTTATGGTACAACCTCGTTAGCATGTCACACCTGACATCGCCGCTTGTATATAGTTAAGCCCCATGTACATGATGTAAATATTACGCACACACACACACCTTTAGCTGCACTCAGGACACATTTATATTTATAACCACGTAGGCACATAATCTTGTAAAAAAAGGGGGGATGTCATGATGTTCAAACATACATCATAACACATACATAATAATAAACAGACCAACGGACCAATTAGCACACATAACACGACAGCCAATCACAGACAAGAGCAGACACAGTATAAGACAAGAAACACAACACTTCCTAGGCAGTCCATCTGGAGACAGCACAGGGCCAGGACCTCATTAGCAAGACACTCAGACAGTCACAACGTGCTGAGTACCAAGTCTGATATATAAATAGTTAGATGGAATAAAACTGCGTTTTACCAATTGCAACTGTGTTGGTTCATCTGTACCTCAGATCATCTCGCGGAGCGTTAGATGAAGGTCGGACAGCAGCAACAGCAACCCAGGGGGGAAGGGGGGGAGGGGGGGGCATCGTTCGTGGGGGGGGAGGGGAGGGGGGGGGGGGAAGGGGGGTTTCTCTGGGGGGTATTTGAGCAAGAAAACACATGAATGATCCGGAAACTGACATGTACGGGAAGAATCCAATGTACAAAGTTCTGTATCATACTGACTTGCCATGTTCATGTCTTGCCACGCGAGTTCTCTTTCTTTTCTTTGTCACGGGGGGGAGGGGGGGTGGGTGTGTGTGTGTTTGTAAGGTGGAAAATATTGCTGCAAAATTCTTAATAAAAACATATTTAAAAAAATAATAATAATAAACACACGGAATAGGAATAGAGTTAAACATTCAACTGGAAAACAGTGTTCCAAAACCTCTGAAGGACGATGCATCGAATCTTCATGTTCCATTCTCAAAAACAATACAATCTCAAAACCTTTGAGATAGGTGGTCTAAACTGGGTTAGAATAACCTAGGGAGGTCCCACGCGGGAGACTGATAGCGATCCATGGGATCCAAGGAAATTTGGCAAATTGGATCCAGAATTGGCTGAGTGGCTGGAAGTAGAGGGTGATGGTCGAGGGGTGTTTTTCTGACTGGAGGCCTGTGTCCAGTGGGGTCCCGCAGGGATCATTGTTGGGGCCCCTGCTGTTTGTGGTTTATATGAATGATTTAGACATGAATGTAGGAGGGTTGATCAGTAAATTGGTGGGGTGGTAAATAGTGAGGTGGATAGCCTTCGATTACAGGAGGATATAGACAGGCTGGTCAGATGGGCTGTACCTTGTGTGATCCTATTATGTATTTTCTTTTCTTTTCATGTACTTAATGATCTGTTGAGCTGCTCGCAGAAAAATACTTTTCACTGTACCTCAGTACACGTGACAATAAACAAATCCAATCCAGTGGCAAATTGAATTCAATCTGGATAAGTGTGAGGTGATGCACTTGGGTAGGACAAACAGGGCAAGGAAATACATGATAAACTGCAGGACCCTGGGAAACATTGAGGGTCAGCGATGTCTTGGTGTGCATGTACACTGGTCCCTTAAGGTAGTTGGGCAGGTGGAAAAAGAGGTTATGAAGGCATATGGTATGCTTGCCTTTATTAACCGAGCCATAGAGTTTAACAGCAGAGAGGTTATGCTGGAATTGTATTAAACTTTGGTTAGGCCACAGCTAGAGTATTGTGTGCAGTTCTGGAACCTACTTTATAGAAGGGATGCAATAGCACTGGAAAGGGTGCAGAGGAGATTTACCAGGATGTTGCCGGGGCTGGAGAGTTTTAGCCAAGAAAAGAGATTGGATAGATTGGAGTTGTTTTCCTTGGAGCAGAGGAGACTGAGGGAGAACATGATCGAGATGTATAAAATTATGAGGAGCAAAGATAGAGTAGACAGGAAGAAACATCTTGCCTTGGTGGAGGGATCAATGACTGGGGAGCATACATTTAAGGTAAGGAGCAGAAGGTTTAGAGGGAATGTGAGGAAAAACCTTTTCACTCAGAGGGTGATGGGAATCTGGAACTCACCGTTTGAAAGTGTGGTGGAGGCAGAGACCCTCAT
The DNA here is from genome assembly GCF_047496885.1 of Scyliorhinus torazame. Taxonomy (NCBI): domain Eukaryota; kingdom Metazoa; phylum Chordata; class Chondrichthyes; order Carcharhiniformes; family Scyliorhinidae; genus Scyliorhinus; species Scyliorhinus torazame. Next base: position 31,343,553 of record NC_092713.1, on the reverse strand, counting down.
AAAAAATTTACGAAGTATTTAGATGTGCACATGCAATGCCAAAGCATACAAGGCTATGGGACAAGTGCTGGAAAATGCGATTGGGGTTGTTTTTGACCGGCGCAGATGCAATGGACTGAAGGGCCTTTTCGTTGCTGTAGACTATGACACCAGGTGAAGACGAATGAAGACTTTGCTTCTAATTTAATTACTGCTAATTGTGAAAGTTTACACACGCAGCCAAAATGGTTACAAAATTGACAGAATAACAGTGCGTGTGTGTGGATCTTCAGGCCAATGTGGGCCTCATTTAAATGAAGATGGTGACCTGTAGGTCGCTTTTTTAGGGAAGGTGGACAATTGACAGGTTCTCACACAGAGCTGGTCACTGGGGTGTGTGTGTGTGTGGGGGGGGGGGTGATTTGGCAGAAAAGGCACAAGCTCACTGACAATGGGTTGGGATTTTCTTGCAGGTCAAGGAAGAGAACCCGTGCATCTCAGGAAATTATATATTCCCTTTTTATAAGCAGCTTCAAAATTTAAGCACTGTCATTTAAGCCATTCAAATCATATATACTATTCTTCACTGAGATATCATTCCGTTGGAATTTGTGGACTTTAATGAGTATTTTGCTAAAGAGCTGCCACTCACAGGAACATTACAATCAAACTTGTCTTTACTTCCAGCAGGTGTTGCTAGGTAACCATTATCTTATCCCTGATGCTGAGACCCATTGGAGTGTCCAACCAGGAGGTCACCCAACACAGTCAAGAGATCTCTTGGACTCCGAGGTGCGACAACTGGTTAGAAAAAGCATTCCCCCATCACGGATTTCCGCATATCAGTCATTCATCATTAAGTAAATAGAATCAAGTGACTTATAATGGAACTCACCGCAAAAAATTGTAGGATGTGGGCAGTTCAAAATTACAATCTTGCTTATCATCTCAGGATAATAGATAGCAAAACACCAGGCTATTAATCCACCCCAGTCATGGCCAATCAGGACACACTTCTTGTAGCCTGCAGAAAAAGATAGAAGCCAACACCTCAATACATAGAACTGAGAAAAGAAATGCAAGGAATTTTGATCGTAAAAGTCAAACTCAACTCAATCAGAAAACTGCAAGACTCAAAACTGTTCAGTTTTGAAACATCCATCATTTATACATCTCCTTGTAAACCCAAATCATACATCGCACTTGGCTGAAACGTTCTGTTTTCCATGCACTTGACTTTTATGGTGGTCGCAAGCTGCTTTGTGGAGTAAAAAGCGTGGGAATGCAACAGTAATGGAGGATTCAATTGTAAGGGGAATAGACTCCAGGATGGTATGTTGTCTCCCTGGTTCTAGTGTCAAGGATGTCTCGGAGCATCTACAGGACATTCTGGAGAGGGAGGTTGAATAGCCAGAGGTTGTGGTACATATCGGTACAAATGATATAGGTTAAAAAAGGAATGAGATCCTAAAAGACGAATATAAGGAGTTAGGAGGTAAATTGAAAAGTAAGTCCTCAAAGGTAGTGATTTCAAGATTACTACCAGTGCCACATGTTCGTCAGAGTCGAAGCAGCAGGATATATTGGATGAACATTGGGACCAGATCTGGATGAAGGTGAGAGCAGTACAAACAGGACGGTTATACCTGGGAAGGACCGGGACTGATGTCCTCGGGCAAGAGTTTGCTAGTGTAGTTGGGAAGGTTTTAAACTAGAATGGCAGGGGATGGGAACCTAAGCAGGGTGACAAGGGAAAGAAAAACAAGGGCAGTAATAAGAGGAAGAACAGTAAAATCCAAAAACGGTAGATCAGGGCAATCAAGGGCGATAGGCAAATAGGGCCACAGTACAAAGAAAAGTTAGGATGAATAAAAATGGCAAAAAGGCAAGCTTAAAGGCTTTGTATCTTAGCGCATGAAGCATTTTGAAAAAGGAAAACGAACTGATGGCGCAAATCGAGGTAAATGGATATGATCTTGTTATAACCTGCCTACTTACCATTGGCTGGGGACTAATGACAATCCCACAATCCTGTGGGAGTATGAGCTTCCCCAATGAGGGGGGCGGAGAAACCATTAGTAAACTCCTAGTATAAATAAAGCTGGCCAGTTTAGGAACCGGCAGGAAGGAGTGTGCAGCAAGGGAAGTTGCTGCTGCTGTTTTATATATATGTTATTGTAAATAAATGTTATTACTTTGTATCCTTAAAACTTGTGCTGGATTCTTCGTGGCCCTCACAAAAGATCTCATAGCCAAGACAGATAAATGGTTAAAAGGAGATGGGCTGCACGATAGCGCAAGTGGCTAGTACTGTGGCCAGGGTCCCAGGTTTGATTTCCCCGCTGGGTCACTATCTGTGCAGAGTCTGCGCGTTCTCCCCGTGTCTGCGTGGGTTTCCTCCGGGTGCTCCGGTTTCCTCCCACAGTCCAAAGGCATGCAGGTTAGGTGGATTGGCCATGATAAATTTCCCTTAGTGTCCAAAAAAGGTTAGGAGGAGTTATTGGGTTACGGGGATAGGGTGGAAGTGAGAGCTTAAGTGGGTCAGTGCAGACTCGATGGGCCAAATGGCCTCCTTTTGAACAGCATGTTCTAAAACTAGGAACTTAAAGTTGAGGCATATTTGACCTTTCGGAAGGACAAGAGGCAAGGAAAATTATAATAAGATATTGGAATACTAGGGAATTAAATGATATGGAGGTAGTCCTGGATGTTGGTGCTAATGTGGTGGGGTAGCACTCTTACTACGAGATGAATTGAGGACAGTTGTGAGAGACGACCTACACTCGGCTGACGTAGAGTCCATTTGGGTGGAGATAAAAAACAGCAAGGTAAAGAAGACATCGGTAGGAGTACTGCATAGACCCCCCAAACAGTAGCCACACAGTAAAAAAGGGGTATAACTGAACAAATAATAGGAGCCTGTAAAAAGAATAGAGCAATAATTATGGGTGACTTTAATCTTCATGCTAATTGGATTAATCAGGTTGGAAAGGGTAGCTACGGCAACAAATTCATAAAGTGCATTTGGGATAGTTTCTGAAAGCAATATGTCATAAAGGCAAGAGGGATCAGGCTACCTTGGATCTGGTAATGGTTCATGAGGCAGGTTTAGTAAATGATCTCAGAGCAAAATGTCCCCGAGGAAGTAGTGATCATAACATGATGGAATTTAATATTCAGTTTGAGAGTGCGAAATGTGGGTTGGAAGCAACAGTGTTTAACTTGAATAAAGGGGATTACAATGAAATGAGGATAGCGATGGCTAAAGTGAGCTGAGCGGATAGATTAGCAGGAAAGACTGTAAACAAGCAGTGCCAGACATTGGGTGGACGGTAGCTCAGTGGTTAGCCCTGTTGCTTCACAGCTCCAGGGTCCCTGGTTCGATTCCCAGCTTGGGTCACTGACTGTGTGGAGTCTGAACATTCTGCCTGTGTCTCCGAGGGTTTCCTCCGGGTGATCCGGTTTCCTCCCACAAGTCCCGAAAGATGTGCTGTTAGGTGAATCGGACATTCTAAATTCTCCCTCAGTGCACACGAACAGGCGCCGGAGTGTGACGACTAGGGGCTTTTCACAGTAACTTCATTGCAGTGTTAATGTAAGCCTGACAATAAGAGATTCTTTAAACATATAAAAAGGAAGAGAGGTCAAAGTGCACATAGGCCCCTAAGAAAATTAATCTGGGGAGATAGTTATGGGAACAAGGAATAGCAGTGGAGTTAAACAGATATTTTGCATCAGTCTTTACGGTGAACGATCCTTCAAAACTCCTATTAATGCTAAAGAATACGAGGGGAGAAAATAAATACCACTATCATCACTAGATAAACTAATGGGGCTAAAGGCAAATAAGGCCCCGGCCCTGATGGCTGGCACCCTAGGATACTAAAAGAAGTAACTACAGAGATAGTGGATGCATTGGTTGTAATCTTTCAGAAACCTTTGGATTCCGGAAAAGTACCAGAGGATTGGAAAACAGCCAATGTGACACCTCTATTCAAAAAGAGAGGGAGGCAAAAGGCAAGTAACTATGGACCGATTAACCTAACATATACTGTTGGAAAAATGTTGGAATCAATTATTAAGGAAGTAAAAACAGCACATTTGGAAAATCTAATCCAGTGGAGTCAGAATGGCTTCATAAAAGGGAAATGGTGCCTGACTAATTGATTAGAGTTTATTGAGGAAGTCTCAACCAGAGTGGATAGAGGGGAACCAGTAGATGTGGTGTATTTGGACTTCCAGAAGGCATTCAACAAGGTACATCACAAAAGGTTAAGTCATGAGATAAGAGCCCCTGCTTTTGGAGGTAGTATATTGGCATGGATAGAGAATTGGCTAATGGGCTGGAAACAGCAAATGGGTATAAGGGGCTCTTTTTCTGGCTTCACAGTGCTGCCTGAGTGTGGAGGTTCATTCTCACTGCACTCATTCCCCCCCTATGTGAAGGTCTTCAGGCCTCAGTAGGTTGGAAAACCCTCCTTCTCAGAGTCCCCCTAGTGGGACCACCCAGGCACCTCACAGTTGACCGCAGTGCACACCCACTTTCCAGCTGCCACTCAGGAAGGGCAATCAGTGATTATACCACCATAAGCCCAGAAATGGGGATATGGGAAGTGCTTCCTGCAAACCAGCTGCCAGATTCCTTTACAGTTCGAGGTTCTCAAACACGAAGGGCTGCAAGTGACCTCCCTCCCGCCCCCCGCCCCCCCCCCCCCCAGTGCTGAGTTGCCAAGACTGAACCACCCCCCCCAGCCCCGTGTTGAATCTATCTGGGTCCCCCGCATCCTCGTCGCTGCCCCCTCTCGGACTGGCACCCTGGATGGTAATGGCGACCTCAGCGCTCACCTTCAGTACCCCCTGTGGAGGTGAGGCCACCAGGTTCTCAATTTTATACAGTTGTAAAACGCGCCAGTGCGACGATGACGGTTCAGTGAGTGGGGAAGCCCTGAAGGGAGGATTCACTAATTATATTATCACCTTCCACAGCGGATTTCTCATCATGACACTGGTGAGGGACCTGGAAAATCGGAAATTGCAATATCGCCAGAGAGAATCGCCTTTTACGCTTCTCGTCGGATTTTCCACCCGTGTCGCCGTTCTCACCGGGAGCTGAAGTGGACTCAAAATCACCCCCTTCCTTCCCTAAAGGACATTAGTGAACCAGCTGGGTTTTTTTAAACAATTAATAATTGTCATGGTCACCATCACTGATCCTAGTTTTACATTCCAGATTTATTTATTGAATTTAAATTGCACCAACTGTCACGTGAACCCAAGTCCCCGGATCAACAGCCTGGGCCCCTGGATGACTAGTCCAGGGACATTACCACTACGCCCTCTGTTTTTGTGAACAGGCAAAGCAGCCTTGCGTCTCCTGAGCTGATCAGATTGAAGATTCCTCACTCCAACACAGAGGGCAGGATTTTTCCTTCGGGAGAAGGAAACAGAAATCCGGACCCAAATCCGCACCCGGGGGAAACAGTCATGTATTAGGATTTTCACAAGTTCCTTGTCCAATTTAGGGGTGGCAGGCTGGCACGAGAGACGGGATTAAGAAAAAGAAACAGAAAGAAAGGTTCTTTGAAATTTAAAAAAAATGTCCAATAACAATTGAAATCTGAAGGAATGTGACTCCACATTTGTAAAAGTAAATTTCAGGGCCAGCTGGATTTTGCAGGAATCAAGGTTTAACACACTTGATAATTTTACTTCCAGTGAAATGCACGAGCTCCAACCTTTTCTGACAAGTTTAGTGGATATTTATTATCTCAGTACAGCAGGAACCTCACACCATTAAATATGTTTTCATCTCTCCGACTCTCAGAAAGATACTGGCGTAGTGAAGCTTCTAGAAGTGCAGGGTAACTTAAATATTCCCGATTTCTAAGTTTAACTGCAGTTAAGTATAGTTGCCGGAGGCAACTGTCTGATTTATTAACGCTATTTATCTATAGCCTTTCCTTTAACTTTACTAAAATAGATGGGCCATTATTTTTAAACTGGAAGCCCAAAAATCAAAGATACTATTTGAATTAATGTTAAATCTGCTTTAAGGATAAGAATTTCAAAATGCACATTTTTCAAATGCAGCAGCAATGACATTAGATTTAATTGTGAAAATCATTGCTAAGACATTTTAACTCTGAATAAAGTCTTTATTCCCCTATTTATTTCTTAAAACTCCTTTAAACATGTAGATATAAATCAACAAACAAATTCAATATATATCTTTTGAAAGTGAACATTATTAGCGTCTATTTGGCGAGATGAATATCATAATTTTGATGCCAAGGGTGATATTGTTCACATTACTGGCAAACAGCATTTTTCAACAGGAATTTAATACAGTGATAATAGAGTAAGGCTTGGGAATTGAAGGCAACAATTAAACCAATTATTATCTTGCTGAGAGAGCGAGAGAAAGGTCACCCAGCCTTAGAACAATAAAGATTTTGCAGAAAGCCAACACTGGTTCCTCGGAAATATTATGGCCAACTGCATGCAGGCCAAGTATCGAAGAATGCAAATTTCAGCTCTTTAATTTCAGTTCAAAAACCAAGATATGTTTTTTTTAATATAAATTTTGAGTACCCAATTATTTTTTTCCAATTAAGGGTCAATTTAGCATGGACAATTCACTTACCCTGCACATCTTTGGGTTGTGGGGGCGAAACCCACTCAAACACAGAGAGAATGTGCAAACTCCACACGGACAGTGACCCAGAGCCAGGATTGAACCTGGGATCTCGGCGCCACGAGGCAGCAGGGCTAACCCACTGCGCCATCAAGATATGTTTTAAGGGTGACAATACATAAATCTCTAGAAAACCAAGACACCTTTCAGAATTGCAGGATTGTTGGTAATGAGGAGGTTTGCCAATCATTCAACTGTCATTCTTCCAAAATATCAACCTTGTCATCATACAATTATATCTTCAGGTGGGATATAAATCATAATTGAGTTATTAAATCACACTTCACACCCGTGACTCAGTGGTAAAGAGGACGCAAACAGCTTCTAAACCACAGCATAGCTGGTGCTTAATTTATCAAAGTGCTATATTTAACTGTTTTAAGAATAACTGTAATGTTTCATACACTAACAGGCTGGATTTTCCCAGGCCCACAGAGAGAGGGTTGAAGGCATTGTGTGGGGCAGGGGGCAAGGCTGGATAACTGCAGGGAGTTGCGTCAGAACAGCTCCCAGTGCATTCCTGCCACCGAGGACAGAGGGCGACTGCCTGCACCATGGGGTTGGGCACCCAATTAAGGTGAAGAGAGCCACAATCAGAGGTGGTTTTGTGTCTCTCCGCCATTATATGTGAGCAGCCCCACCGCATGTGGATACAGTCAGCTCAATGAGGGCAGCCTCTCTGTAGAAGGGTGGGTGGCCACTACAGTCAGAGACCCCATGCCGCATTCACAAGGCTCCAATAGGAAAGGCCAAAATGGTGGCCAATCCCTTTCAGCAGGTGAGTCTCATCTCTATTTTACTGGACCCTGCGGCATTAATTCTCTTAATTTATGCACTGCAGTACAGACCAGCGAGAGCACTTCCATGTTGGGCTTGGCACTCCCATTTGGTCCTGACATCGGGGTACCTAAGCCCATGGGAAAATCCAGCCCCATACTTTAAAGTGACAAATCATTCAAGTTTTCTTTTAAAGTGTGGAGGTGGGTAACCTCAGTTAACTAGAGCGTGGGACAGAATAATGCCAACAGTGCAAGTTCAATCCCTGGAGACCTCCTTGCCTCGCCCCATGCTTGACGTAGAGTGCTGTTCCTCAAGCTAAACAAACAATGACCTCTCTCTAATGGGGAGAGTTGCCAATGGGCCTCCACAGACTAAGGCTGATTACCTTTCAAAGAAGCCATTTTGTCTGTTTTCTTTCTGATCCAGAGTCATAAATTCACAAGCACCTTCCAATCTGCAAACGTCTCTCCCCAAACTGCAATTACACTTGGGCTGACCAATCTAGTTTTATTGCAGTTAAACTTTGTGGCCTTAAACGAACTGACCTGGAAGAGTTATTGATATCACATGGGCATGTTTGTGGAGATAAATTGGGAAGTACTAAACTGGCTATACATGATGTAGATGTGGGAAATGCTGTTCCAATCAAACAACATCCATATAGACTTAACCCTTTAAAATTGGCACAGGCTAACAAACAGATTGGGAGTATGCTTAAAAATGGCATAATTTGGTTGCATAATTGGTTGCAGCCAATGGAGCTCACCCATAGTGATGGTACCAAAACCAGATCGTACCCAATGGCTGTGTGTGGACTATAGAAATGTTAATGCAGTTACAAGAACGGACTCTTATCCTATCCCACGTTTGGAGGATTGTGTTGAGAAAGTGGGACAAATCAGCTTTTATTTCCAAACTGGATTTACTTAAAGGTTACTGGCAGGTACCTTTATCCGAAAGGGCGAAGGAGATTTCAGCTTTTGTGACTCCAGATGGTAATACTAATTCAAAGTTATGCCATTTGGCATGAAAAACGCCCCAGCCACATTTCAACGGTTAACTAAGTCGTTTCAGAATTACCCAATTGTGCGGTATATAATAGAGGTTTATAAGATGATGAGGGGGATAGATAGAGTAAACATTCAGAGACTATTTCCTCGGGTGGATGTACCTGTTACAAGCGGGCATAACTATCAGGTTCAGGGTGGGAGATATAGGAGGGATGTCCGAGGTAGGTTCTTTACTCAGAGAGTGGTTAGGGTGTGGAATGGACTGCCTGCTGTGATAGTGGAGTCAGGCACTTTAGGAACTTTCAAGCGGTTATTGGATAGGCACATGGAGCACACCACAATGACAGGGAGTGGGGGATAGCTTGATCTTGGTTTCGGACAATGCTCGGCACAACATCGAGGGCCGAAGGGCCTGTTCTGTGCTGTACTGTTCTATGTTCTAATGAAACAGGGTGAGGAGTCACTCACTGCCGAGTGAATGAGGAAAGAATGGAAGATACCTCTGAGGAGAGAGATTCGGGATATATTGTGGCGGGGAGGACAACTTATGCAATACGTCCACTAGATATTTTTTCCTTCCTTCTGCTCTATTTTACATTTGTTTGTATTAAATATCCATCATTTCCTCATAACTGCAAGTAGATACTTTTGGAGGGGATTCGGCAGGAATAATGGGAAGTGCAGCACAACTGCGCAAAAGATAAGGCTGAAGCATTTGCTACATTCCCCAGCCAGTAGTGCCGAGTGGATGATCCATCCCGGCCTCCTCCGGAGGTCCCCAGCATCACAGATGTCAGTCTTCAGCCAATACGATTCACTCAGGGTGATATGACGAAACAACTGAAGGCACTGGATGCTGCAAAGGCTAAGGGGCCCTGACAATATTCTAGTAATGGTACTGAAGACTTGTGTTCCAGAACTTGCTGTGCCACTAGGCAAGCTGGTCCTGTACAGCTATTACCCTGCAATATGGAAAACTGCCCAGATATGACCTATACACAAGAAGCAGGACAAATCCGGAGTCTTCCCGCATCCCATGTGGGCAGCACGGTAGCACAGTGGTTAGCATAGTTGCTTTACAGCTCCAGGGTCCCAGGTTCGATTCCCCGCTGGGTCACTGTCTGTGCAGAGTCTGCACGTTCTCCCCGTGTCTGCGTAGGTTTCCTCCGGGTGCTCCGGTTTCCTCTCACAGTCTAAAGATGTGCAGGTTAGGTGGATTGGCCATTAGTGTCCAAAAAGGTTAGGTGGAGTTACTGGGTTACAGGGATAGGGTGGAGGCGTGGGCTTGAGTAGGGTGCTCTTTCCGGGCCTGGTGCAGACTCGATGGGTCAAATGGCCTCCTTCCGCACTGTAAATTCTATGATTCTGTTAGCGTTATGCAGGGGGACGATGTGTACAAGTTGCCTCGCGCTAGAGTACTGCACGTGTTTCCCTTTTCTCTCAGTTTCAGGGGGTATTTTCTTTTGAAAACCCACATAATTAATGGGATAATGATCCTATATGAGTGAAATGCCCAGAAAAGTCAGGGGAAAGACGTTCAACAGCAGACGTTCATCAGCGTAATCAGATGCCTCTCCGAGCTTGTCGGCAGATAAAATGGCAGAGGCAGCCTCTGGGGCTCCTCAGGGGCTGGTTTAGCACAGGGCTAAATCGCTGGCTTTTAAAGCAGACCAAGGCAGGCCAGCAGCACGGTTCAATTCCCGTACCAGCCTCCCCGAACAGGCGCTAGAATGTGGCGACTAAGGGCTTTTCACAGTAACTTCATTTGAAGCCCACTTGGGACAATAAGCAATTTTCATTTTATTTCATTTCCGGCTACTCCACTAACGGCGCTTTCGAGTACTTTTATGAAGGAATTTATGACGGGTTGTGTGGGAGGACCTCTGGAAATGTATGGAGGAGGTCTTGGCTCCCATCCGAGTGGCTCTGGAGAAGACAGTTTGGGATTTAGGTTTTTGTGGGGTTCTGATCTGATTGTTATGAAAATATATAGCTCCCTGTTCAAGTGCAATAGTTTATGGGGTTTTAGTATTTTGTTGTCTATAACCATTTTTCTTCACTCTAGTTTGGAGCCTCCCTGCTAACCTAAGAGTTAGCTTACGGGAGTGGCGTTGAAGGGCTGACTGCAGCTCATAATAGTAATTTTTTAGATAATGAGCTTTGAGTTCTTGTTTTGTTAAGTTTAGATTTGTTAAAAGTAGATTTTAGTTATTTTTGTTTGCCTTGCTGCTATCTGTATGCATATTTGGGTGGGGTAGTATCCGAGGGCGAGTAAGGGGGAGGGGGATGAGAGTGGGTGTGTGGATAGTTTACTGACGGTGACTGCAGATTTTACTTTGTTTAGTCTGCTAATTTGTTTTGGCGGCCATCTTGAGTGGGCCTGATTGCTGTACCTTTTATGTATCTTTGAGGTAATCCCTCTTGGTGGAAGTGGCTGGTCCGGATTTGGGGGGTTCGTGGAAGACCCTAACTCGTTTGATCACCTGGAATGCCAGGGGATTGAATGGCCCAATGAAAAGGTCAAGAGTATTTGCTCACCTTAAGAGTTTAAATTCCAGTATGGTTTCCTTGCAAGAGACTCATTTGTGGGTCAAGGACCAGACAAGGCTGCGGATGGGGTGGGAGGACAAGTCTTTCATTCAGGCTTCGATGGTAGGGCTCGGGCGTGGCAATATTAATTAATAAAAGTGTTCAGTTTTCTGTCTGACCCCAATTGCAGACATGTTATTGTGTCTGGCTGTCTGGTGGGCACTCAAACATGGACAAAGAGCTGAACTCCAGAAGTGAGGTGAGAGTGACTGCTTTGACATCAAGGCAGCATTTGACCAAGTATGGCATCAAGGAGCCCTAGCTAAACTGGAGTCAATGGGAATCGGGGGGAAACTCTCTGCTGGTTGGAGTCATATCTGGGACATAGGAAGATGGTTGTGGTGGTTGGAGGTCAATCATCTCAGTTCCAGGACATGACTGCAGGAGTTCCTGTGGGTAGTGTCCTAGGCCCAATCATCTTAAGCTGCTTCATCAATGACCTTCCTTCCATCTTAAGGTCAGAAGTGGGGATGTTTGCAGATGACTGCACAATGTTCAGCATCATTGCAATTCCTAGATAATGAAGCAGTCCATGTTCAAATGCAGCAAGACCTGGACAATATCCAGGCTTGGGCTGACAAGTGGAAAGTAACATTTGTGCCCCCCATAATGACAATTTGTGCCAGGCAATGACCATGTCCAACAAGAGAGGATTTAACCATCGCTCCTTGATATTCAATGGCATTACCATCGCTGAATCCCCCACTATCAACATCATGGTGTAGCCATATAAAATGGCTGACTCCCGATTAGAATGGCCAAACCCCAATTTAAAATGGCGAACGGAAGAGGCTGATGGGAAAATCAGCCAACAGGACTCAAACAGACAGCTGCAGGTAAAACAGTGTGTTCGCCTCTGGAGAAGACAGACCAAACCGTTACCTGCAGCCATCAACATGACAACACCCCAGCCATCTGCATATTAATCAGCAATCGCCGGGAACAATTGATACAAAATAGACACACAAAGCCGACCCAGACCTTTCGGCGCCAGCAGGAGCTGACACAAAGAGAGGTAAACGACCACCCCTCGATCAAGGAATCGCTCCAGTATTGGAGAATATCGAACCAAGTGATTGGGACCAAGTCCAATCACTTGGAACCAGGTACAAGGTCCGCCCCGAGAGGCGGGAAGCCCCATGGGGACTATAAGAATAGGGGCCAAGTTCAAATCGACCCTTCTTCTCCGCTCCGCACCCTTTGAGACCCTTCTGCAAGGGAACGTAAGTTTTACTCCAACGATCGCTACCAGATAGGCACTCCTGACTATCGACCTGTACCAGCTTTGAATCCCGCAGGCTCAGAACCCACTCGAAAGGCCATTCGTTTCCCTGACCTGGTGGGCCATTTCCAAAGTTAAGTATTGGCCTGTTAGTTGTAGGAAGTAGCTTAGAGGTAGAATTAATGTATAAGTATTAATTGCTGTATATAATAAATGAGCGTTGATTTAACTCTTACTAAGCGGTGTGTTGGATTATTAATCATTACTCGGACTTGAACCACGTGGCGGTATCAGAAAGATACCTGGCGACTCAAGAGCAAAGGTGACAGAATTAGAGCAATTAAACTAAGGCTAAAACGAGCAACAATGGGGGTTACCATTGACCAGTAACTGAACTGGACTGGCCATATATAAATACTGTGGCTATAAGAACAGGTCAGAGGCTAGGAATCTTGTGGTGAGTAGTTCACCTTCTGATCCCCCAGCCTGTCCACCATCTACAAGGCACAAGTCAGGAGTGTAATAGAATTCTCTCCACTTGCCTGGATGAGTGCAGCTCCAACAACACTCAAGAAACTCAACGCCATCAAGGACAAAACAGCCCGGTTGATTGCTCCCCCTTCCATAAACATTCAATCTCTCCACCACCAATGAACAGTAGCAGCCATGTGTACCATCTACAAAATGAAATGAAAATGAAATGAAATGAAAATCGCTTATTGTCACAAGTAGGCTTCAAATGAAGTTACTGTGAAAAGCCCCTAGTCGCCACATTCCGGCGCCTGTTCGGGGAGGCTGCTACGGGAATTGAACCATGCTGCTGGCCTGCCTTGGTCTGCTTTTAAAGCCAGCGATTTAGCCCAGTGTGCGCTGCAGGAACTCACTGAGGTTCCTTAGGCAGCACCTTCCAAACCCATAACCGCTACCATCTAGAAGGACAAGGGCAGCAGACACCCCACCAACTGGAGGTTCCCCAGTACATTCACCATCCTGACTTGGAAATACATCACCGTTCCTTCATTGTCGCTGGGTCAACATCCTGGAAGTCCCTCCCTAACAGCACTGTGGGTGTACCTGCACCACAGGGACTGCAGCGGTTCAAGAAGACAACTCACCAGCACCTTCTGAACGGCAACTAGGGATGGGCAATAAATGCTGGCTTAGCCAGCGATGCCCACATCCCATGAATTGAAAGAAAAAAGGCGCCCCCCAAAAAATCAGCTTTATGCCAATGTGAATTTACAATGGAATTATCCACTAGATATTACCATAGCAGATTGGGAATCCTGCTGAAGGCAGTCATGAACCTAATTTGCATCTTCCTAATGTGATGCATATGAAGGCCCGACCACCCAAGCCCAATTCCTAATGGGAAACTATGTCGATGCAAAACACGTTTGAATCATAGAATTTACAGTGCAGAAGGAGGCCATTCGGCCCATCATGTCTGCACTGGCCCTTGGAAAGAGCACCCCACTTAAGCCCACATCTCCACCCTATCCCTGTAACCCCACCTAACCTTTTTGGACACTAAGGGGCAATTTAGCATGGCCGATCCACCGAACCTGCACACCTTTGGACTGTGGGTGAAAAACGTGCAGACTCCACACAGACTGTCACCCAAGCCGGGAATCAAACCTGGGACCCTGGAGCTGTGAAGCAACAATGCTAACTACTGTGCTCCCGTGCCGTTTGGAACAACATGATGTGCAGGTGACAGGATTAATATCCTTTAGGGGAGGAAATCTACCATCCTTACCTGGTCTGGCCTCCATGTGACTCCAGATCAGCAATGAAGTTGTCTCTTAAGTGCCCTCTCAAGGGCAATTAGGGATGATAAATAAATGTTGACTCCAGAGTTCAGGATGGAGGCCGATGGCAACACCACCACAACAGTAGGGGAGTCTACAGGTGGACCTTCCATATTCAGTGTCCTGGAGGAGGTCCGTCATCCAGCCTCCGAGTGCTCGCGGAGGTCTCTTGTCATTGTCGGGAGGTCCATCTTCTTTCTTCAATAGTGGGTCAGTGATGTTGGTTGGCGAAAGATTACACCAGGAACCCATTGGGCACCACCAGCAAAATTCCGCACGAATACTGGGTCACCGGGCGCAAACTGCCGAATCGGACGATGCCGAGACAATCCCGGTCCCTGCCGTTCTTGTGTGCGGCGTACTTTTGCGCCAATGTCCGGGAAGACCATACTAAGGCGGGTGCGAAGTCTCCGGCCCATTAGGAGTTCTGCGGGAGCTACCCCAGTCACTGTATGGGGGGTGGTCCTGTACGTAAACAAAAACCGAGCCAGTCTCGTGTCCATTGATCCGGAAGACTGCTTCTTTTGAATGTCTGCACTGCGCGCTCTGCCATCCCATTTGAAGCCGGGTGGTAAGGGGCAGTGCGGATATGGCGGATGCCGTTCATCTTTGTAAACCTAGCAAACTCCTCACTCGTGAATGGAGTGCCATTATCCGTGACCAGCACCTCGGGGAGGCCATGCGTGCTAAATGATAAACGCATTTTTTCAATTGTTGCGCAGGACGTTGTCCCCTGCATCTTATGCACCTCCAGCCATTTGGACTGGGCGTCAATTAGTAGAAGGAACATGGATCCCTGAAAAGGGCCTGCGAAATCTGCATGCAAGCGTGCCCAAGGCCGCCCTGGCCATTCCCAGTGATGTAGGGGCGCGGCCGGCAGAAGCTTCTGATGCTCCTGGCAAATGGAGCAGTTTTGGGCCACCTTCTCAATGTCGGTGTCGAGGCCTGGCCACCAGACATAACTCCGGGCCAACATTTTCATCTTGGTCACGCCCAGATGCCTATTGTGCAAGTCTGATAATATCAGCTCCTGGCCTTTTTCCGGGACAATCACACGCGTCCTCCACAAGAGGATGCCGTCTTCCACGCTGAACTCTGACAGCTCGGAGGAAAATGCCCGCAACTCGCCTGGGAGCTGTCTATGCTGCCCACCATACAGGACTATGTGCCGAACTTTTGACAGGACTGGCTCCGTCTGGGTCCACTCACGGATCTGTGATGCCGTGACAGGCAAGGTGTCCATAAAATTTAGGGTTGCGACCACCTCACCGGTCGTGGGGGTCGACATGCGGCCGGTCGATAAAGGCAATCGGCTCAGTGCGTCGGCATTTGCTATCTGCGTACCTGGTTTGTGCTCCAGAGAATACTCATATGCAGCAAGCAACAAAGCCCAGCGCTGGATCCGTGCAGAAGCAATGGGCGGTATTGGCTTATCCTCTCTGAAGAGTCCCAGCAGGGGCTTATGATCAGTCACAATAGTGAAATGGCGGCCATACACATACTGGTGGAAGCGTTTCACCGCGAAAACCACTGCCAGGCCCTCCTTCTCGATCTGCGCGTACTTCTTCTCCGCTGCAGTCAATGTGCGGGAGGCGAAAGCTATCGGTCGCTCGGCCCCGTTCTCCATCTTGTGGGACAGGACAGCCCCAATACCATACGGGGATGCATCACATGTGACGAGCAAAGGCTTTCCCGGATCATAGTGGGTTAGTAACCCAGACGACGACAATTGTTGCTTTACCCGCCGGAAAGCGGTTTCTTGCGGCTGACCCCAAACCCAGGTGTGATTTTTCTTTAGCAGCAGGTGTAAGGGGGCCAGCGTAGTTGCCAGATTGGGGAGGAACTTCCCGTAATAGTTTACGAGACCGAGAAAAGAACGAAGATGCGAAGTGTCAGTCGGGGTGGGGGCATGTTGAATTGCACGCACCGTCTCTGCGACGGGGTGCAGACCCTCGCGGTCCACCCGATAACCTAGGTAGACTACTTCTTTTGCCTGAAATACGCACTTTGTGTGACGTAAACGGACTCCAGCCTCCGAAAGGCGTTTAAGGACAGCCTCCAGATTTTCCAAATGCTCTTGCTCCGACGTCCCTGTAATCAACACGTCATCTAGGTAGACAGCCACACGTGGTAAACCTCTCAAAATGCCCTCCATAACACGTTGAAAAATTGCGCAGGCAGAGGATACTCCAAAGGGCAACCGTGTATATTCATACAGGCCCCGGTGTATGTTAATTGTTACATATGGTCGGGAGGCAGGGTCCAGCTCCAACTGCAGGTAGGCGTGACTCATGTCTAATTTTGTGAATGAGAGTCCGCCTGCAGGTTTCGCGTAGAGATCCTCTATGCGAGGCATTGGGTCTCGGTCGAGTCGGGAAACTGTATTCACTGTAAGTTTATAGTCGCCACACAAGCGAACTGTGGCATCTGGCTTCATTACTGGTACAAATGGTGCTGCCCAGTCAGCAAAACGGACGGGCCTGATAATACCCAAACTCTCCAAACGAGTGAGCTCCCCTTCTACCTTCTCGAGCAAAGCGTAAGGCACTGGGCGCGCCCGGAAATAGCGCGGTGTGGCTCCTGGTTCAACTTGGATACGGGCTACGGCCCCTTTTATTTTCCCCAGACCAGGCTGGAATACCTCTGGGTATCGTCCTAGCACCTCAGTCAACCCTCCAGAAACTGTTTGGAGGATGTGCTGCCATTGCAACCGCAAATGGCGCAACCAGTCCCGACCCAACAGGCTGGGCCCATGGCCACGCACTACGATAAGTGGGAAACGCCCCTCCTGGCGTCCATAGACAACAGGGGTCATTGTAGTTCCTGCAATGTCCAGTGGTTCCCCAGTGTAGGTGGCCAACCTGGCCTGTGAGTCAGTTAGTGTAAGGGTCTGTATACCCTGCTTGATGCGGTCGAATGTCCTCTGGGCGATCACGGAGACCGCTGCGCCAGTATCCAACTCCATCTCCAGCGGGTGGCCATTGACCCGTACTGTCACCTTAATGGGGGCCACACGGGGAGCTGCCACACAATGCAGCTGCAGGCAGTCGTCCTCCGTCTCCACGTCCTCAGGCGTGGTCGCCGCAGGTTCATCCACATGGAAGGTACGGCCTCTGGGCTGGTCCCAGTTACGGCCCCTGGGCTGGTCCCAGTTTCGGTCGGAACGACGGCGCCTCTAGCGTCCCCAGGACCGCCGTCCGCGACGGGGTCGGCGCCTACAAGTCTGACACGGACATGGCTCCTCATCCATTGGCTCTGGAGAAGGCTCCCTTTGGGGAGGAATGTCCGATGGCCACTGGCGTCGGTCTGGTCGTTGCCTCACCCAAGGTACCGCAGGAGTGCGGGGGGACGTTTTTGGGCGGAAAGGGTTGCGCCCCAAGGCATGCACTTCCATTCCCTGTAGCTCCTGTACTCCTCGCTCTGCGCTCTCTCGGGACAAGACTATTTGTATTGCCTGTTGAAAAGTCAATGTTGGCTCCGCTAACAACTTTCTCTGGGTGGCCACATTGTTAATACCGCAAACCAAACGGTCGCGTAACATTTCTGACAAGGTCTCACCATAGTCACAGTATTCCGCAATCCCGCGTAGCCTGGATAAAAAAATCGGCAAGGGATTCTCCAGGGGTCCTCTCAGCGGTATTAAACCGGTAACGCTGGACTATCGTGGACGGGGTTGGGTTAAAGTGTTGCCCCACTATATTCACAAGTTCGTCAAACGTTTTGGTGTCCGGCGCAGCTGGGTACGTAAGGCTCCTAATCACCCCAAACGTATGCGGCCCGCAGGCGGTGAGCAATATGACCACCTGGCGCTCGTTTTCGGTGATATTGTTTGCCCGGAAATAGTAACGCATCCGTTGTGTGTACTGGTTCCAGCTTTCCAGCGCAGCATCAAAAACATCCAAACGTCCGTACAGAGGCATGGTATAATAGAAAACAACTTCCAACCTGTATCCAACAAAAATCCAGGGAGGTGGCTTCAGCAGTGTAGACAGCTATTCACTTTTACCTTCGTCGCCAGTTTTGTAAGGGCCCCGAAGAATCCAGCACGAGTTTTAAGGATACAAAATAATAAAGTTTATTTACTATAACAATATATACATAACAGTAGCAGTAACTTCCCTTGCTACCTTCTCCTTCCTCCTGGTTCCTGGACTGGCCAGCTTATTTATAGTAGGAGTTTCTCCGCCCCCCTCATTGGGGAAGTTCATACTCCCACAGGATTGTGGGATAGTCATTAGTCCCCAGCCAATCGTCAGTAGGCAGGTTATAACAGATTGCTTGAAAATATGGAAGATAAAATGGTGTTCATTCCTCATGTTGGTGTATGTTAACAAAAAAGCCCTTTATTTGTGAAATAAGAAATAAAAAGTGTTTGGGGGGAAAATTGCTGCCACAAATATCAAAAGAATGTGCCTGTTATTATTGGCATAATTGAAGAATTATAGTCTACATAAAGCAGAAGATGGGACTATGATTGTTGCTTCTGGAAGTTTATTCTATCTTGGAATGAGAATGATTTGAGCATTAAAGAATTTACAGATTGGCAGATCAGCCCACGGCTTTTTCGTTTCCAACACACTTACAAAGTTAGTCACAGCTACAGAACAAAGCTCAATTGCTACAGTGTAAGTAGGTAACCATTGGTTACAACACAAGCATGGTACCTTCATTCTGCCGGGAGATTGCAGGTGGAAAAACATAATTATGGGAATCAGAAAGAGACATAGACTTCTCGGGTGCGCAGCCACAAAACAACAGACACCATTGAAAGCCAACCCTTCTACCAACCTACCGAGGGACTCCACAATGTCCTTTACGTCTGTGATCAAACAATCCAGCTGGTAGTTTTCTCGACCGATGGGCGCATCTGATTCCCCGTATCCTCGTAAATCCACCGCAACCACTCGGAAGTCACTCTTAAATTCTTGAAGCTGATAACGCCAAGAGTACCTGTAGCAGAGAAGGGAATTGGCTAAGAAGTATTGATGCTCTTTGAAATCAAAAGATCTTTAGTCTTTTTAAAATATATAAGAGTATTAAATGCCTTATATTGTATCCCTGCACTACCCAGGCCACCCAGGCGTATACATGACAATAGCCAGTGCCTTTAATCAACCAGTGTTTCAGGGACACCTGTTTGTGCTATCCAAATGCATGACTCAAAATCTTCTGAATTTGAACTCCTCCTGAGTCCAATGGCTCTGCTCCTCCTCTTACTACACTTCCAGTATTTATGTTGTCGTCTCCTTCAGCTATATATAATGAAATCTGTGGTTTCAAAACTTGCAGTTTTAAAAATTTAGCTAGACCCTCACTGAAAAAGGAAATCGAAAAGGAAACAGAGCAAAAGTGACCTTCTCAGTTTCTAAGGACACTAAAATTGAAACTGAGACTGGAAATCACAATTTGTGGAAAAACTGAAACTTCTTGAAACCTATAAAAGGACTCAGGGGCATCACAGCTCAATAGATGATGATGAAGATGATGATTCCATTGGTGCAGTACAGGCAGACTGAAGAAGACAGTGCTAGATCCAGAAAGTGAGAATAAACAAAGATACAGTTACTGAGGCTGTATCTGTTACTTGAAGTTAGACATTGGTAGATCAACGCCATCCAGACCATCATTAGCAGAGTTGAGAAGGTTCTGCAAACGTGTGCCATTTTGGTGAAGACCTTACCTGTGCAATTCAGGTCAGTTGGATGCTGCTGTTGGCTGGGGATCAGGCAAAAGCCTAGAAGAAGGAATTGAAATTCTTCATGTAGATGACAGAGCTCTTAAGGACTTTGTGACTGAACTTGATGACATAAATGCTGAGTGGATTGCTGAGCCTGTCTTAGATCTGTCTTAGGTGCTTTGGTATTAGGGTGTGGCACATATAGGGTTTTAAAAAAAAAATTACTTCTCCTGAGTTACAAAGCCAGGCCTCAGAGTGTGGACAGGGGCAAACCCCTAATCCAGCTCCTTGCCTGCTCCAAAAACCAATTCAAATCCAAATCGAACCCAACTCACGGTCCCCACAAAGGAGACATACCAGATCTGAGCCAAAAGGCAGAGCAGATATGACACTTAATCTTAGCCAAAATTCTGAGAAGCGATGCACATATAGGGTTAATGTGGACTGAGTATGGTACCATCCACACAGTGATGTTAAGACACATGACCCAGATCCAGGGTCAGTGTAGTGTTGTGCAGAGATGTGTACAGACCTAAGCATGGAGACAGTTCCTAGCTTGTACCCTTTACTGTGCAAGTGTAAATCATTCTCTTTTTTTAAAATTTAGAGTACCAAATTCATTTTTTCCAACCCATGTAGCCTGCACATTTTTGGGTTGTGGGGATGAAACCCACGCAAACACAGGGAGAATGTGCAAACTCCACATGGACAGTGACCCAGAGCCGGGGTCGAACCCAGAACCTCGGTGCCGTGAAGCAGCAGTGCTAACCACTGCGCCACCGTGCTGCCCCTGTAAATCATTATCATAGATAATAATGATTTACTGTTAAACTACAGATGACTACAGAGTCTTCTTTAAGATATAGAAATCTAACCACCACCCTCCCATCATGGTGGCAGCAATGGGATAAAAACCCAGAGCCTCATTAAAATGCAAAGACAAATCCAAATGCTGGAAGACCGAGAAAAATTCAACAAAGCATTCAGATCCGAAAAGAAGTATCCGAAAGGAAAAATGCTCCAGAGAAAGGCCTGGAAGCTGAAGGCAGAGACTTAAAATTCCTTACTGTAGCAGATGACTCTACTGAATCTCCTTCAGAAGTCCAACTTGAGAGTGAAGAATCAAAATAACCTGTAGTGGTGAGCTAAATCCTTTAAATGTCTAGGCTGCAGCAAGTCCTTTGAACTCCTTTAAATAAATCAGTGTCAGAAATATCTTTGAAATATCTCAGAAATAAACCCAACCCCTAAGTCAGAGCCTGAACATGTCTGAGTTCATGTGAAAGGAAAACAACAGAGAACAAATTTATTACGTATTTTGGGAACGTGGCGACTGCCCGGCTCAGTAAAAAAGGAAGCAGAAGCTCCAAATCGACCAACTCAACAGTTTACAAGGCAAACAGCTGAACAAAAGAAGTTGGCAGGCAGCTGAACCAAGCAGCCATTTTCAGAAGACCTGCAAGCAAAGGAAGATCCAACTCTCGAAAAGGCAATCCAGGTAGTTAGACAGCCATACTCCTGTGAACAGCACAGGACAATCTTAAAGAGAGAAAATCAAAATGGTGCAGAGACCAACCCTCAGTCCAGCTTCTCAGACAACAAAGACACAAGGACACTTTGTCTGGGAAAGCAATTCCCGAACCGGCCAGCAGAGTGGCCATACCAGCGCTATGGAGCAAAGTGCCCTCATTGTCCTGCAAGTTACATCCAATACGTCCAATGCAACAAGATTGATCACTATGGCAAACTGAAGAACGCAAGGAAGGCCCAAAGGTGATCTACAAAGTTGAGACTGCAACCCCGGAAGACAAACAACCTTGTTTCTTTGGTTTGGTCAAAGGTCCTGGTTTCTCAATTTGGAATGCAGGCATTTGTGTCAATGACCACGTAACAAATTTTAAATTAGATACAGGAGCCAGCGTGACAGTGCTGTCAGACAGGGAACAGTGGCTGAAAGATCACTGGCTTCAAACAATGGACACATCAATTTGCAGGTCCGGAGGAGTCCGACTTCCAATCATTGGCATGATCCTGGCGCCACTGAGGTATGGCGGCAATCGATCTTCGAGCTGATGTATGCCATCCGTAACTAGCCTTTCTCTGTCTTGAGTAGGAATGCCTGTGTAGCCTTGGATCTCCTCAAGACAGCAAGTGGTGTCAAGACAACCACTGTTGCCAACCAAACTGAACCTTACCGTCCTGAGTAATCAAACAAAACAAAAAGTGCATCCTGACGAGGACTTCAGCTCGGAGCTGCCTTCTCTCTTTGAGGAGCAGGTTTGTCCATTCTCACGACAAGTGTCGGAAAACCCTCAATGGTGAAACTATAGCCAACCACCGAGGAGGTAAACACAACTGCGCCAACATTGAGCAGAGCAACACTGCAATCACTGTGGATATGGTGCAACTTTCAACCGACATGCCAACAAGAGTTGTTGGAATCTGGTAGCAACCGTCCATGGCCTACAAGGAAAAGCAGAGGTGAACATTCTCCTCACCGCAGGAACGCTCTTTCTCAGCCACTGACGACATCAAGGCAACCCACGTGACAATGAAAAATGCAAAAGGAGTGACAAGGAGGCAAGGAAAACCATGTTTGTCTGCCTGAACCTTTAAATTCAAGGATTTGAAGGGGCAGGGGTGGGAGTGGGGGTGGGTGGGAGGGGGGGGGGGGGGGGGGGGCGGTGAGATGGGGTAGTGATATTGATAACGTAGCAACAACAATGTAAATGTGTGGGACTGATAACAATATAAGACATGAAGTCAACTAATGTAGCACTAAATGCATTGGGTAAAGGCTTGGGGAGAGGTGTAGTGTAAGGGTCTGGCACATATTAGGTTAACGTGGTCTGAGTATGGCAATGCCCACAGTGCTGTAAGAAAGCACATGACCCAGACCCAGGATCGATTTGGCGTTGAGCAAAGATGTGTATAGACCAAAGCATGGAGACAGCTCCGAGCCTGTACTCTTTACAGTATGTCTAAATATTCCTAGTCGTCACTGGAGACTTATGGTTAAACTGCAGAGACTGCTTTAAGACATACAAATATGTAACCGACATGCTCCCAGCAGTTGTATCTGCCAATAAATGTGTAATTTATAGTTTATGATCAACTGCAATTTGCCTGCGAATTCATGTTTAACGTAGGTTGATTCTGGGTTTCAAAGTGTAGGTTGTTACCCAAGTTAGAATTTAGTGTGTGCTTTATTTGCATCTTGTATTATATAAATTCCTCCAATTTTCGTGAAATCTCGTGGCTGCATTTTTTTCAGTAATAAGTGGGATTTCAGATTTCTTTCTACCATGATTGTAGCATCTGATATCTGCATATGGAGCAGCCTGCTGTGTTAAACCCATTGAATTATGCTTCATTGATACCAGAATCGAGAGTTAATTATCGCATACAGAACAATTGTTATTTTGATATTTAAAAATTACAACATATTATGTAAGTATATAAATATTTGTATGGGTGGGATAGCCCCCCTCTCTCTCCCCTCCCTCTGCAACCCCCCCGCCCACCCGGGTGTGGTTTGTTTTCCAGCCAGCGGAGGCAGCACGTTCTGCCTCCTGTTCTGCCGATGTCTAGGCCGTTTTCCGTGCCTCGCCTGTACCTCCGCCAGGGAACCCGCCGCAGGGGAGGGGTCACCTTCAGCGGTACTGGAACATCCCACCAGTGGGAAGGGCTGGAAAATCCAACCCTATATATTAAACCATTCAAGAAATTTGGCTTCAAATGCTAAATTACAGCAGGGTTTATAATCTCAAAAATCCGCATTCTCCAACGTTTGTGTGAGGAGATAAGACTTTCAAACTCGCCGAGGAAATACATTTTTCACTATATCAAAACTCTCCAAAATCCTAAACCTCCATTGTGAAAATAGCACTTTTTTGTGTTTCCATTTTCACCAAGAACACAACAAATGGGATTTTGGGAACAGCAGCATAATTCATAGTAAGTTCACATTCAATTTACATTCACTGAAACTTTGACTCTTTTTGTATGTCGGTGGATTTAAGTTTTCGATGGGATATAAATCAAACAAAAACACTAATAAAAATCTTGATATTTTTCTTAATCCTTCCATGTTGCCCATCCCTAAATGCCCTTGAACTGAACATTTTCAGAGAAAAGTTAATCCATAGAACCCCTACAGTGCAAAAGGAGTCCATTCGGCCCACCGGGTCTGCGCCGACCCTCGGAAAGAACACCCTACATAGGCCCACTCCCCTGTCTAATCCCCATAACCCTACCTAACCTGCACATCATTGGACACTAAGAGGCAAATTAGTATGGCCAATCTACCAACCTGCATACTTTTGGGCTGTGGGAGGAAACCGGAGCACCCGGAGGAAACCCACGCAGACACAGGGAGAACGTGTAAACTCCACACAGACATTCACGCAAGGCCGTAATCGAACTCAGTCCCTGACTTCTACGTTTTTAAAAATTCCTTCATGGGATGTGGGTGTTGCTGGCCGGGCCAGCATTTATTGTCCATCGCTAATTGACAGGGCAGTTAAGCGTCAACCATACTGCTGTGGGTCTGGGGTCATATGGAGGCCAGATAATAATGGCGGATTTCCTTCCCTAAATGGGACCTCAGTGGATCTGATGGGTTTTCAGTGACAGCTGATGGTAGTTGTCATGGTTACCATCACTGAGACCAGTTTAATATTCCAATTTATTAACTGAATTCAAATTCCACCAGCTGCTGTGGTGAGATTTGAACTCAGATCCCTGGAACATTAGACTAGGCCTCTGGATTGATAGTCCAGTAATATTGCCACCGATTCCCCTTGCAATGTGATAAAAAAATAATTCAACGTATTCCCTCATGTCAAAGCTGGCATTAGCTACCGGCCTTTATTTGCAGATATTATTCAGTTTTATTTAGAGTTGTCAATTTTTCATGAGTTGTATCAGCTTATATTTTGTTTTAAAGAAATGGCCTCATCGGGGGTGGCACGGTAGCACAGTGGTTAGCACTGTCGCTTCACAGCGCCAGGGACCCGGGTTCGATTCCCGGCTTGGGTCACTGTCTGAACGGAGTCTGCATGTTCTCCCCGTGTCTGCGTGGGTTTCCTCCGGGTGCTCCGGTTTCCTAAGATGTGCAGGTTAGGTGTATTGGCCGTGTGAAATTGCTCGTAGTGTCCATAGGTTAGGTGGGGTTACTGGGCTACGGGGAGAGGGTGGAGGTCTGGGCTTAAGTAGGGGTATTCTTTCAAGGGCAGGTGTCGACTCGATGGGCCAAATGGCCTCCTTCTGCACTGAAAATGCTATGATCTATGAACGTCGTTGGTTAGCCTTAGCATGCCCCCTAATGTATTAAAACAGCCTTGGGTACAAAACTCTGTAACACTTAAAATTCTGTACTTCCAGTGAAAATAAATGTCCAGCACATCAGGCCAGAACACACAGATATTCTCAATATGTTTACAATGGTGTTAGGATACCGGGCCAGACCCCAATTTATGCTTGGCTACGGGATGAGAAACTCCAAAAATGCACATTTTGTATAACTGTGAGGAAAGGATACTTCACCCCAGGAATGATGACTCTGACCAAGAGGTATCTTTTTGCAGTGTTAATGTAAGCCTACTTGTGACACTAATAAAGATTATTATTATAATATGTTAAAACACATTATAATTTAAACACACAATTAACCACATTAACATCAAATAAATAGCTTTATAATTAACAGTTAAACAGTTCTTAAATAAAAGGAAAAACTTTAACTTATACCCTACACCTTCACTCTAAATATTCCAACCAATCAACCTCATACAGTTCAAATGCCCCTTACGTTTACTTGCTTATCTGTACAGACCTTTGGACAAAGAGCCTTTAAAAAGCAAATCCAGTACACTTCTGTCTTGTGAGACCATTCTGCTCAACCTTACAGCATTTGGCAAAACTGCAAATTACAGACAGACCTGGCTCCTCCCATTAATTGCATTATCTGTACCAACTAAGATGTCCCATGATTTGCTTAGTTAGGACTAAACACGGTCCCTCAAATTATCTATAACCCAGTGAACCATCCAAAATATAAACACTACTCCATATGCCCATTATCTTTAACCTAGTAAGTGATTGGAATAAATGATTATCTCACTCTTACAACACCTTAATTACAGCTTTAGCAGACACACAGTTTGGATATATTAACCAACGTACTTTAGTAATATTACTGCAACATATATATACCTTAAACAAGGCTTTTAACAACATTGCTGCAACAGATATAAAATATAATATATTGTATATCAATTTCTTACAGTAATCATAATGATAATGGGTTACAATGAAGAGTGTAGTACAAGGATATCCTATATTTAGTCAAATTTCCCCACACTTCTGCTGCTGGTGTACACTCCATTTGTGACTGGCAGAACAGCGAGTTGATCCCATACCTCTACCACTAATAGGTTGTCTGTAAAAGGCACACAATCAAATAACTTGAGAAGTTGACAGCAATGATGGCTACTCGGCCCATCATGTTTACTGGTTCTTTGCTAATCCCAGTGCTTTGCTCTCTTCTCATAATTTTGCATCTTCCTTTGGTTAAAATTGTACCCTAAGCTTCCAATTAAAAACAAAACTGTCCCTCCTCCAATACCTGGAAAAGTATTTCATGCTTAAACATCACCGTGTTAAGAAACTTCTAACCTCTCCCCTCATACCTACAATTCAAAACCATCAGCTTCCCTGTGCTAGCAGAAAGGGTTTGAAAATCTCCTTACAGCTACTGTTTCAAATCTCTGGCGTTAGCATGGAGACTCTATGCAGGTTAAGCTTTAAGGCCCTTCCTGCAATAGATGTAAAATAATTTGTCATGTTCGTTTTATTTAAGTGTGTGGGAAGATAAGTGGGATTGTCTGAGTTTCCAAGAAATTAAGTGCACATCGTTACATATTTGAACACTCACCATTTCAGATGCCATAATTCAGCAGAAATGACAGTGGAATGGGCTAAAGGTGTGATAGGTGAAATTCAGTGCAAGTGTCAGGTGCTAAGTTTTAGTAAATAAAAACAATAATTATACTTTGAATTGGGGGCGGGAGGCAATCAAGTAATACGAAAAAAAGGGACATTTTTGTGAACCTCAACAACAATTGAGTTTCACAAAGTGGGTAGCACTGTTGCTTCACAGTTCCAGGGTCCCAGGTTCAATTCCCGGCTTGGGTCACTGTCTGTGCGGAGTCTGCACGGTCTCCCCGTGTCTGCGTGGGTTTCATCCGAGTGTTCCGGTTTCCTCCCACAAGTCACGAAAGACGTGCTGTTAGGTAATTTGAACATTCTGAATTCTCCCTCCGTGTACCCAAACAGGCACCGGAATGTGGCGACGAGGGGCTTTTCACAGTAACTTCATTGCCGTGTTAATATAAGCCTACTTGTGACAATAAAGATTATTACTATTATTATTATTACAAGGCACTATGAGCAGCGTCTCAAGTGGATAAGACAATTTTCCAATCCCCATTAAGCAAAGTTGTTGAGGCAACGGCGAGGGTAACTGGGATGTTACTTGATAAAGGGTATTGCAAAAATGAAGAAAATACCAGAAAGCTTAGAAGGGAAAATGAAGGGGTGATTTATTTAATAGAAGTATTTAAAATTTAGAATTATGACTCTTATGGAGGATAAACATCATAGACTGCTTGGACTTGCTTTAATGTTTTAATTTCTATGTAACTATGTCATTATCACACCTGATAGTTAATTATGGGGACACGGTAGCATAGTGGTTAGCACAGTTGCTTCACAGCGCCAGGGTCCCAGGTTCGATTCCCGGCTTGGGTCACTGTCTGTGTGGAGTCTGCACGTTCTCCCAGTGTCTGCATGGGTTTCCTCCGGGTGCTCCGGTTTCCTCCCACAGTCCAAAGATGTGCAGGTTAGGTGGATTGGCCGTGCTAAATTGCCCTTAGTGCCTAAAAAGGTTAGGTGGGGTTACTGGGTAGGGTGGAGGTGTGGGCTTAGATAGGGTGCTCTTTCCAAGGGCCAGTGCAGACTTGATGGGCCGAAGGGCTTCCTTTTGCACTGAAATTCAATGATTCTATGATTTTGACTGAATAATTCAATTTTAAAAATTACCACTGATTCTTGCACAGGGCATTGTGAAATGCTGGGGTTCAGTTTCAGACAACTTAACAACCAGTATACATTTAACTTGAGATTGTAATGCTTGCAAGTTTAGGAATGGTATAACAGGAACTTTGGGTTTTATTGATAACCATTCTAATTAATTCCAGTGGACAAACTGAAACTGACATAGTAAATCAAAGTTAGATCAAGGATAGGGAAGTATAGAAATCAGTTTTGACCACGAAATTTAGCAACGTAAGATTTTTTGCCTTTGGGAATATGGAAAACGACTTTACAAACACTGTAGCTACAGAACAGCGTACAGCTGGATTGGGAAAACTGGAACAGAATAAATACACATCTAGAAAACTTAACTTGCACTTCATTTTAATCAGCTTCATCTTATTTTACTATGACTATAAAATATTTGCACTTTACAGAGTTTCAGATGTAGGGCATTTGCCTATAAATATAGAATGCCTTTGCACTACAGACTTCATTGTAGGTCATTTCCATTGTAAATATATTGAGAATGTCCTTGCGTTCTTCTCTGATATGCAGGGCAATTTCACTGTAAATATAGAATTTTCAGTATTACAGAGTTTTGTACCCAAGGCTGTTTTAGTCCGTATGGGGATGTGCAGAGGAATAAGGACAGCTGCCTCATGCGGCTGATCCTCTTTTGGCTGCTGGGAAGACGTGGAGAAATTCTAACGAGGGACAGAATGAGCAACAGATTTTCCAAAGGCTAATCTGTGCCCCAGAAATCCTAGCTTAGCAATTGGTAGCCAACTGTGCGCACTCAAGCCAGCATTCTGGGCAATTACACTATCTGCAAAAAGTCTCGACATGCAGGTCAAAAGAAGCACAAAGCTTTCTTGCAGGCTTCCTGCCCGAACACGTGGTCTGATACCGAACACCGCGGTGGACTTATGTAGGAGCTTATGTGCTTCGGCAAGAAGACAGGAGCATCAGACTTCAGCACAAAACAGCTCTTGTGCCCAGCTCTCGACAGCCTCGCCTGGAACGTGCAGCCTGGCCATATCTTTTCAATGTTGGAGAAGGGAGATTCTAACAATGAACAAATCCTCCTGCTCTTGTCCATCATACTCTTGCCCATCACACTTAACAAAACAAGATCATTTATAGAATTAAAATAGGACCCCCTAATGTTGCACAGTGCTTAGTTCAGTTATGGAAGGTAAGATTTCTCTGCAGTTTGTCAAACAGGATTTCAATGTCCCACATGAGGCAGATGCAGCAGCTTTTTAGGATGTTGAACTTGTTACCAATGATGAGAAATGTCAGGTTTCCCTGCATCATGGGCAACAAAGAGATGGCAGACCAGTTGAACAAATACTTTGGATCTGTCTTCACTGAGGAGGACACAAATAACCTTCTGGAAATAGTAGGGGGCAGAGGGTCTAGCATGAAGGAGGAACTGAAGGAAATCCTTATTAGTCAGGAAATTGTATTGGGGAAATTGAAGGGATTAAAACCCAATAGGTCCCCAGGGCCTGATGCTCTGCATCCCGGAGTACTTAAGGAAGTGGCCCTAGAAATATTTGATGCATTGGTGATCATTTTCCAGCATTCTATAGACTCTGGAAGAGTTCCAATGGATTGGAGGGTAGCTAATGCAACCCCACATTTTAAAAAAGGAGGGAGAGCGAAAATGGGGAATTATAGACCGGTTAGCTTGACATCAGTGGTGGGGGAAATGCTAGAGTCAATTATCAAGGATGAACTAACTGAGTATTTGGAAAACGGGGACAGGATCGGTCCAAGTCAGCATGGATTCACTAAAGGGAAATCATGCTTGACAATCTTCTGGAATGTTTTGAGGATGTGACCACTAGAGTGGACAAGGGTGAACCAGTGGATGTTGTGTATCTGGACTTTCAAAAGGCTTTTGACAAGGTCCCACACGAAAGGGTAGTGAGGAAAATTAAAGGACATGATATCGGGGGTAATGTATTGACGTGGATAGAGAACTGGCTGCAGACAGGAAGCAGACAGTGGGAATAAATGGGTCCTTTTCAGAGTGGCACACAGTGACTAGTGGGGTACCACAGGGTTCCGTGCTGGAACCCCAGCTGTTCACAATATACATTAATGATTTGGATGAAGGAATTGCATGCAATATCTCCAAATTTGCCAAAGACACTAAGCTGGGTGGAAGTGTGTGCTGTGAGGAGGATGCAAAAAGGCTGCAGGGTGATTGGGACAGGCTGGCTGAGTGGGCAAATACTTGGCAAATGCAATATGATGTGGGTAAATGTGAGGTTATCCACTTTGGTGGCAAAAACAGGAAGGCAGATTATTATCTGAATGGTAGCAATTTAGGAAAAGGGGAAATGCAATGAGACATGATTGTCATGGTGGAACAGACACTGTAGGTTTGCATGCAGGTACAGCAGACGATGAGGAAACCTAATGGCATGCTTGTCTTTATAGCGAGAGGATTTGAGTATAGGAGTAAGGATGTCTTGCTGCAGTTATACAGAGCCTTGGTGAGGCCGCACGTTGAGTATTGTGTGCAGTTTTGGTCTCCTAGTTTGAGGAATGACATTCTTGCTATTGAAGGGGTCCAGCAAAGGTTCACCAGACTAATCCCCGGGATGGCAGGACTGACATATGAAGAAAGATTGAATTGGCTGGGCTTGTATTCACTGGAGTTTAGAAGAATGAGAGGGGATCTCATAGAAACATAAAATCCTGATGGGACTGGACAGTCTAGACGCTCCGGGAAGAATGATCCCGATGTTGGGGATGTCCAGAACTAGGTGTCACAGCCTAAGAATAAGGGGTAAGCCATTCAGGACTAAGATGAGGAAGAATATCTTCTCTCAGAGTTGTGAATATGTGGAATTCTCTACCACTGAAAACTGTTGGGGCCAGTTCGTTGGATATAGTCAAGAGGGAGCTCGATGTGGTCCTTGCGATTAAAGGGATCAAGGGGTATGGAGAGAAGTGGAGGGAAATACTGAATTTGCATGATCAGCCATGATCATATTGTATGGTGATGCAGGCTCGAAGGGCTGAATTGCCTACTCCTGCACCTATTTTCTATGTTTCTATGTTTGTTTCTCTTGATTAGATTTGTCCATTGAGCTCAGGAAAGAGATTCTGCCCCATTACAATCAATGGTCAGAAAATCCAGTCCAAAGAGAACAAGATCTGCAATTGAAGAGAATTTGTAACCCATTAACCAGACTTTACAGAACAACATCACAGTCCATCTTTCTGGATGAACCAATAGTGTTGCTCTTCCATCATCGTAGATGCAGCTCGACACCCACACACAATCCAATTTTGTTTGTGTCAGCCAACAGCGATTTAGGTCACCACTTGTTAGCAAACACAGTGTCATTCTTCAATGTCACTGATGATTACAGCAAGAAAGTGAGTCTATAAGTTTGTTTCCCTGAAAACATGGTGCATACGTATTACAGTTAACTGACACGTTCCCATTTGTAATGACTCAATTTGAGAATGTTATGTACCCCGTTCAGAAACTCATCAAATATGGAATAGAAGCTTCTCTCTGCAGACAGAATACGATACACCATCAAAGGTTTTTGAACTATGTAAACTGAATGCTATTTGCACTCCTAATTATTTCAGGTAGCATATTCCCATTGAAACGACAGAATGGCCACCATATTAACATAATTACACCTGTCTCCTACACATCGAAGTTTGGGATCCTAGCCTGTTTTTGGACTGGTGGAGAGTGGGGCAAGTGCAAAGCACACCTGCCGCCTCAGAGAAGAGAGATGGCGGCTCAGTGGTATTGTCACTGGACTAATAATCCAGAGACCCAGGGTCATGTTCTGGGGACCAAGGTTCGAATCCCACCACAGCAAATGGTGAAATTTGAATTCAATAAAGAAATGATTGTCGTAAAATTCCTTAAGGGAAGGAAATCTGCTGCCCTTTCCTGGACTGACCTGGCTGACATGTGACTCCAGACCCACAGCAATGTCCTCTGAAATGGCTTAGGAACGGAAGTTCAGTTCAAGGGCAATTAGTAAAATGTTGGCCAGTCAGTGATGCCCGTGAAATAATAAATAAAAGAAAACAAGTTTGTTGTGCTACAACTCTCGGGCCTCATTATAGACTCACTGTAACTAGCTATTATTCCTTTTTGTCTACTGTGTACGTACTGTTCTCTTGGCCGCAGAAAAATACATTTCACTGTATTTCGGTACATGTGACAATAAATCAATCAATCAATCAAAATCAGTTTGTTTATCCTTCAAAGGAACCCATTCACTTCCAGAGCTAACTAAAGCAGGAATGCATTTCTTAAAGAGGGGCTGTTTCCTCTTCTGCGAGATTGTGCAGTTTGGCAGCGACGAAAGCTCTGCTTCACAGGTTTGGTCCTTTGAGGTCCTGCTGGAGGGAGGTTAGGGAGAAGGGGCAAGCTATCTTTTCAGATAATGCCAGGAGGATCCAAAAGCACCAGATACACCAGGCAAGAAGAGACATGAGATTGTCATTTCCAGGAAGTGAAACCAATGCAGGAAGTGCTTCAATGATCTCTCAAGAGTAGCAACATTGCATATAGCTCTTCATCTCTCTGTCTCTCGCTCTCTCTCTCAACAACACATGGCAGATATCACATGATGCCATGCACCTTTAGGCCAAATGCGACCAATACCCTTTCACCCACATTACAACTCTCATAATAACAGTAACACAAACATTATATTAAATAATTAGTGAGTAAAATGCTATATATCAGCTTCAGTTTATTGTAGAAATAATTTAAATCAAATATATGTTATAGGCTAAAGGAGTAAAATAGTTACATCTCCAAATGCTACAAATTACAGAATCAGTAAAGTAAAAATAAAATGATTACCAGAACTCTGGGAATCCATGTAGCAACAGCATAAGGGGTCTGCCCCTTTCCCCAGCAGCAACATAGTGGAACCTTAATCCTGACTCCTGGAAATTGAGAGCGAACAAAAATCAACTACAATATATGTCATCCATTTTAAAGCAGCAGGTGGTAGCTTCTTTTTAAATTGTTTTGTATACATATGTGTTACATCCACCAGGTCCTCTAGAGACTAGAGTTACCCAAATATACATAGAAACATTGAAAATAAGAGCATGAGGGGGCCATTCGGCCCTTCAAGTCCGCTCCACCATTCATTATGATCATAGCTGATTATCCAATTCGATTGGCGGTGGCACGGTGGCGCAGTGGTTAGCACTGCTGCCTCACAGCACTAGGGACCCGGATTCGATTCCGACCTCGGGTAACCGTCTGTGGATTTCGCACATTCTCCGCATGCCTGCGTGAGTTCCAGAGACTATAGAATCTTGGAAGATGACCACCAATGCATTCACTATTTCTAGCGCCACTTCCTTAAGTACGCTGGGGTGTAGGTTATCAGGCCCTGGGGATTTATCGGCCTTCAATCCCAGCAATTTCCCCAACACCATTTCCCTACTAAAATTGATCTCCTTCAGTTTCTCCCTCTCACTAAACCCTCTGTTCCCCAATATTTCTGGTATGTTATTTGTGTCATAGAATCCCTACAGTACAGAAAGAGGCCATTCGGCCTATCTACTCTACATGGACTCCCTGAAAGACCACCCTACCTACGCCCTATCTCCCACCCTGTAAGCTCACCCTAAGGGGCAATTTAGCATGTCCAATCCACCTAACCATGGGGGGAAACCGGAGCACCCGGAGGAAACCCACGCAGACACGGGGAGAATGTGCAAACTCCATTCAAAAAGTCACCCAAGGTGAGAATGAAACCCGGTTCCCTGGCACTGTGAGCCAGCAGTGCTAACCAATGTGCCTTACTTGTGCAGACAGAACCAAAGTATGTATTTAGTTGGTCAGCCATTTCTTTGTTCCCCATTATAAATTCCTTTATTTCTGACTGTAAGAGGCCTATAGTTGTCGTCACCAATCTTTTTCCCTTCACGTACCTATAGAAACTTTTACAGTCAGTTTTTATGTTCCCCGCAAGCTTGCTCTCATACTCTATTTCCCCCCTCTTAATCAATCCCTTGGTCCTCCTTTGCTGAATTCTAAACTGCTCCCAATCCTCAGGTCTATTGTTTTTCTTGACCAATGTATATGTCTCCACCTTTGCTGGGGAGCGAGTGGAGTAGTGGTATTATCGCTGGACTAGTAACCCAGAGACCAAAGTCATTCTTTGGGCATTCGGGTTCGAATCCTGCCATGACAGATGGTGAAATTTGAACTCAGTAAAAAAAAAAAAAAAAATCTGGTTAAAAGTCTAAAAGGTGACCATGAAACCAGTGTCGATTGTCGTAAAAACCTATCTGGTTCACTAATGTACTTTAGGGCAGGAAATCTGTCATCCTTACCTGGTCTGGCCTATATGTAACTCCAGATCCACAGCAATGTGGCTGACTCTTAAGTGCCCTCAGAATTGGGCAATAAATGCTGGCCCAACCAAATCAGCCATGATTGAATGGCGGAGTGGAGTCGATGGGCCGAATGGCCTTACTTCCGCTCCTATGTCTTATGGTCTTATGGTCTAACCAGCGACGCCCACATCCCATGACTGAAAAAAAAACCTTGGGTCTAATACTATCTCTAATTTTCCTTGTAAGCCATGGATTGTAAGCCATTTTACTTTTGCCCCAGACAATAAAAAGCTGAAAAACACTGAAAAACCATGTTGCCAGGACAGCATGAAATTGTGACTATAAAGCAATAAGTAACCTTAATGTTCTATGTTGGCCAAACAATGTGACAGGTCTTTCAGTAAATTATCGATCACTAAATAACCCAAGCGTTCACCAAAATAGAAGCAACTTGGTGAGAAGTTTTTAAAATAAATTTAGTGTAATCAATTCATTTTTTTCCAATTAAGGGACAATTTAGCGTGGCCAATCCACCTAGCCTGCACATCTTTGGGTTGTGGGGGTGAAACCCACGCAAACACGGGGAGAATGTGCAAACTCCACACGGACAGTGACCCAGAGCAGGGTTCGAAACTGAGACCTCGGCGCCGTGAGGCAGCAATGCTAGCCACAGTGCCACCATGCTGCCCCATGGGGCAACATTTAAGTTGTCCTTGGGATGTAGGCAATACGAACATACACAATGGGAGCAGAAGTAGGCCATTTATCCAATCGTGCCTGCTCCACCATTCAATAAGATCATGATTGATTTGTCTGTGTTTTAAGTTCCATGTTCCCATCTACCCCTATTACTGGAAATGAATATTTTTTGACCATGAAGGTCCTGGAAAGGTAGGTTAGGATTTTTGGTTCTCTTACCTGAAGAATATTTGTAATTTTGTTTGTTTTTTGTGACAATCCAATGGATTCCAGAGTCATTTCTCTCTTTCTGCCAACCCACATATTGCCAGTTTTACATTTAATTACATGGAATTTATAAAAATATCTTGTACGGCACGGTGGCATAGTGGTTAGAACTGCTGTCTCACAGTGCCAGGGAGCCGGATTCGATTCTGGCCTTGGGTGACTGTGTGGAGTTTGCACTTTCTCCCTGTGTCTGCGTAAGTTTCCTCCGGGTGCCCCGGCTTCCTCCCACAGTCCAAAGATGTGCAGGTTAGGTGGGGTTATGGGGTTGTGGGGATAGGGCGCTGGAGCCAAGGTGCTCTTTCGGAGGGTGCAGACTAGATGGGTCGAATGGCCTTATTCTGCGCGGAGGAGATTCTGTGATTTAAAGTAGTAAAATGTGCTTTACAGGAGCGTTAAGGAACATTTGATAATGAGCCACATAAGGCAATATTTAGTGAGGTCTTTCTCTTAAGCAACACCAACACCAACTAGATGGGTCGTTTTTTGTACAGTGTGTGCAGGAGGGTTTCCTGAAACAATATGTTGACAGGCCAACAAGAGGCGAGGCCACGTTGGATTTGGTTTTGGGTAATGAACCAGGCCAGGTGTTGGATTTGGAGGTAGGAGAGCACTTTGGGGACAGTGACCACAATTCGGTGACGTTTACGTTAATGATGGAAAGGGATAAGTATACACCGCAGGGCAAGAGTTATAGCTGGGGGAAGGGCAATTATGATGCCATTAGACGTGACTTGGGGGGGATAAGGTGGCGAAGTAGGCTGCAAGTGTTGGGCACACTGGATAAGTGGGGCTTGTTCAAGGATCAGCTACTGCGTGTTCTTGATAAGTATGTACCGGTCAGGCAGGGAGGAAGGCGTCGAGCGAGGGAACCGTGGTTTACCAAGGAAGTGGAATCTCTTGTTAAGAGGAAGAAGGAGGCCTATGTGAAGATGAGGTGTGAAGTTTCAGTTGGGGCGATGGATAGTTAGAAGGTAGCGAGGAAGGATCTAAAGAGAGAGCTAAGACGAGCAAGGAGGGGACATGAGAAGTATTTGGCAGGAAGGATCAAGGAAAACCCAAAAGCTTTCTATAGGTATGTCAGGTATAAGCGAATGACTAGGGAAAGAGTAGGACCAGTCAAGGACAGGGATGGAAAATTGTGTTTGGAGTCTGAAGAGATAGGCGAGATACTAAATGAATATTTTTCGTCAGTATTCACTCAGGAAAAAGATAATGTTGTGGAGGAGAATGCTGAGCCCCAGGCTAATAGAATAGATGGCATTGAGGTACGTAGGGAAGAGGTGTTGGCAATTCTGGACAGGCTGAAAATAGATAAGTCCCTGGGACCTGATGGGATTTATCCTAGGATTCTCTGGGAGGCCAGGGAAGAGATTGCTGGACCTTTGGCTTTGATTTTTATGTCATCATTGGCTACAGGAATAGTGCCAGAGGATTGGAGGACAGCAAATGTGGTCCCTTTGTTCAAAAAGGGGAGCAGAGACAACCCCGGCAACTATAGACCGGTGAGCCTCACGTCTGTAGTGGGTAAAGTCTTGGAGGGGATTATAAGAGACAAGATTTATAATCATCTAGATAGGAATAATATGATCAGGGATAGTCAGCATGGCTTTGTGAAAGGTAGGTCATGCCTCACAAACCTTATTGAGTTCTTTGAGAAGGTGACTGAACAGGTAGATGAGGGTAGAGCAGTTGATGTGGTGTATATGGATTTCAGCAAAGCGTTTGATAAGGTTCCCCACGGTAGGCTATTGCAGAAAATACGGAGGCTGGGGATTGAGGGTGATTTAGAGATGTGGATCAGAAATTGGCTAGCTGAAAGAAGACAGAGGGTGGTGGTTGATGGGAAATGTTCAGAATGGAGTACAGTCACAAGTGGAGTACCACAAGGATCTGTTCTGGGGCCGTTGCTGTTTGTCATTTTTATCAATGACCTAGAGGAAGGCGCAGAAGGGTGGGTGAGTAAATTTGCAGACGATACTAAAGTCGGTGGTGTTGTCGATAGTGTGGAAGGATGTAGCAGGTTACAAAGGGATATAGATAAGCTGCAGAGCTGGGCTGAGAGGTGGCAAATGGAGTTTAATGTAGAGAAGTGTGAAGTGATTCACTTTGGAAGGAATAACAGGAATGCGGAATATTTGGCTAATGGTAAAGTTCTTGAAAGTGTGGATGAGCAGAGGGATCTAGGTGTCCATGTACATAGATCCCTGAAAGTTGCCACCCAGGTTGATAGGGTTGTGAAGAAGGCCTATGGAGTGTTGGCCTTTATTGGTAGAGGGATTGAGTTCCGGAGTCGGGAGGTCATGTTGCAGCTGTACAGAACTCTGGTACGGCCGCATTTGGAGTATTGCGTACAGTTCTGGTCACCGCATTATAGGAAGGACGTGGAGGCTTTGGAGCGGGTGCAGAGGAGATTTACCAGGATGTTGCCTGGTATGGAGGGAAAATCTTATGAGGAAAGGCTGATGGACTTGAGGTTGTTTTCGTTGGAGAGAAGAAGGTTAAGAGGCGACTTAATAGAGGCATACAAAATGATCAGGGGGTTGGATAGGGTGGACAGTGAGAGCCTTCTCCCGCGGATGGAAATGGCTGGCACGAGGGGACATAACTTTAAACTGAGGGGTAATAGATATAGGACAGAGGTCAGAGGTAGGTTCTTTACGCAAAGAGTAGTGAGGCCGTGGAATGCCCTACCTGCTACAGTAGTGAACTCGCCAACATTGAGGGCATTTAAAAGTTTATTGGATAAACATATGGATGATAATGGCATAGTGTAGGTTAGATGGCTTTTGTTTCGGTGCAACATCGTGGGCCGAAGGGCCTGTACTGTGCTGTATTGTTCTATGTTCTATGTTCTATCTCATTCTGTCACCAGTGTCACAGTTTCATTTCATCCCTCACCTTGCTCATCACTTCAATTTTCCTTTCAGGTGTGAAGGGTCGCAAGCTTCAACAACTCTCGGATACCAACACCCATCCGATTCCTTCCTGGCCCTCTCCTCCCTCCATAGATACATAGATACATAGAAGATAGGAGCAGGAGGAGGCCTTTTGGCCCTTCGAGCCTGCTCCGCCATACATCACGATCATGGCTGATCATCCAACTCAATAGCCTAATCCTGCTTTCTCCCCATAGCCTTTGATCCCATTCTCCCCAAGTGCTATATCCAGCCGCCTCGTGAATATATTCAATGTTTTAGATCAACTACTTCCTGTGGTAATGAATTCCACAGGCTCACCACTCTTCAGGTGAAGAAATGTCTCCTCATCACTGTCCGAAATGGTTCACCCCGAATCCTCAGACTGACCCCTGGTTCTGGACACAGCCACCATTGGGAACATCTTCCCTGCATCTTCCCTGTCTAGTCCTGTTAGAATTTTATAAGTCTCTATGAGATCCCCCCTCATTCTTCTGAGCTCCAGCGAGAACAATCCCAACCTAGTCAATCTCTCCTCATATGACAGTCCCGCCATCCCTGGAATCATTCTGGTAAACCTTCGCTGCATTTCCTTGAGAGCAAGAACATCCTTCCTCAGAGAAGGAGACCAAAACTGCACACAATACTCCAAGTGTGGCCTCACCAAGGCACTGTTCAATTGCAGCAACACATCCCTGCTTCTATATTCGAAACCTCTTGCAATGAAGGCCAACATACCATTAGCCTTCTTTACCGCCTGCTCCACCTGCATGCTTACCTTCAGCGAATGGTGCACAAGGACACCCAGGTCCTGCTGCACACTCCCCTCTCCCAATTTACAACCATTCAGGTAGTAATCTGCCTTCCTGTTTTTGCTTCCAAAATGAATAACCTCACACTTATCCAAATTATACTGCATCTGCCATTGGTTTGCCCTCTCGCCCAACCTGTACAGATCTTGCTGGAGGATCCCTGTATCCTCGTCACAATTTACCCTCCCACCTAATTTGGTATCACCTGCAAACTTTGAGATGTTACATTTTGTTCCCTCATCCAAATCATTAACATATATTGTGAATAGCTGGGGCCCCAGTACCAATCCCTGTGGTACCCCACTGGTTACTGCCTGCCAATTTGAAAAGGTCCCATTAATCCCTACTCTTTGTTTCCTCTCTGCCAACCAGTTTTCTATCCACCTCAATACATTTCGCCCAATCCCATGCGCTTTAATTTTGCACAATAATCTCTTATGCGGGACTTTGTCAAACACCTTCTGAAAGTCCAAATATATCACATCGACTGGCTCCCCCTTGTCAACTATGCTGGTTACCTCTTCAAAGAATTCCAACAGATTTATCAAGCATGATTTTCCCTTCATAAATCCATGCTGACTCTGACTGATCCTGCCACTGCTTTCTAAATGTTCTGCTATAATGTCCTTGATAATGGATTCAAGCATTTTCCCCACTACTGATGTTAGGCTTACTGGTCTATAATTCCCTGCTTTCTCTCTTTCCCTTTTTGAATATCGGAGTGATGTGAGCTACCCTCCAATCTGCAGGGACAGTTCCAGAGTCTATAGAATCCTGGAAGATGACCACCAATGCATCCACTCTTTCCAGAGCCACCTCCTTAAGCACTCTGGGATGCAGATTCTCAGGCCCTGGGGATTTATCCGCCTTCAATCCCATCAATCTACCCAGCACCATTTCTCTACTAATATTGATCTCCCTCAGTTCTTCCCTCTCACTAACCCTTTCATTCTCCAACATTTCTGGGATCTAATTTGTGTCCTCATTTGTGAAGACAGAACCAAAGTATGTATTTAATTGCTCAGCCATTTCTTTGTCCCTTATTATGCATTCCCCTGTTTCTGTCTGTAGTGGGCCTACATTTCTCTTTACCAATCTCTTTCTCTTCACATATCTGTAGAAACTCTTAGTGTCAGTCTTTATGTTCCCTGCAAGCTTCCTTTTGTACTGTACTTTCCCCTTCTTAATTAATCCCTTTGTCCTTCTTTGCTGAATTCTAAACTGCTCCCAATCCTCAGACCTATTATTTTTCTTGGCCCGTCTGCATGCTTCTTCCTTGGATCGGATACTATTTCTAATTTCCTTTGTGAGCCATGGATTGGCCCTCTTACCCCATTTGCTTTTGTGCCAGACAGGAATGAACAGCTGCTGTAGTTCCTCCATGTTCCTTGAATGTTTACCATTGTCTATCCACTGTCACCCCTTTAAGTAACTCTCCCCAATCTATCAAGGCCAACTCACGACTCAGATCCTCATAGTTTCCTTTTCTAAGATTCAGCACCCTTGTCTCTGAATCAACTACTTCACTCTCCATCTTGATAAAAAATTCCATCATGTTATGGTCGCTCATCCCAAGGGGTCTCGTATGGCCAGATTGGCAATAATTCCCTTCTCATTACACAGTACCCAGTCTAAGATGGCCTGCTCTCTAGTTGGTTCCTCCACGTATTGGTCAAGAAAACCATCCCGTTTACATTCCAAAAATTCCTCCTCTATGGCATTGTGGCTAATTTGATTTGCCCAATCTATGTGAAGATTAAAATCGCCCATGATCACCGATATTCCCTTATTACATGCATCACTAATTTCTTATTTAATGCCATTCCCAACCTCACCAGTGCAGTTTGGGGGTCTATTTATGACACCCCTAATGTTTTTTGTCCCTTGGTATTTCTCAACTCTCCCCATACAGATTCTACATTGTCAGAGCTAATATCCTTTCTCATTATTGTGTTAATTTCCTCTTTAACCAGCAGTGCCACGCCACCACCTTTTCTTTTATGCCGGTCCTTCCTAAATACTGAGAACCCTGGGGCATTCAGTTCCCATCCCTGTTCACCCTGCAGCCATGTCTCCGTAATCCCAATTATATCATACCCATTTATATCTATGTGCGCGATTAGTTCATCCACTTTATTGCAAATGCTCCGTGCATTAAGGCACAGAGCCTTTACGTTTGTCTTTTTCACAATGCTTGTCTTGCTTCCAATATTTTTCTCTGCTGCCCTGTTTGAATTTTGTCCTTGGTTTCTCCACCTATCACTTTTCTTCTTCACTTTTCTACCTTTTGTTTTTGTCCTTGCTCCCTCGTTCACTGACTCCTTGCGTAGGTTCCCATCCCCCTGGCATTTTAGTTTAAACCCTCCCCAACCGCTCTAGCAAATAGCCCCCCTCGCACATCAGTTCCAGTCCTGCCCAGGTGTAACCTGTCCAGTTTCTACAGGTCCCACCTCCCCCAGGATCGTTCCCAATGCCCCAGGAATCTGAAACCCTCCCCCTGACACCATCCCTTCAGCCACGTATTCATCCTATATATCCTGTCATTTCTACTCTGACTAGCATGTGGCACCGGTAGTAATCCTGAGATCACTACCTTTGAGGTCCGATTTCTTAATTTCTTTCCTAGCTCCCTGTATTCTACATTTAGGACCTCATCCCTTTTTTTACCTATGTTGTTTGTACCGATGTGCACCACGACCACTGGCTGTTCACCCTCCCCCTCCAGAATGTCCTGCACCCGCTCCGAGACATCCTTGACCCTAGCACCAGGGAGGCAACATACCATTCTGGAGTCTCGTTTGCAGCCACAGAAACGCCTGTCTATTCCCCTTACAATTGAATCCCCTATAACTATTGCACTGTCACACTTATTACTCCTCCCCTCTGCAGCAGAACCAACCGTGATGCCCCGAGTTTGGCTGTTGCTGTTTTCCCCTGAGAGGCCATTCCCCTCAACAGTATCCAAAACGGTATATCTGTTCTGCAGGGGCATGGCCACAGGAGATTCCTGCATTACCTGCCTCGCTCTCTTGCTCTGCTTGGTGGTCACCCATTCCGTTCCTGCCTGCGGAGTCTGAGCCTGCGGTGTGACCACCTCTCTATACGTGCTATCCACGATGCTCTCCGACTCGCGGATGCTCCACAGTGTGTCCAGCCGCCGCTCCAGCTCTGAAACTTGAGCTTCCAGGAGCTGTAACTGGAGACACGTCCTGCACACATGCTGACCCTGAGGACTGAAACTGTCCCCAGCCTGCCACATGGAGCAAGAGCACCACCTTTTCCTTGAATCTCAACCCTTGCACCCCGCTTACCCATTTGTTCCTCCTGCCCAGCCAGCCCCCCCCCAGGCCTCCCATCCACTGGCTTAAAAACTCTTACATTTCTATCTTCCTTCCATTCCAATGTCCAATGGAAGGTCTTCGACTTAGAAACATGAACCACTGTTTATTGCTACAGATGCTGTGTGTCAAACTCTGTACGGAAAGAAAAACTACATTCTAACTTTTCTTTTGGTGACTTTTTTTAAGAGTAGAACTATTTCCGTGCCTCATTTTGAATGTCAGACAGCCCATATGAGGTGAGCCATCTCATCTTGAATTTTCTTATACTCTCCTTTGTGAAGAATACATTTTACTTCAAAATTATCCAGTTAAATATGTATTTTCTTTTACATGCTGTAAACCAAGATGAGTTACATTACTTTTATTTTATTTTTCCAATTAAGAGGCAATTTAGTGTGGTCAATCCACCTACCTTGCACATTTGTACGTTGTGGGGGTGAGACCCAAGCAGACTCAGGGAAAATGTGCAAACTCCACATGGACAGTGACCCGGGGCCGGGATCGAACCATGAGGTAGCAGTGCTAAGCACTGCGCCACCGTGCCGCCCAGTGTTACTTCTGATAACATTAAAGTATTATTAGAATTTTAACCTTCAATTAAATTTACTAATTGAATATGGCACTATCTCGTTGTCATCAACGTTAAACAGTGGCAAATTAAAATTGATCACTATTCGAACACGATCATTGTCCATAATCCCATCCACTTCTGCTGTTTAAGAGTCAAGAATGGAATATACAAAAACTTGTAGTTAGCAAACCAATGTCACTTACTACAATTAAATCTTTAAATAGATTATAATAATAGCAGTGGATACATTAGCAAAATGTGATACAGCGGGAAGCATTCATGCATTGTTAAATCTGTACTTAAAATGACGATTATACACCATGGTAACTGGGAAAGTACAGGTGACCCCAGATTCTAGTGTCCTCCCCTACATTTCTAGCCCCTTCATCAATTACGCCCACATCCTCCCCCACGCACATATTTTCTTCTCACTCTTTCAGCTACAGCACAGTGTGGAAGGTGACAAGCTATAATAAGATTACAGAGCTCGGACAGTATCTTTTATACAATGATATTTCCTTAAGAGCTGCGGAAACCCTCAGCTAACTTGAAAACAACGTGGGCCTCAGGTCTTTTTTCTGCCTTGTTCTTCCATTCCTTTTCTCCAATATTCTCAGTTGCATGCATTTCAAATATTTCTTTTCATCTTCCACTTGCTTGACATTTCTTTTCTCATGGAGACCACCATTGGGAGATCTTTTTTAATAATCTAATCCTCTTTATTATTGTCACAAATAGGCAGCATGGTAGAGGGCAGCACGGTAGCACAGTGGTAGCACAGTTGCTTCACAGCTCCAGGGTCCCAGGTTCGATTCCCGGCTGGGTCACTGTCTGTGCGGAGTCTGCACGTTCTCCCCGTGTGTGCGTGGGTTTCCTCCAGGTGCTCCGGTTTCCTCTCACAGTCCAAAGATGTGCGGGTTAGGTGGATTGGCCATGCTAAATGGTCCTTAGTGTCCAAAATTGCCCTTAGTGTTGGGTGGGGTTACTGGGTTATGGGGATGAAGTAGATATGTGGGCTTGAGTAGGGTGCTCTTTGTAAGGACCAGTGCAGACTCGATGGGCCAAATGGCCTCCTTCTGCACTGTAAATTCTATGATAAGCTTACATTAATACTGCAACGAAGTTACTGTGAAAAGCCCCTAGTCGCCACATTCCGGTGCCTGTTCGGGTACTCAGAGGGATAATTCAGCATGTCCAATTCGCTTAACAAGCACG
Organism: Scyliorhinus torazame; assembly: GCF_047496885.1. Classification (NCBI taxonomy): domain Eukaryota; kingdom Metazoa; phylum Chordata; class Chondrichthyes; order Carcharhiniformes; family Scyliorhinidae; genus Scyliorhinus; species Scyliorhinus torazame. The sequence goes on along the minus strand of NC_092713.1, from coordinate 31,299,511 downwards.
TCGTTCGGGACTTGTGGGAGGAAACCAGAGCACCCGGAGGAAACCCACGCACACATGGGGAGAACGTGCAGACTCCGCACAGACAGTGACCTAAGTGGGAATCGAACCTCGGACCCTGGTGCTGTGAAGCAACAATGCTAACCACTGTGCTACCGTGCCACCCCTGTGCCAGGAGTGGGTTTCAAAGATCTGTTCTTCCTTTTGCCCAATTGGTTTCCTTAGCTACAATTTGCTCATTTGGCACCTCTGAAATCTTTCCTGGTTTCAAACCTCCCCCCCCCCCCCCCCTCCACTTACAAAAATGCTCCCCCCTTCACCTCAAACAATTGCTGACGTGTCTCCAACCCTCCTTCGGCAAGTTACTTGACTCATTCTGATAGTTGACTTCCACTGGATCATGATAACCCTGTCCATCACTAATGCTGCCACCTCTCAATCTTAGGCATGGGTTCTCCAAACATCCTCAATGCCACTCTAAAGACTGTATACTATACGTAGCATCAATATTGGCGGCAGAGCTCAGAATTCCCAGCAATTCTCACTGGTGGCAAGCTCGGTAAAAAGCAGAGAGAGTGCAGCACTGCAATAACTGAGGGAGGGTTTGAAATGGACAGAAAGGATAGGGTCACCTGGAGCAGCTGTGGAGAGGGGAGGCTATCTGAACTAAATACTCAGTGCCCGGATGTGAACACAGCAAAGGAAACACCAGCAAAGATCATGGCAGATTGATTCAGCCATTAGAAATCAAAAATGCCATTGATTAAGAAGGAGGCATAGAGCAAAATATGTACGAGATGTAGAAGATTAAGACAGAATAACAGTGACCATCACAGGCTTTGCAGCCATCGCTCTGTTCTGCAATTGTATCTTGTGTATCAAAAAATGATCATTCCAGTGTATTTGAGCAGTAAAATACAATAACTTATCAACCTCACAACCAAGCAAAATGTGTTCAGGATACCCAACAATAGCAAAACATGGATTAAACGACAGGCAAGACAAAATTATTCTAAATTTCTCAACGCATCTTACTAACTCTAGATTTAATCAGGAAGTAATTAAATGACACAAATAACTCCGTGCATGGTTTAAATGAACAGATCTGTACAGTGTTGACTGTTAGCTGCAGGGTTAGATATTGAGAGCCGCAATTCAGCGGGAACCCGATTGTCAAACACAACGGATTTTGAAAAGTGCTTTGAGACTGCCGAGAGGTGAATTATCACCGCATCACTCAGTACAGGACCTTTGCATTTTAACAGTTTAAACCACAATTAATCCAATTGCAAACAACCATATACTGCAAGGCACTTAATTTTGGAGAGGCATAAATTCATTAAACGAGATGTACATTTTCACCACTGTTAAACCAAAAGATCCCATTGCAACACGTTTGGCAGTAAATCTACCGTAGTATCATTAAGCTTCAAATTGTCCTTAGATGTCATATTTTACATGCGGAAGCAACTATAAATGTGTACATTAAAATCTTCAATGTGATTATTTTCCTAGGGGGAGTTCGCTCTCGTTGCTTTAGGATGTGGGGGTGGTGGGGGGGGGGGGGGGGGGGGGAAACTAAACAGGTTCCAGGATTGGGCTCAAACAGAAATCCCTAGAAGGGAATAATGTTTGTGCCACATGTCTGATTTGAGGCATTTCTGAAATTACTATTCCAGCAGCGTGTTAGCCAAGGCACAGCTAGAGATGACCTGTAGTGAGGCTGGCAGGTACAACAAAAGGTTCTTTGCGAAAACCACACACACATTTAAGGTCCTTCACTGCGGGAGGGACATCCAGCATTACTTTCAATTACAAGACAATGGACACTGAAAATGATGCAGGTGAAAATATCTCCTCTGCAACCATTAGCTGATGAATCGGTGCGTTGTTTTTTCCCCCCAACGCCCCCCCCCCCCTCCTGTCGCTTGTTTAATTTCAGCAGTGTCTCAACCCGAGTCCACGGAGGAGCTGTCCCCGGTTTCAGGAGCTGTGCCGGGTTTCAGCACTCTGAGCTGGAGGATGCTAAACAAGGACTGGGCAATTGTCAGCCCCATTTGTAAACGGGAGAGACATGGAGGTATCGGAAAGACTGCAGTGTCCGTTTGTCATTTCACAACACACTAGGGGTTAGTTGCAAAAGGAACGTTGTTTGATTAAACCAAAGATCAGACGCTTGTAGGCATTGGGAGTCCAGTACAGTTCAACCCCCCCCCCCCCCCCCCCCACTGTTAATGAAGCAGATTCAGGCCTCCAGCCGCTCCACCGGAATAAACATGGGGGGAGAGTTAATGACCAACAAATACATTCAGAGGAAGAACCATTTGGCTGTAACCCTCCCGCCTGCACTGAGCATCCAGCGGAGGGATCTCACTCACCTTGATTCTCACATAGCAGTGTGTTCCCAGGGACGTGTCGTTTAAGCAGGGGGGTGAGGTTTGCCGGACCACCCGCTGGAAGGTCCCCGCTGGATTCCTGATGATGTGCCACAAAAGTTTGAGCGAGGCCAGCCAGGCAGTGAGCCCGCAGAAAGTGTAGACAAGAGCCCAGAAGAGCAGCAGCTTGCATTTGACCAGCAGCCGAGTTGTCAACACCAGGGGGTCGCAGAGAGGGTTCACCATAGTCCGGCTGGGAGTGGGAGCGACCCACACACACCCCCTCCCTCTCTCCTCCCTCTCCACTCACCCCCTCCCCTTTCCCCACTCACCCCCCCCCCCCCCTCACTCCCTCCAATCTCACTCACTCCCTCCCCTCTCCCTCCCCTCTCCCTCCAGCAAATCCACCTGCAGCGAGCGGGTGCCAAGGAAGATCCCCTTTAAACTGAAGTCATGGAAACCAGCAGTGATGGCAACGTCAGGCATTGCGCCGACGTGAAGCGCAATCACTGTCTTTTCAAATGTTTCTTACCGGTCTCATTGGTCGGATCGATGTCTGCAATCGGAAACTGCTCCCCAAAGAGCCAGACAGTCACACAAAGGCGGGGGGGGGGGGGGGGAAACATCCCATAGCCAGGTACAGACACCATCAATAAATCAGCTCAAACATAAAAACAATCCCATCCCACAAGTAGGATGACAAACTGGGCAGAATGGCTGTCATGTCAGAGGCAGCTTGTTTTCAGGGTCAGGTCTGCTCAAAGGAGCCATCTCCCAATTCATAAATATATGGAAAAAACACCTTTATTCCCCCAGAAACAATCAAAGCCCTGTTATACTCCCTTCAAAATAACATTGGTCATCATGTGGACATAAATAGTCACGGGGAGGGGGTGGGGCTGCAGGGGTTGGCTTTATTCTGCAATATTTTTCATTAATTACTTCTGGGACCTGGGGAGTATTCCTGGGAAATGTCCCTTTGGCAAGTTTACCCATGTGGAAGAATACCAAGCTGAAACACGAACCCTGCTCCTCAGGAGACGCCAGCATTTTGACAACACTCTGGGCTGCGGAGAGGACAGGCTTGTTCGGCTGGATTTGCACAGATGCTGCCTGCCCAGCTGAGTTTCAACAACAACAGCAACATGTATTTATATAGCACTGCTAGTGGAATAAAACATCTCCAGGCACTTCAACAGGAGAGTTACAAAGCGAAATTTAACACCGAGCTACAAACACAAAGAAGGGAGCCCCGTGGAGCAATGGGTAGCCTCCCTGCCTCTCAGCCAGCAGCTGTGGGAAGGGAGCCCCGTGGAGCAATGGGTAGCCTCCCTGCCTCTCAGCCAGCAGCTGTGGGTGCCCCAGGACTTGCAGCTACCAGGACAGGTTACATAGGTTGTGGTTATTTTCCTTGGAACAAGGAAGGCTGAGGGGTGACTTAATTGAGGTGTACAAAATTATGAGGGGAAGAGATAGGGTGGACAGGATAAAATAGTTTCTGTTGGTGGAGAATTCTGGAGCCAGGGGACAAAGATTCACTATAAATGGCAGAAGGTGTAGAGTAGACATGAGGAAGAACATTTTTACACGGAGGGTAGTGGGTGTCTGGAATTCACTGCCCGAGTTAGTGGTAGACGTAGAGACCTTAAAAGGTCTCTTTTAAATGGTACCTGGATCTACACCTTAAGTGCTGTAAACTACAGGGCTATGTGCCGGGTACAGGAAGGTGGGATTAGAAAGTGCACCTGGGTGTCCTTGGGCTGGCATGGACAAGATGGGCTGAATGGCCTCCTTCTGGCCCGTAACATCTCTATGATTCTATGACTTGCTGGTCAAGGAAGGTGCGTTTATAATGCAGCCAAACGGGTTGAGTGCCAACCTGCAAAATCCTTCCAAACATGACAGTAGCTGGGGTAAGTGTGGGAGAGACTCCTGGTCAGACATAATTGATGTGGAGTGGCGCCCCTCAAGCAATAAGCTGCTAGTGACAGACTAGCGACCTGTTCTGAGAATTACTAGTTGTGGAAACAGACAAAAATCTGCCTTAGTGCATCACTGGGTGTGGGAAGAGGAAGAAGAAGATGACAAAAAGATATTAGTGTGGGTGGGAAAAAGCTTGGTTGAAGAAATAGGTTTCAAAGAGCGTTTTAAAGGACGATAAGGAGGTGGAGAGGTTTATGGTATAATCCCGGCCCCGGGTCACTGTCCATGTGGAGTTTGCACATTCTCCCCATGTCTGCATGGGTCTCACCGCCACAATCCAAAAAGATGTGCAGAATAGGTGGATTGGCCATGCTAAATTGCCCTGAATTGGAAAAATAATTGGGTACCCTAAATTTATTTTTAAAAGGGTATACCATGGGTCGAGACCACGGAGGGAGGATTAGCCTGGAGTGGGTTGGAATAGTCAAGTCTAGAGGTAACAAAGCATGGGTGAGGGCTCCAGCATCAGATGAGCTGAGGTAGTGATGGAGTCAGGCGATGTTATGGAGGTGGATACGTGAAAGGGGAGCCAGGTGCTCAAATATGGCAACAAGGTTGAAAATTGTCTATTTCAGGTAGTTGCCAAGGAGAGGGTTGGAATCGGTGGTTAGAGATGAGAGATTGTTACAGGAACTGAAGCCAAAGGTTGGTCTTCCCAATATTTAAATTGGGGTAAATTTCTGTCCATTGTGCACTGGATGTTAGATATGCAGTCCAGAAATTCCAGTATTTTGTCTTTTCTACAAACCCTGATCCAGTTGCAAAACCTGTCACATGACCATCGCCACTCGTTAACAAATGGACAGACTCTCCATGACCAGATTGGATGATTCTTCATTGTTAAAAGAGTTTTCCTATTATCTCTAATTTGTTTATTGATTCGAAAAATAAGTGTTCAAACAAAGCGAAAAGTTTTTTTTCAGTGATACTCTTCTCTAGGATTGCTGGAAGCAATGTGCACGATATTCATTGTTAATTCCTGAACACTCCAGACAGTCCTATGGTCTATGCTCAATCTTGGTTGATTTCCACACATCAGCTGCTAGGTGGGTGTGAATTTTACTCGTCACATAAGTAGTAGGTGATGACCATCTCCAACAAAAGAGTTCAGCTGCCTCCTCGTGATATCCAATGGAATTGCCATCATTGATTTCTCTCGTCATGAATATTTTAGGGGTCACCACTGACAGAAACTTAACTGGATCAGTTGCATAAATACTGCGGCTACAGGAGCAGGTCAAAAGTTTGGGTCTTCAGTGGTGAGTGACTCACCACCTGTCGCTCCAAACTCTTCCATGGTCCACAATGAAGAAATCAGGAGTTTGATGGAATATTCCCCACTTGCCTGAATGAATACAGTTCCAACACCAGCAAGAGGCCAGACACCTCCCAAGTCAAAGCAGCCCATCTGATTGACACCCCACCCACCACCTTAAACAATCACTTCCTCCACCACCGGTGTACCGTGGCTGCAGGGTGTATTATCCAGCAGATGTGTTGTAGCAATTTGCCAAAGCTGTGGGGCGGGGTTCTCCGTTTCTGAGACTAAGTGTTGATGCCGGGGCAGAATTCGTGGACTTTCACGACAGCAAAACAGGCGCTGAACCTGTATCGATTCAGCAACTGTGGAGGGGCTAGCACGTGAAACACAATCGATTCCAATGAGAAACAGTGCGGGATTCGCCAGGTTTGTGATTGACACTCAGGAGGCTGACAAGCTGCAGCCACATACACACACTTCACTCCCCACACACACCACACCAGCCAACAAGATGGCACTGGTTGTGCTGGAGCATGCCCGTACAGCTGATGGGTCAGAGGGCACCGAGGGCAGTGCTCTGGGGGAACACCTATATGACCTGTAACCTGAAGTTCACAGTGGGCCGTCAGGGGCGTGTACAGTTGCGTGGTCGCCTTGCCTGCTGTGGCAATGGTGTTCCTTGCCCGTCCAACCCCACCCTACAGCTCACATCCTGGCCACCCGACCCCCCACTATTCCCCCCAGCCCTGGCAGAACCCCCCAGCCAGCGGCACAACTGTCAGCAAACTATGGCGATATTGGACTCTTTCCGTATCTGTCTCTCTCCCTCAGCCGCCACGACGCTGGTTTCACGATTTTTAAAAGCACAAGCGAACCACTCCATTGGGAACTTGGCCCATCGGAGGCTGAGCATCGCGGAGACCCAGGAGAATATTGGGTCGGGCCCGCTCATGACATGCAAACGGTGTTTATTGTACGTGCGTTCCGGACTGCATTGACGCTGCCGTCGAGGTGACGGAGAATTGCAATTTGGAGTCAAATCGCCCCCTGCTGCGATTTTGGCATCGGAACGTATTCTCCGCCCAATCGCGTTTCGCGATCTTGGCGTCAGCCAATGGAGAATCCCATCCCTGGTTTCCACGGCAGCAGGTGCACAGAAGCACCACCACCTGCTAGTCCCCCTCCAAGTCACATATCCCCCTGACTTAGAAATATATCACCAATCCTTCATATGCAAAGGATCATAACCCCACAACTTCCTCCTCAAGAACACTATTGGTTTATCTTCACCATCCAAACTGCAGTGGTTCAAGGCAGTGACGTACCACCATTTTCTCAAGGACAATAGGGATCGGCAATAATTGGTGACCTTGCCAGCAATGTCAAATTCCTTGAATCAATTTTATTTTTGTCAAGTCATTAAGTTACATTGTTTAAGAAGCACTTAGTGACCATTGTTATTTTGGTGTCATGCTAGTCAATTTATTCAGCTTGCCGTTATTCCGATATCTGCTTTAAAACAGCACTCAAAGGAGGAATTGCACTTGAGTACAAATAAGATAACCTAAGAATAACTGTTGATCTAATGTAATTATTAGGGATGCTTTAAGTCTCAGTAAACCTTCAAAAGGATGTTGACTTTATGCCAGAAAACAATCAGTTTTCACCTTTCCAACCACCAGGGAAATTTAATTTTAATCAGCGGAAAAGGTGGATCAATTCTAAAACTGCAGCACATTTCACAGATGTAGCAAGCTCATTTCAAGTTCATGTATAGTTAGACAGGTGACTGCTATGCTATTTTAGGCAAAGATAATAGTGACGAGTATGAATCACAATTTTGTGATATTCTGTTCATTTATTCCGTATTAATAAACCATCTGTTGTTTTGGAGCCTGAGTTGTGGCCTTATAATGTGTATTTAATCACTCTTTGGCTATATGTGATACATTCCATTGGTCAGATGGAATACTGGCTTGCCGTTGCCATCTCTGGCTCTTTGCTTAGATATTGGGAATAACCAGTGACAGTGCTAAGCATATAAATCATTTAATGCCAAAACCATGGACAGCCAGTGTCCTATTTATCCTCTTACTCCATTCCATTAGTAATTACATCCAGCAGATCATAGAATTTACAGTGCAGAAGGAGACCATTCAGCCCACGGAGTCTGCACTGGCCCCTGGAAAGAGCAGTCTACTTAAGCCCACACCTCCACCCTATCCCCGTAACCCAGTAACCCCACCTAACCGTTCTGGACACAAAGGGCAATTTAGCATGGCCAATCCACCTAACCTGCACATCTTTAGATTGTGGGAGGAAATCGGAGCATCCGGAGGAAATCCACGTAGACATGGAGAGAACGTGCAGACTCCGTACAGACAGTGACCAAAGCCAAGAGTCGAACCTGGGACCTTGGAGCTGTGAAGCAACAGTGCTAACCACTGTGCTGTCCACAAATTAATTTCCTATTATTTTTGCCATTCAAAGTTTAAACTCCAGAGCAAGCAGAATTGCCCTCCTCTGATTTTAAGAAAATGAATTACTTCCTTAATGTGCTCTTGCTCACTCTTCACCGTCCCATTTCCGGTGGTCCTTCTCTTGCAACCTCGCTATGAAACCATAACAAGCGAACTAAGTTTTGAATGCACTCTGAAGCCATGTTCAGCACTGGACAAGGGCTGATTTAAATAAAGCAGCAGCTATCCTAACTGCAGAGCCCTGATGGAAACCAGGATTGCATTCTGCTCAACGTTGCCACGTTCTCTTACTTTTCTGTCACTAAGATTGCCTTATTCTACTTTCAATGCTTTGACAAGGGAGAGGGAGGTGAAAAGATGGGCAGTGAGCTTACTTTTGCTCCTCCAAAGATTGGCTTTTCAAATGTACTTTTGGATGGCGCAATACAAATTGCATCTCATCCACATCATGCTGTGTGTGCTCTAAACTAAAGTCATTCATTCCCATTACTTTAATCCTCGCCAGGTTCTATTGGGCAGCACGGTAGCAAAGTGGTTAGCACAGTTGCTTCACAGCTCCAAGGTCACAGGTTCGATTCCCGGCTTGGGTCACTGTGTGCGGAGTCTGCACGTTCTCCCCGTGTCTGCGTGGGTTTCGTCCAGGTGCTCTGGTTTCCTTTCACAATCCAGAGATGTGCAGGGTTAGATGGATTGGCCATGATAAATTGCCCTTAGGTTAGGTTGGGTTACGGGGATAGGTTGGAGGTGTGAGTTTCAGTGGGGTGCTCTTTCCAAGAGCCGCTGCAGACTCGATGGGCTGAATGGCCTCCTTCTGCACTGAAATTCTATGAGACTTTTGGATGGCGCAATACAAATTGTATCTCACCCACATCATGCTGTGTGTGCTCCAAGCTAAAGTCACTCATTCCCATTACTTTAATCCTCACCAGGTTCTATAGTTTTCAAGTGTCTTTGCATACAAATGTTTGAAGGTTCAGGACCAGTGTACAGGCACACATGATCTACTGCCTGTGAGAATAGCCAGGTAAATCCAGCATTGAAAGGGTGAAAGAATTACAGAATAGTTAGAGTCCCAATTTCTCCAATCGAAGTAACTGGGAGTGGTTATGCCTGGAACAATTCTCAGGAATCTTTTCTGCACCCTCGCAAATGCTTTCACATCCTCTCTAAAGTGTGGTGCCCAGAATTGGCCACAGTGCTTCATTTGAGGCCAAACCAGTGTTTTATGCGGGTTTAACGCAGCGTCCTTACATTTGTATCCGACGTTCCTATAGACAATGCCCAAGGTGTCAGGAGCTTTTATTAACTGCTATCTTAACCTGTCCAGCCACCTTAAATGATTTATGCACATATAGCCAGGTCGCTCTGTTCCTGGAACACCTTTAGAATTGTATCCTTAATATTCCACTCTGTCTCCATGTTCTACCTCCCAAAATAAATCACTTTACACTTCTCTGCATTAAATTTCATCTGCCCAGTGCCTGACCATTCCATCAAGCTGTCCATATCTTTTTGACGTTCTACGCTATCCTCATCACAGTGCACAATACTTGAAATTGTGCCCTCTACACCAAGGTCATTAATATACATCAAGAGCAGCAGCGGCCCTAACACTGACCCCTGGTGAGCTCCATTATAAACTTTCCTCCAGTCTAAGTAACATCAATTAACCACTGCTGTTCTTGTCACTTAGATATCTTTGTACCCATGCTGACTACTGTCCCTTTTACTCCATGAGTTCTAATATTGTTCACAAGTCTGTTGTGCAGTACTTTATCAAATGTCTTTTGGAAGTCAATGTACACCACATCAACAGCATTAACCTAATCAACCCATTTGGTTGCTCCATCAAAAAAACTGTAACAAGTTAGTGAAAGGCAATCTGTCCTTTAGAAATCCATGACAACTTTCCTTAATTAATCTGCATTTGCCCAAATGACTTAATTTTGTCCTGAATTATCATTTCAAAAAGGTTCCCCATCACGGAGGTTAAACTGACTGGCTGTAATTGCTGGGTCCATCTTTACATGTTTTTCGAACATTTGCAATCTCCAGTCCTCTGGAATCACCCAGGTGGTTATGAGGAGAGAAAAGGTTGGAGAGGTTAGGTTTGTATCCATTAGAGCTTAGATGAATAAGAGGTGACTTGATCAAAACCTTTAAGACCCTGAGGTGTATTGACAGGGTGAATGTGAAGCAAATGTTTCCTCTTGTTGGAGAATCTAGAACACTTATTCACATTATATTCAATCTGTCCATTCGCTTAACCTGTCCAAATCCCCATTGAAGCTTCCTTGCAGCCTCCTCACGACTCTCATTCCCACTTAATTTTGTGTCATCAACAAGTTTGGAAATATGACATTTGGTCCCCACATCCAAATGATTTATATAGGTTGTGAACAGCTGTGGCTCCAGCACTGGTCCTTGCAGTATCCCACTAGTAACAGCCTGGCACTCTGAGAATGACCCATTCATTCCTACACTCTGTTGTTGAAAACTCACCACTATTCTTAGAAGTCCCCCTATACCAAAAAGGGCCGACATTCTAAATGGTGATCAGGGATTCTCACTCCCTGACTCCGATGCAGGCTTCAGTGGGTGCTATTCAGGTCAAACTATATTTTCAAGTTATCCCCTGGTATAACCCATAGCTTCACCGAAGATTTCATCTACTTACCACTTAGTAGCATTGATCCTGGGTCCCGCATTGCTAAGTAAGTAAAGTAGACTTTGGAATAACCACTATTTCAGGTTAAATTAAGTTATTTTATTATTATATTTTTTCTTTTAAAAGCTGCAATTACTTTCTTTACAGAAAGGAAAAAGATCTTGTTTCTGGATCCTTCTGGTTGGTTGAAGGGACCTTCAGGCCCAACTTGACACTCAATCTTCTTTTTCAAAATCTGGTCTTCTTTAGATGTATTCGCTGGTGAGCTCGGTTGCTGTGTCCTATCTTTCCCATGTACCGAGCTGTGAGAGCTGACTCTGCTGGCTGTCTCTGAGCTGACTCTGCTTTTCCAGATGCTTACTAAGATAGTTACTTTCAATGAAGGTGTGAGCCATTGTTTTCGGCTCCATTCAAAATCCTGTGTGTTTGCAAAGCCTGCTTGACCAAGGATATCTGCATTGTACAATCCTGCTCTTTGAAGCTGCTGTTAACCCTTTGTGGCATCTTTCCCTGTATCCTCTCATGTTTCTCTCAGACCAGATGTTGCCAGACCTCTATGTTTCAAGTGACACATCTTTCCATATTATCAATTACAACTCTGTTTTCTGTCTATTAACCAATTCTCAATCTATGGCAATATATTACCCGCAGTCCCATGTGCTCTAACTTTGTTTTACTAACCTCCTGCATGGGGCCTTATTGAAAGCCTTCTGAAAATCCAAGTACACCATATTCACTGGTTTTCCTTTAACAATGCCACAAAAAACCCCCAACAGGTTTGCTAAACATGATTTCCTTTTCATAAATCCACGTGGATTCTGCCAAATCATAGTTTTTTTTAAAGTGCCCAGCTATCACAGGTAAAGCACATTTGTCCTTGCTAATCTTTCCTTTCTCACATACCTAAAGAAGCTTTTATAGTCTGCTATTATGTTACTCGCTAGCTTCTGTTCACATTCCCTTTTTCTTTCTTTATTAGTTTCCTGGTCATCCTTTGCTGGATTCTAATTTTCCCCAATCCTCGGGCTTGCCATTTTCTCTGGCAACCTTCTTAGCCCTTTACTTTGATCGAATGAAATCTTTAACTTCTTTTGCTAGGCAAGGTTGATTCAACTTTTCAGGTAGGTTTGTGTGTCTTAGAGGGGTGTATATTTCTTGTAGACCATGTAATATTCCTTTAAATATTCACTGTTGCCTGTCTAGCGTTAACTCTTTTAATGTTTTCCCAATCCACCATGGCCAATTTGCCCCCAATACCTTCATAATTTATTGTTTTGAGAGTTAGGACCCTGATCTCAGAATGGACTAAGTACTTTTCAAACTTAATGCAAAACTATCATCTTATGGACATTATTTTCTAACGGCTACTTTACAGCAAGGCTATTAATTAGACCTTTCTCATTACATCATGCTAAAATCCAATTGCCTGATCTCTAGTTGGTTCGTTATCCTTCTACTCCTGAAACCAATCTCTTTTAAAAAAAAATATTTTTATTAAGGTATTTGAAAACTTTTATAATAATAACATAAACATGGCATAATAAACATTACCCCAACCCAATCTTCACACACCCCAACCATAAAACAACAATCTGGCCCTCTCCCCCCTCCTCCCTTGGAATACTGCTTTTGCTGACATTTTAATTTTCCCCGAGAAAGTCGACGAACGGCTGCCACCTCCGGGTGAACCCGACCATTGACCCTCTTAAGGCGAACTTTATCTTCTCGAGACTGAGAAACCCAGCCATGTCACTAACCCAGGTCTCTACACCCGGGGGCTTCGAGTCCCTCCACATTAGCAAGATCCGTCTCCGGGCTACCAGGGAGGCAAAGGCCAAGACGTCAGCCTCTTTCGCCCCCTGAACTCCCGGCTCTTCCGACACTCCAAAGATCGCTACCTCCGAACTCGGCACCATCCGGAAACCAATCTCATACACACTCCAGGAGTTCATCCTTCTCAGCATCAGTGCTAATTAGGGTTTACGCAGTCTACGTAAATAGAAGTCACCCATTATTACTGTATTTGTTGTTACATGCCGCTCCAATTTCCTGATTTACACTGTGCCCAACATTAGCACTACAGCTTGGAAGCCTACATACAACTCCCACCAATGTTTGCTGTCCCTCGCTGTTTCTTAGCTCCACTCAAATCCGACAAGAGGAAACATCCTGTCCACTTCCACCCTGTCAATACTCCTTCAAATTATATACCTTAGGGTCATAGAGTTATCTTGTCAACAAGTCACCTTGTTGCGAATGCTGCATGCATTCAGATAGAGTGCCCGTAAACTGTCTTTTTAAATATTATTCAGCATTCTGATCCTATTTGATAATTGCCTTTGTTTCATCTGCCTTCCAATTTTGCTTATTACTTTTTTAAAAAATTCCGGTTACCAGTTTTTGCTTCCCCCAACCATAGTTCTCCACAGGCTCCCACCCACCTGCCAATCTAGTTTGAACCCTCCCCAACAGCACCAGCAAATCGCCCTGTGAAGATGTTAACCCCGGTACAGCTGAGGTGCAAATCATCGATCTTGTCTCCCATTTGCTCCAGAACCGGTCCCAATGCCTCAGAAATTTGATGCCCTCCATCCTGCACCAATTCTTTAGTCACACATTCAATCATTTAATCCTCCTATTCCTATGCTCACTAGCATGTGGCACAGGGAGTAATCTTGAGATTATGCCTTTTGAAGTCTGGCTTTTTAATTTATTTCCAAATTTCCTAAAAATTACTTTCAGGACCTGATCCCTCTTCCAGCCCATGTCATTGGCAACAATGTGGACTATGGCTTCTGGCTGTTCACCTTCATCCAGAAGAATATCCTGCAATCGTTCTGTGACATTGTTGACCTTGGCATCAGGGAGGCAACGTACTTACTATCTTGGAGTTATATCTACGGCAGAAGGGCAGCATGGTGGCACAGCGGTTAGCACTGCTGTCTCACAACGCTGAGGTCCCGATTTCGATCCCGGCTCTGGGTCACTGTCCGTGTTTGCATGGGTTTCGCCCCACAACCCAAAGATGTGCAGGGTAGGTAGATTGGCCAAGCAAAGTTGCCCCTCAATTGAAAAAAATTAATTGGGTACTCTAAATTTTAAAAAAATATCTACGGCAGAAACACCTGTTTATTCCCCTATTATCCCTTATCACTATTGCCCTTCCTTCCTTCTTTCTTTCCTCCTGTGCAGCTTCATCACCAGGGGTGTCACAGACCTGGCTCGGATTGCTCTTCTGAAGAACCAAACCACCCCCACCAGCATCCAAAATGGAAAACCAGTTAACAAATTACATCGACTTGGGGACTCTTGCAGTACCTGCCTGGTTCCCAGGCTATCTGGCGGTTGGTCACCCATTCCCTCTCTGCCTGAATGCTCCTAAGCTACAGTAGACCACTTACTTAAATGTGCTATCCCTATCATTCCAGCTTCATGGATGCACTACAGTGATTCCAGCTGCTGCACAAGTCCCAGACATTTTCAGAGCTCACGTTTTTGCAGTTGGTGACACTTCCTGCAGATGGGTTTGTCTAGGACACATGTTGCATTCATGATTTCCCACATACGGCAGGAGGCATGTTCCACTCAGCCAAGCTGCCCTGCCAAACCTGAACTTTATAAGTAGAATAACTTACCGGTTCCTCACTAATCACCGTCTGCTCCACCAATGGAAGAACCAACTATTGGAGGGTGAAAAAGGTTGAGAAAGGAGCACCTCCTTTCCCCTTCACCAAACTTCCCAACTCGGAAAACTCTTTGCTTTCCAAGCTGCACTCCAGTGCCTGTTGCCCTGGCACTTTTTCATCATTAAGTACATAGAGCCTAATTCCTCCTCCTTACAAATTTTAAACCCTTCTATTGTCTGAACTACCTTCTCTTCCACCATAGTCTGGCCAGCAGCACCTTCCTTGGTAAAGGCAGGTGTAAAGTATTAATTTAATACTTCAACTATGCTCCCTGCTTCTAGAAATTCCCTTTTCAGTCCCTAATTGACTCCACTCCTCCTCTTCCCATCCTTTTATTATTTGTATACCTACAGAAATATTTTTGGAGTCCCTTTAACGTTAGCTGCCAGTCTCTTCCCATACACTCCCTTTCCTTTCCAATTCCCTTCCCGAGAACCAGGCAGAATATAGATTTGGAGATTTAAGAACAGACATGTGGATGCCCACAGTAATACATAATTAAGAGACTTCAGATCTGTCAGGTTCCAAGAAATACACGAGTAACCAGCTACACAAGAATTTCCATTAGGAATAACATGCTTGGGCCTTGTAATTCTTAATTATTGATTGGTTGTAAAGTGAGATGTTTCAGGAAGACAAACATCTAAGTTGGCACTTTATCAAAAGATTATGGAACAGAGACTACTGCTGTGCATTTAAATAGTTATTTTATATATTTTATTATTGTTCCTATTTACCAAGGCTGCGAACTGTGGGAATGCTACATGCAAAGATTTCAGCTGGCATAATCCGCTGGACAATGTGGATCATTGTGATGCTGAGCTGTGTCCGGTAAGGTTGCCTCAAAGCAGAAAGTAGCAACATATCCTCAGATTGTTATGAAATTGGTAGATGTTGAGTCTGGAGAAGGGTGTGTAGATAGCCTGGGTCACATTGAGATTCAAAAAGACGAGGTGTTGGGCGTCTTGAAAAATATTAAGGTAGATAAGTCCCCAGGGCCTGATGGGCTCTACCCCAGAATACTGAAGGAGGCTAGAGAGGAAATTGCTGAGGCCTTGACAGAAATCTTTGGATCCTCACTGTCTTCAGGTGATGTCCCAGATGACTGGAGAATAGCCAATGTTGTTCCTCTGTTTAAGAAGGGTAGCAAGGATAATCCAGGGAACTACAGGCCGGTGAGCCTCATTTCAGTGGTAGGGAAATTACTGGAGAGAATTCTTCGAGACAGTATCTACTCCCATTTGGAAGCAAATGGACGTATTAGTGAGAGGCAGCATGGTTTTGTGAAGGGGAGGTCGTGTCTCACTAACTTGATAGCGTTTTTCGAGGAGGTCACAAAGATGATTGATGCAGGTAGGGATATATAGATTACATAGATTACATAGATTACATAGAACATACAGTGCAGAAGGAGGCCATTCGGCACATCGAGTCTGCACCGACCCACATTAATCCCTCACTTCCACCCTATCCCCGCAACCCAATAACCCCTCCCAACCCTTATGGACACTACGGGCAATTTAGCATGGCCAATCCACCTAACCTGCACGTCTTTGGACTGTGGGAGGAAACCGGAGCACCCGGAGGAAACCCACGCAGACACGGGGAGAACGTGCAGACTCCGCACAGACAGTGACCCAGCGGGGAATCGAACCTGGGACCCTGGCGCTGTGAAGCCACAGTGCTATCCACTTGTGCTACCGTGCTGCCCAATATATAGATATTGTCTATATGGACTTCAGTAAGGCCTTTGACAAGGTCCCTCATGATAGACGAGTACAAAAGGTGAAGTCACACGGGATCAGGTGTGAGCTGGCAAGGTGGATACAGAACTGGCTAGATCATAACAAAGAACAAAGAAATGTACAGCACAGGACCAGTCCCTTCGGCCCTCCAAGCCCGTGCCGACCATGCTGCCCGACCAAACTACAATCTTCTACACTTCCTGGGTCCGTATCCCTCTATTCCCATCCTATTCATGTATTTGCCAAGATGCCCCTTAAATGTCACGACCGTCCCTGCTTCCACCACCTCCTCCGGCAGCGAGTTCCAGGCACCCACTACCCTCTGTGTAAAAAACTTGCCTCGTACATCTACTCTAAACCTTGCCCCTCTTACCTTAAACCTATGCCCCCTAGTAATTGACCCCTCTACCCTGGGGAAAAGCTTCTGACTATCCACTCTGTCTATGCCCCTCATAATTTTGTAGACCTCTATCAGGTCGCCCCTCAACCTCCGTCGTTCCAGTGAGAACAAACCGAGTTTATTCAACCGCTCCTCATAGCTAATGCCCTCCATACCAGGCAACATTCTGGTAAATCTCTTCTGCACCCTCTCTAAAGCCTCCACATCCTTCTGGTAGTGGGGCGACCAGAATTGAACACTATACTCCAAGTTGGCCTAGCTAAGGTTCTATACAGCTGCAACATGACTTGCCAATTCTTATACTCAATGCCCCGGCCAATGAAGGCAAGCATGCCGTATGCCTTCTTGACCGCCTTCTCCACCTGTGTTGCCCCTTTCAGTGACCTGTGGACCTGTACTCCTAGATCTCTCTGACTTTCAGTACTCTTGAGGGTTCTATCATTCACTGTATATTCCCTAACTGCATTAGACCTTCCAAAATGCATTACCTCACATTTGCCCGGATTAAACTCCACCTGCCATCTCTCCGCCCAAGTCTCCAAGCAATCTAAATCCTGCTGTATCCTCTGACAGTCCTCATCGCTATCTGCAATTCCACCAACCTTTGTGTCGTCTGCAAACTTACTAATCAGACCAGTTACATTTTCCTCCAAATCATTTATATATACTACAAACAGCAAAGGTCCCAGCACTGATCCCTGCGGAACACCACTGGTTACAGCCCTCCAATTAGAAAAGCATCCTTCCATTGCTCTCTGCCTTCTATTACCTAGCCAGCTCTGTATCCACCTTGCCAGCTCACCCCGATCCCGTGTGACTTCACCTTTTGTACTAGTCTACCATGAGGGACCTTGTCAAATGCCTTACTGAAGTCCATATAGACAACATCCACTGCCCTACCTGCATCAATCATCTTTGTGACCTCCTCGAAAAACTCTATCAAGTTAGTGAGACACGACCTCCCCTTCACAAAACCATGCTGCCTCTCACTAATACGTCCATTTGCTTCCAAATGGGAGTAGATCCTGTCTCGAAGAATTCTCTCCAGTAATTTCCCTACCACTGAAGTGAGGCTCACCGGCCTGTAGTTCCCTGGATTATCCTTGCTACCCTTCTTAAACAGAGGAACAACATTGGCTATTCTCCAGTCCTCTGGGACATCACCTGAAGACAGTGAGGATCCAAAGATTTCTGTCAAGGCCTCAGCAATTTCCTCTCCAGCCTCCTTCAGTATTCTGGGGTAGATCCCATCAGGTCCTGGGGACTTATCTACCATAATATTTTTTAAGGTGCCCAACAACTCGTCTTTTTGGATCTCAATGTGACCCAGGCTATTTACACACCCTTCTCCAGACTCAACATCTACCAATTCCTTCTCTTTGGTGAATACTGATGCAAAGTATTCATTTAGTACCTCACTCATTTCCTCTGGCTCCACACATAGATTCCCTTGCCTATCCTTCAGTGGGCCAACCCTTTCCCTGGCTACCCTCTTGCTTTTTATGCACGTGTAAAAAGCCTTGGGATCTTTCTTAACCCTATTTGCCAATGACTTTTCGTGACCCCCTTCTAGCCCTCCTGACTCCTTGCTTAAGTTCCTTCCTACTTTCCTTATATTCCACACAGGCTTCATCTGTTCCCAGCCTTTTAGCCCTGGCAAATGCCTCCTTTTTCTTTTTGCCGAGGCCTACAATATCTCTTGTTATTCAAGATTCCCGAAAATTGCCATATTTATCCTTCTTCCTCAGGAACATGCCGGTCCTGAATTCCTTCCAACTGACACTTGAAAGCCTCCCACGTGTCAGATGTTGATTTGCCCTCAAACATCCACCCCAATCTACGTTCTTCAGTTCCCACCTAATATTGTTAAAATTAGCCTTCCCCCAATTTAGCACATTCACCCTAGGACCACTCTTATCCTTATCCACCAGCACTTTAAAACAGTTGTGATCACTGTTCCCAGCTTGGGTGTGTGTGTGTGTTTCCAGAGAGCTGCAGGAAGAAAGCAAGGTGCTGGAGCTGAAGTCAACCAAGCATATCTATCTCTGCCATAAAACAGAAAATATATATTAACTGTGACTGGTGTGTTACTGTTTGAAAGTCTGAAGCCTTTTGGATGTTTGAAGGGACATTTTAAGGAATTATTTACTGTTGCAATATTTTCGGAGTTATCTTTGAAGTAAGGGGTGTTAAGAGATCCAATGTTTATTTAAGATGTTAAGTTGAGTTCATGGAATAAACAGTGTTCGGTGTTTAAAACCCCACGTGGCCATAATTATAATCCCACACCTAGGGAAAAAGCCATGTGCTAGGAAAAGCAACAAATACATGAAAGGGAAAGGTTGGTTGAACTCCATGATACATTTTGGGGTTCTGAAAAGGCCTCGCCCATAACAGGCTTTTCACAGTAACTTCATTTGAAGCCTACTTGTGACAATAAGCAATTTTCATTTTTCATTTCATTTAAGGGGGTGACTGTTTTACTACACTTTATCATAAATTTGGTTGAATCATAAACTTGTATTTGTCCTTTGTTCATCTCACAAATAAGGGCACCTGGGTATAATGTTTGAGTAATAAACTGGTTGAAGCTTCTGATGTTTTACAGCCAGCACTAGTTTATTACAGAATGACTGTAACAAAACATTCAGTAATAGAATAGTGGCATCATCTCCAAAACAAAATTGAAATTCTAAATGGGACTGAAGTATGATAATATAGCTGGACCATCACATTTATAGAAGTTGTTTTTCCTTAAAAAAAAGAGTTGTTGAGAAATTTGACGAGCTCATTCTTAAAGTCATCAGTGCAACATGCTCAGTGTTTCATTCTATAGCAAAGAACAAAATAATATGCTAAACTTATGAAATGCGTACATTTACTGAGTTTTTTTTAATGCATGTGGATCAACTTCATACAATAAATGCTAGATTACAAACAGCCAGCAATGTGAAGTAGTAATACAAATGAATGCACAGAAATACTGACAAAACCAGAAAGAAATAGGCTTAAAACAATGTTCACTTAGCTTGGTGCAACTAAAGTTTGACTGCATATAATTCTCTCACAAGCCTCATAATACCAGAGGTCTCCAGATTTTTTCCTTCTGAGTTTATCTACATTTGTGTACAGAACTTTCATATCCATAATATCTATTGCACATTAAATTCCCCCATTCAATGCAAGTCCTGCAAATGGGAAGAGGCATTAATCAAGAATAAACAGAGTTTGGTGTGGTGGAACTGGAGGGAAGAGGGAACTACAATGGAGAAAAGGTCATAAAAATATATATCTCCTTCCAAAAAGCATTGATCGCACACTGAAACGTGACACTGATGAACAGGCTTCAACAATGCCTTCACAAAGGACAGCTGCAGATTCTTTTTGAAAGGGACACTTCTGCATTTTTGTTCACCTATTTGCTACAAATAAGGCGCTAGTTCTAAAGCAGTGAAATTAGGGAAGTGCAAA
The DNA here is from genome assembly GCF_047496885.1 of Scyliorhinus torazame. Taxonomy (NCBI): domain Eukaryota; kingdom Metazoa; phylum Chordata; class Chondrichthyes; order Carcharhiniformes; family Scyliorhinidae; genus Scyliorhinus; species Scyliorhinus torazame. Next base: position 31,279,445 of record NC_092713.1, on the reverse strand, counting down.
CTGTAGAAACAATCTAATTACAGAAAATGGTATGATCCATTAACAGACACTTTAAAAGAAAATCTGCTCATTACATGTCTGATACCAAGTGTGAAAAGAAAATCACAACATGTATATTTATTTATCAACTCTAAATAATTTTAATGTCAAGTCAAAATGTTAGGTTAGAAAAAAAATTGGATCACATCTTTTTACCTATTGTAACCATCAACTTTGAAAAGTATGATTCTCCAAATTAACTTGAAATATTATTCCTTGTCTCAATTCTTTTCCAATAGAAGCATTTGAAAATACATCATTGCAGTAAAGCAGTTAATTGCAAAATTAAAGTTTTATACCTACAGCGAGTCAAAAGCCATTTGAGCAAAATGAAGGAATTTTCATTTTTCTAAGATTTTAAAAAATGTTATAAACCAGTTATTCCCAAGTACTCAAAACATAGATCACATTTTCTTTTAATTTCTGGTTTGCAAAAGACAGACTTGAGGGATATCGTTATCCCATTTACAAGTTTGCTTCATCCAGTGAGAACTGTAGAGTCCTAACAGTTTTCCCACATAACGGTAAATGCACAATATATTTTGTTTCTGTGGATAGCTTTGGCCCATTTGAAAAATGTAAGAAAAAAGGTGCTATACAATTGCAAGTTCTTCCATCTTCCTCTGTGTACGAGGAATACTGCAGGAAGCATTTGGTGGTCAAGCTGATGTCAGGGTCGTTTAAGAACCAGTGTCCAGAATATGCTTAAACAACTGCAAAATTCAGAACTATCATATCAGGTCATCTCCGTCATCATGCAGATATTTACTTTTGCACGACGAGAGTCCAAGTTATTGCCAAGATTTCTAATAAAGATATTTTTCAAATGTTTCCATAATATCACTCTGTAAATTCATGTCAAAGGTAGTCGCCATCTGGAAAGAAAATGGAGATAAATGTTACTTTTTCAATTTATTGGTGAGATGAGAGTACTCCTGGCAAAGCCAACATTTACTGCCCATCTTCAATTGCCCTGGAGAAGGTGGTGGTGAGCTACCTTCTTGAACTGCTGCAGTCCACATGATGTAGCTGCAATTATAGTGACTTTATACAGGGAGTATCAGGTTTGTGACAGTGAAGGAACAGCATTATAGTTCCATGCCAGAATCATATGTGGCTTGGAGGAGAACTCGCAGATGGTGGTGCATCCATGCATCTGCTGCTCTCATCCTTTTAGGTGGTAGAGTTTTCAGGTTTGGGAGGGGCTGTCACAAGCAGGCTAGGCAAATTGCTACAGTGCATCCTGTAGATAGTACAGTGTGCAATGGTGAAGGGAGTGAAAGTTGAAGGTGGTGGGTGGGGTCCAGATTATGTGGGCTGCTTTGTCTTGGATGGTGTCAGGTTTGAGTGTTTGAGTTGTGCTCATCCAGGCAAGTGGAGAGAATCCCATCACATTCCTGACTTGTACTTGAGAGCTGTTCTATTTAAAACAATGAATTATTTCTAAAATCTCAGGGGAGAAACTAATTAGGTTGAAACTCCTGTAAGAGAGAAAAACAATTTGAATTTTCAAGAAAGGTTAAGTGGTTAAAATGTTCTAGTAAAATAAACTTTAGAGCTGAGATGTTGGAGGTAGATAGGAATTATGCAGAAGATGGGGACCCAGCGAAGCTGGAAAAGAGGAAGCAACTACAGGCGAGTTTTGACCGACTATCTACCAGGAAGGCCAACTGAGACGAGCAAGGGGTGCAGTTTACGAACATGGAGATAAGGCTAACATGGAGATAAGGTATGTTAGCAGGTCAGCTTGGGAGGGAGGCAGCGGTAAGGGAAATTGTTCAGGTGAGGGATAGGGCAGGGAAGTTGGTGGTGGCTCCTGATCTGATTAACAAGTGTCTGCATAAACATCAGCTCGAGATACTTTTCTCTCCACCGTGGAACTGGGCAGGGATGTCCTATGTCCCCCCTGCTGTTTGCACTCGCGATTGAGCCATTGGCCATCGCATTAAGAAGTTTGGGGGTATGGAAAGGAATAGTGCGGGAGGGGATAGGGCATAGGGTGTCCTTATATGCCGATGACTTGCTGTTATACATGTCGGAACAGAGTGTGTCGATAGGGGGAATATTGGAGCTGCTTCGAGTGTTTGGGTCTTTCTCGGAGTACAAACTAAATCTAGACAAGAGTGAGTATTTTGCGGTGTCTCGGCCGGGGGTGGGGGGGCTGCCATTCCGAAGGGCAGGGACTCACTTTAGGCACCTGGGGGTGCAGGTTGCCCGGAATAGTGGGGGGGCTCCACAGGTACAACATTTCTAGTTTGGTGGGGAGAGTGAAAGCTGATCTGGCAATGAGGGATAGTCTCCCTCTGTCACTGGCGGGTCGGGTACAGGCGGTTAAAATGAACGTTTTTCAATGCCTGCCGATGTTCCTGCCAAAGGCTTTTTTTAGAGAGATTGAGGGAAGGATTACTTTGTTCATATGGGGAGGGAAGGTGGCCAGAGTTAGCGAGGTGCTGCTACAGAGGGGAAGGCAGGCAGGGGGTTTGGGTCTTTCGAACCTGATGTATTACTACTGGGCGGCGAATGTGGAGAAGGTGCGGAGCTGGGTCAGAGGGGTTGATTCCCAGTGGATCACAATGGAGGAGAGTTTGTGCAGGGGGTCGGGATTGAAAGCACTAGCAACAGCGCCGCTCCCGATAGTCCCGGGGAAATACTCAGGGAGTCCGGTAATAATAGCTTCATTGAGAATTTGGAGGCAGTTTCGCCAACACTTCGGGTTGGGGGCAGGGTCAAGGGAAATGCCGATTCGGGGGAACCACAGATTTGAGCCAGGGAGGTGGGATGGAAATTTTCAGAAATGGGAGGAGAAGGGGATAAAGACACTAAAAAATGTGTTTCTTAGGGGTCGGTTAGCAAGATTGAATTAGCTGGAAGCGAAGTATGGGCTGGAGCAGGGGGAAATGTTTAGATACATGCAGGTTCGAGATTTTGCCAGAAAGGAGATACAGAGCTTCCCTGTGGAGCTGGCCACCACATTGCTGGAGGAGGTGCTGACGACAGGGGGACTGGAGAAGGGGATAGTGTCAGCAGTTTACAGAGCTATTTTGGAAGAGGAGAAGCCACCACTGGAAGGGATCAATGCAAAGTGGGAGGAGGACATGGGAGAGGATATGGAGGAAGGGTTCTGGTGTGAGGTGCTCCGGAGAGTGAATGCCTCCACCTCGAGCGGGAGGTTGGGGCTGATACAGCTGAAAGTGGTATACAGAGCAGACCTCACGAGGGCGAGGATGAGCCGATTCTTTGAAGGAGTAGAAGATGTGTGTGAACGTTGCAGGAGGGGCCCGCTAATCACGTTCATATGTTCTTGTCCTGTCCAAAGCTGGAAGATTACTGGAAGGAGATTTTTAGGGTAATTTCTAAAGTGGTGCACGTGAAACTGGACCCGGGCCCCCGGGAAGCTATATTCGGGGTGTCGGACCTGCCAGGGTTGGAAACGGGTGCGGAGGCAGATGTTGTAGCCTTGGAGAGCAACCTCTCCACCCTGTGCCCTGGTGTGGCGGGGGGGGGGGGGGGGGGGGGCCTGTTGGAATTCTTGACTCTTGAGAAGGTTAAGTTTGAACTGAGGGGAAGGATGGAGGGGTTCTACAATTCATGGGCATTATTCATTATGCACTTTCAAGAACTGGATAATATCGAACATTAATTGGGGTGTGTGGGTGGGAGGGTTGGCTTGAGGGGGGCTGTGTCTGTTAATGGCGACTATGGGTGGTCCCTAATTCCTTTTTGTCATTTGTTTGTGTGAACATGCGGGCTAATGTTTGGGGTTTGGTGGGAGGATGGGATTGTTGTTATTGATATGGGGATTGACATATTTGTTACTGATTATTGTTGGCGGGTGTAAATTTGGGAGAAAATGAGAAAAAGGAGAATAAAAATATTTTTAAAAAAAATAAACTTTAGATGCTAATTACAAAGCATCAGCTTAATTCTCAATTGCCATAGTATTTTGATTATCTCCACATCTATGGACAATTTGAAGGTCAGGTACAGTATTGCAGTAAGATGGAGAGAGTTGATGTGATGGCACAGTGGTCTTTGACCCCAGTCTTCACTAAGTTAGGGTCTATGATGGTCCCATTGGTGAGGATCACAGCTTGAATGTTATTGTGGAGTCGGGGGAGGATAGTCCCAAATATCTGAGGGCAGCCAAATTTGAGGAGGATATTCCATAAGCCTTCATGGTTGACAGAATCAAAGGCTTTTATGAGGTCAAAAAAAGCCACGTGCAGCATTTTGCTTGCATTTTTCTTGAGTTTTCTGCCCTTTGAAGATTAGGGGCGAGATTCTCCGACCCCCCCCCCCACCCCGGCCGGGTCGGAGAATCACCAGGGGCTGGCGTGAATCCCGCCCCCGCCGGTTGCCGAAATCTCCGGCCCGGATATTCGGCGGGGGCGGGAATCGCGCCGCGCCGGTTGGCGGGCCCCCCCCCCCCCCGCGATTCTCCGGCCCGGACGGGCCGAAGTCCCGCTGCTAGAATGCCTGTCCCGCCGGCGTAGATTAAACCACCTACCTTACCGGCGGGACAAGGCGGCGCGGGCGGGGTCCTGGGGGGGGGGGGGGCGGGGTGATCTAGCCCCGGGGGTGCCCCCACAGTGGCCTGGCCCGCGATCGAGGCACACCGATCCGCGGGCGGGCCTGTGCCGTGGGGGCACTCTTTTCCTTCCGCCTTCACCACGGTCTCCACCATGGCGGAGGCGGAAGGGACTTCCTCCACAGCGCATGCGCAGGGATACCGTGAACGGCCGCTAACGCTCCCACGCATGCGCCGCCCGGAGATGTCATTTCCGCGCCAGTTGGCGGTGCACCAAAGGCCTTTTCCGCCAGCTGGCGGGGCCGAAATTAGTCTGGCGCGGGCCTAGCCCCTTAAGGTTGGGGCTGGGCCCCCCAAGATGCGGAGGATTCCGCACCTTTGGGGCAGCGCGACGCCCAACTGATCTACGCCATTTTGGGCGCCGGTCGGCAGACATCGCGCTGATACCGGAGAATTTCGCCGTAGGTCTCTGACGTCCATTGATGGGCAAAATGCCCACAGACTCTGGAAGATGATCTTTGGCCACTGGAGGAAGGACTTTTGCAATCATCATCTTGGATAGATCACGCCTAGTAACTAAAATAAATTTCCGGGTAAGGCTATTCATTCGGATTTCCTAGGCATGTTGTCAAAACCTTATTTAAAACTCTGGGAAGGATGGATAATCATATTCACCACATTCTAAGATGTGGCAGTCAAAATAATCTGAGGTAAGGTTCGAAAAGATCCAAAAGATTAACAACAAAAGTGCCTGCCTGAGAGAAAAATATCTGGTCAAAAAGGGAGCCATCATAAGATTGTCTGAACATAACAAATAGTGTCCAGTCCTTGAAGGAAAGTTGATCAGAGTTGAATATTTGAAACATTCCACCCTTGGTTCCCTGGGGCACTTTGGGTAACAAAGGTATAAAATAAGCTGCTAGAAAAGGCAACTGAAGCAGAAGACATGGTTACTTTCAAGAGACAACTGTATGGATAAAGGGAGAGCAGGGTAAAATATGGGTAGGTGTAATTAAATAATCAAAATTGCTCAAGATAAATAGTTTCTAAAAAATAAAATTCACTCTGTTCACTCCCAATCCATTACATTGTGTTGTAGCACCGCCAAAATTGGGGCATTTCTTAACTACAAAGGCGCAACTCTTAAATTACAGACTTAACTGCTTGGACAAATACATCTTGTTAGGTTCTTACCGTAAACAAGGAATTTTCTGCGTGCGGCTTTTAATAGTGCGTGGAAGCAGCTTCATGGAAGTGGAAAAGTTATCACAAAAACTACCACCTTGGGCACAGTACATTCACATTATTTAGACAACATTGTGAGCAGAACAGCGACACAATTTAAGTTTCTTGGAACGTATTCTCTTGGCTACTTACTGCTTCTCTTCGTCTACGTTCTTGCTCCTTTTTCCTGGCCAGCTCTCTCTCTTTTTCCAGTGATTCTTGCTGCGCCTCATGCTCCTCTGGGGTCTTCTGCTCTGTCCATTTCTCACCGGCCTTAACTTGAGCTCTGTGACTCTCTTCCAGGACACTTTCCTTCTCTTTTTCTCTGCAACACAAGTGTTGCTTCAGTGTGGCCTCTTGAAAGGAAATGTCATGCTTGCATACAATACACAAATAAATTGGTGACCAGAAGTGATTATTAGTTGACCGGTTGCAAGAACTGCTTGTGGTTTTTTGAAATGAGATCATTGCCATACCTGCTCTTTCCTAAATAAAATTGGTTTCAATCTTGCAACTAGATTTTACATATCCTTCATCAAATTGAGTGTGACTGTAAAATAGAAGCCAACAGCTAAAAAAACTTCATGTTGCCAAACAAAGATGTTTGCATATTAGGCAAACTGACGACCATCTCATCATATCCTCCCATAAAATAACCTCCAAATAATTAAAGGGAAATGCTACATTAACTACTTTTGATGCTGCTTTTCCTTAATCATAGATTCATAGAATTTACAGTGCAGAAGGAGGTCATTCGGCCCTTTGAGTCTGTACCGGCCCTTGGAAAGAGCACCCTACTTAAGCCCATGCCTCCACCCTATCCCCATAACCCAGTAACCCCACCTAACCTTTTTGGGCACTAAGGAACAATTTATCATGGCCAATCCATGTAACCCGCATATCTTTGGACTGTGGGAGTAAACCAGAGCACCCAGAGGAAACCCACGAAGACACGGGGAGAACGTGCAAACTCCAGACAGACAGTGACCCAAGCCCGGAATTGAACTCGGGTCCCTGGCGCTATGAAGCAACAGTGCTAACCACTGTGCTACCGTACCGTTATTAATATGTCAGGTTTCAAACAGGAACTTTGGGTGTAGAAAATAATAATCTAGGAAATGTGCCTTAGGAACTTTGTGCAATGCCTGCACCTAGTAGTCGTTGGTGACTTTTGATGTGTACAAGCCCTGATTTTCAACTACATGCTGGGATCCTGAGCAACAGTGATAACACAATTACACTTTGAACAGTTAACAGGTATAAACACCAAGTGGTCAGCAATGAGCTACAGGACATATGCTTGGAAGGAATTTTCCTGTGCCTATTCAATGCAAGTGGCGTACCAAACAAAAATGGCAAAACCCAACAGAGGGTTGATGAAGGCAGTGCAGTAGATGCTGTATATATGGGCGTTCAAAGTTTGGTACAGCACATATATTGAAAAACAGAAGCAATGTTGTATGAAAGAGGCGCTGGTAATTTGCTTACAAAATTTACAAAAGGATAGGAGAGAGACTAGTGATGAATGAATGCTTTTCTGAAGATAAGATTGATCTATGTAGTGGGATTCCCCAAGGGTTAGCGTTCGGTCATTTACTTGTCTTGTTAAGTACAACTGACCTGGACGTGGACACAATTTCAAAGTTTCTGGCTGATACAAAATTGGCCACGTGGTGAATAGTGGAGAGGGTGGGGGCAGACAGGCTGGTGAAATGGTCTGTCACATGACAAACTCAATTTAATGTGTGAAGTGACATACTTTGTGAGAAACAACATGCAATGGAATTGTATCTAAAAGTGCACTATTGTGAAGGGATACAAGAGCAGAGAGCTCAGAGGGGGTGCATATTCACAAATCCTAGACGGTGTCAAGGCGAGTGAATAAGGTAGTGAAGAAAGTATATAGAATATTTGGCTTTGTAAGTAGGGTCCTTGTTTACTAAACCTTTACAAATAATTGGTTAGGCCTCATTTGGAGTGGTGTGCAAACATCTGTGCACTACACTTTCAGGAGGATGTCAAGGCCTTGTAGGGAATGCAGGAGGTTTCTCAAAATAATATCAGCGATGAGGAAGTTTAGTTATGTGCAGAGAATTAGTTAGAGAGTCTGGGAGTGTTGTTAGAGCAGAGCATGTTAAGGAGAAAACTAATAGAATATTCAAAATAAAGACCCGTTTTGATCATTCCTATTCTATTTTCTCTTTTAAGTGGATCAGCAACCAGAAAGCAGAGGATTAAATAATTGCCAAAGAACTAGAAGGGAAAGGTGCAGAAATTTCTTCACACAGATGATTTTAAAGATCGGGAATGAATTAGTTGAAAGTGAGGTGGATTCAGATTCCACAATAATTTGCAAAAGGATATTAGGCATGTACATGTATAGGACTGGCCACATTCGGGAAACATTAAACCAAATAGAAACTTGACAGTTGGACTGGCACCACTATGGTTGTGTTAGGGTAAGAGTACAGGGATGCAAATTAATCCCAAGAGGAAATGCAAGGAGAACTTGGGAAACCATCCACGCACTCAAAGTCCAACTAAGAGTGATAAGAAAGATCCTCCATGAGTTGGGACACTGCATGACCAGTCTGGCTTTCAAAAAGTGTTAGGCCAAAAGCAAAAATAAAAAAATCCCCAATTTGCATAGCACTGGCTGGACCTAGTTTGTTTTCAGAGTGAAACTATGGCTATGAAATCGTTGGTTGTGTATATCTGTGTGGGCTACTTTCAACAGAAGGCATGGAAGGAGGCAGGCAATGATCTTGCATTGCAATTTTTCCGTCCACGAATCTGGCGGACACAGTTCAGGAGATGCTTGATGTGGGAGGTCTTAATGTTGAGGATTAGAAGGTATGACAACTGGGACTTCCTTCAATGGAAACAGGTTAAAATAATTATTTGAATGACAAGGGGAAGTTTGGGGGGTGTTTGGGGGGGGGGTAAATTCTCTCATTGACAAAGTGATGCTGCTTAACTGTCGGAGGCTGTAACAAAATGCCGACAGCCTTTTGTTCTGTTAAGTAGTTATAAGGGGCGAAATTCTCCCCCAACGGCGGGATGCCCGCCGACTGGCGCCAAAGCCGGCGCCAATCAGACTGGCATCGCGCCGGCACAAAGGTGCGGAAGTCTCCGCATCTTTGGCGGCCTAGCCCCAACATTGAGGGGCTAGGCCGACGCCGGAGGGATTTCCGCCCCGCCAGCTGGCGGAAATGGCGTTTGTTGCCCCGCCAGCTGGCGCGGAAATGCGGCGCATGCGCGGGAGCGTCAGCGGCCGCCGTCAGTTTCCCCGCGCATGCGCGGGAGCGGCCGCTGAAAGTTTCCCGCGCATGCGCAGTGGGGAGAGTCTCTTCCGCCTCCGCCATGGTGGAGGCCGTAGCGGAGGCGGAAGGGAAAGAGTGCCCCCACGGCACAGGCCCGCCCGCGGATCGGTGGGCCCCGATCGCGGGCCAGGCCACCGTGGGGGCACCCCCCCGGGGTCAGATCCCCCAGGACCCCGGAGCCCGCCCACGCCGCCTGGTCCCGCCGGTAAATACCAGGTTTGATTTACGTCGGTGGGACAGGCAATTCCTGGGCGGGACTTTGGCCCATCCGGGCCGGAGAATCCAGCGGGGGGTCCCGCCAACCGGCACGGCTGGATTCCCGCCCCCGCCCAATCTCCGGGAGCGGAGACTTCGGCGGGGGCGGGATTCACGGCGGCCAACGGCCATTCTCCGACCCGGCGGGGGGACGCCCAAGATTTCATTTTACATAGGTCCACAATAAATCTATCATTTAAAGCCTGGCTTATTTTTTTGCTGCACTTACAAAGTGTTTGGCCCTCCCATTGATATTTCCTGCGCTAACTGGATTCACCAGCATCCTGAATTTAAATATCAGAGTCTGACCCTAACACCTTTGTCCTTGTACTCCCTCTGTGCTTGGTTCCCTCCCGTTTCTCATCCGCATGCTGCCACTCAGTGACATCACCCAAAAACACAAAATTGCGTTCCGCATGTACAATGCGGATATCCAGTTCCACCTCAAAACTACCTCTCTCGTCCCCTCCACTACCACTATCTTGTCAGACTACTTTGCTGACATCCAGTGCTCGGGTGTTGTTGCGGGGGCAGGGGTGGGGAGCGAGCAGAGGGGCAGAAACTACAATAATAATGCGCAAGGATCTTAATATGATCCAGGCGAGAGCCATTCCCTTGTTTGACGTATCATCCACCTCTCAACTACGCATGCTGGACGAGATTCTCCGAGCCCCGTGCCGGGCCGGAGAATCGCCGCAACCGTGCCATGCCGCCCCGACGCCGGCATGCGATTCTCCGAGGAGCGGAGGATCGGCGCCATTTGCGCCGGCGCGTTTGGCGCGGCGCTGGTCGCGAGCCACTGTCGCATCTGCTCGTAGCTGGCGAGAACTCTGCAGGCAGGGTCGGGGCTGCGGCCTGTTTGGGGGGTGGGGGATCCTTCACCGGGGGGGGGGGGCGCCTCCGATGGGGTCTGGCCTACGATCAGGGTCCACCGATCGGCGGGCCGGCCTCTCCAGCCCCAGCCCCATTTTGTTACGCGACCGGCCCCTGAACTCCCACGCCATGTTCCGTCGGGGCCGGCGCGTTGATCCACCGCGCATGCATGGCGCCACTGCACATGTGCGGGTTGGCGCAGTGCCCAGTTGGCGCCGGGAAGGGCGGGCTCTCTGCCTCCATTTCGGAGAATCCCGCCCACTATCTATAGAATGCCCTGCAACATCACATCAAGGTTTTCGTGACGGCAACTCCCAAATCAGTGACCTCCAACCGAGAGCTTCACAGGAAACAGATGCTTCGGAACACCTTTACCTCTAGGTCCTTCTCCTGGTTTGGACAAATCGCCCACGATTCCTTTATAGCTGTTGGACAAATTTGCTGGAACTCCCTATTGAATATTAAACGAAAGAGAAAATGCTGAAAAATCTCAGCAGGTCTGGCAGCATCTGTAGGGAGAGAAAAGAGCAAACGTTTCGAGACCAATGACTCTTTGTCAAAGCTAACAGACAGAGAAAGTGGGAAATATTTATTCTGTGGAGTGAGAATGAAAGATGAGTCGTAGCCACAGAAATCCAGGGAAACCTTCACATCTTTTGTCCTCTCTGGGGACTGCCATTAGCACCCTTTCCCCTTGGTTTTTGTGGCCATTAGCACCTGGTTTCCCTGGGTTTCTGTGGCTTTGACTCATCTTTCATTCGCACTCCACAGTATAAATATTTCCCACTTTCTCTGTCTGTTAGCTTTGACAAAGAATCATTGGACTTGAAATGTTAGCTCTTTTCTCTCCCTCCAGATGCTGCCAGACTGGCTGAGATTTTCCAGCATTTTCTCTTTCGTTTCAGATTCCAGCATCCGCAGTAATTTGCTTTATCTATTGAATATTAATGTGGGAGCACTGACTACAGTGGCTCAAGGTGAAACCACACCACCACCAACTCAAACACAACTAGGGATAGGTAGTAAATTCCAACATAGTCAATGACACACAGAATTTTCTTGCTTTTTTTCAACGGCTATTCTTATAAAAACAGCCCAGGGACATCACTTAACAAAATCTGCTGCATATGCAGCAGCTGTGCACATATCCTGCAATATTTCCTACTCACTAAATCAGTGGTGCGACAGGGCAGATAACTTCTGTGGTGATAATTTTGACCACTTTCTTTTTGATTTTTCAGCTACTTTACACTACCCGAGCGTCGAATAGGCTTTGAAGCAGTCTGATAACAATATGGTTGACTGACTGATCCTGCTGACATATTTCACTTCCTGTTTCCCCAACACTACAAATTTAAAATGGCACTGTTTAAATCCGTTGATGGCCATACCATTTCCCTCCCCAGCTTCTCTAGTTCTGGCCTATTAGGAATCGCTACCCACCCCACATCTCACCATGTGGACACCATCTACAAGATGCACTACAGGAACTCAGCAAGGCAGCACCTTCCAAACCCATGACCACTATCATTTAGAAGGACAAGGGCAGCACCCTTGGGTGCAGCACCCTTGGGTGCAGCACCCTGAGAATATCACCACTTGGAGGTTCCCCTCCCAACTCACTCGCCATCCAGACTTGGAGATATATCGCCATTCCTTCACTGTCGCTGGGTCAAAATCCTGGAATTCCCTCTCTAACAACACTGTGGGTGCACCTTCACCACATGGACTGCAGCGGTCCAAGAAGGCAGCTCACCACCAGTTTCTGAAGGGCAACTAGGGATGGGCAATAAATGCTGGCCTAGCTAGGGATACCCATATCCCATAAAAATGAAAAAGAAAAACCATGGGAGCAGCGCCTTCGAAGACTAAGCCCAAAGTTCTGAAATTCCTTCCCTTTATCATCCTGGCTCCCCACCACCCTTGCATCCTTTTAAAACTTTACTTAAAACCCATCTCTCTGGCCAGGCTTTTGGTCACCACTCAACCTATTTTCTGGACTCCACCTATTCAGAATGAATAGTGAAATTCTAATTTGGACTACTCAGTCATCTAGGCTCCAGCCTTGACCATCCAACTATGGTCAGTCAGAATCCTAGACTGCCGACATCGTCTTGCTCACAAAAAGCTGACTGCTTAATCATTCTCCTACGTGTCACTTCATCTCCTCTTACAACTATCAGAGGATTCGATTTAAGTCAAATGGTTTGTGCAAAACCATTCCCACCATAAGCTAATGGCAAAGAATGACAACTGATGAACTTTGGAATGCAATCGATGAGTAATAGAGAAGAATCTGAGCACTTCACTTATAGAATATAGAACATTTTACTGTCATATAATATCAACTTTTAAATCGTTACAATTGCACAAAAAGATTCATCAGTATCATGACTGGAACATCTTCCACTTCTGGCACTAGATATTCCAGGTCAAGTTATTATGAATTTAGTTGAGTAAAATTACCTAAAATCCTAACTTGAAACAACATTCTAACTAGAATAAAAGAAAATTATTGCAGATACCGGAATGCTGGAAAAACTCAGCAGGTCTGGCAGCATCGGGAGGGAGAGAAAACAGGCCAGGATTCTCCGTGCTTCTCCGCGGCAGGAGGCAGCACGCCATTCGCTGCCCCCGTTGCTGTCAATGGGATTGCCCATTGAAGCCCCCCCTCTCTGTCACTAGAGAAACCCACCTCCAGCATACGGCCAGGGAATTCTGGCCAGAGTTTACGTTTCGAATCCCGATGACGCTTCTTCAGAGCTAAAGAGAGGGAGACATGTTGGATTATGTAATGTATAAGAAGTGGTGGACTAGCTGGAACAGAGCAGAAGGTCAGTGATTGGTGGGAACTAGGAGATTGCAACAATGATGTAGCAAACTTTAAGAATAAGTCGCAGACGGTCTGGTGGGGAAAGGAGAGGGAGATTTTTTGCACTGAGACAAATAATATTTGGGATATGTAAAAAAAAAGAGGCTAAGATGGAGGAGAAAGATCACAGTCTAAAGTTGTTGAACTCAAAGTTGCGTCCTGAGGGCCGCAACATGCCCCAATCGGAAGATTAGGTGCTGTTCCACAGTTTGCATAGGGCTTCATTGGAACATTGCAGCAGTCCAAAGACGGTCATGTGGGCATGAGAGCAGGACGGAGAGTGGAAATGACAAGCAACTGGAAGGTTGGGCTATACTTGCGGGTTGAGCGACGGTGTCCTGCAAAGTGGTTACCCAGTCCACGTTTAGTCTCCCCATTGCAGAGACCACCACATTGGGAGTGGCAAATACAGTAAATCAAATTGAAGGAGGTACAAGTGTAATGTTGCTTCACTTGAAAGGAGTGCTTGGGGTCTTGAACAGTGAGGAGGGAGGAGGTAAAGGGGCAGGTGTTATAGAATAATAGGTATAACATCTAAAACCATAATTATCATTGTTGCGGTCCAAATAAAATTGCCAGAATTCTAACAAAACTAAATTCTTGGTCATTTGGTGTAATGGGTCAGGAATTATCTAAAGGGTAATTGCTGGAAAATCTCAGCAGGTCTGGCAGCATCTGTAGGGAGAGAAAACAGCTAATGTTTCGAGTCCAGATGACCCTTTGTCAAAGCTTTGTAAAATTCTGGATTTTAACCTGATGAAGAACGGTGATTTTACCTGGGGCGTGTGGGAGTCATATACATAAACATTGGGTAGGGACTGAATTGAACTTCAACTCTGGCATTTATGAGAAAGAAGTTGGTCAATGCTCGACATCTAATTTTGTACATACTAGATGGTCACTTAGAAAGGCATTTTAAATCTACTCGTGTGCCTGGATGCACAGCTGGGCAGTGAATGACCTCCTCGAGGGGAAAGAACATTCACCAGATGGTTGCTGTTTTACTAGCGGCTAAATCCATTCTTTTGGTATAATCGTTACCTTAGCTGCTCTGACGTCAGTTTCTTTTGATCACTCTCAGTTTTCACAAGATGGCTACTGTTCATTTCTTCCTGAGCTTTTAAAGCTTTTTCCCGTTGTTCTTTCTCCATTGCTGCTTTTCTGAACAACTTGAAGCTCTCAGTAGAAGATTTTATTAAGGGAGTTGCGGTCATCACTTTGCCCAAACTTGCCCAAGAATTTGCTTTCTTGACTTCAATTTCCTAACATGTCAAAAATTAAACAGCTTGTGAAACTGCAGGTCAACAAAAAGAAGAAACTTTACAGCAACTGACTTTAACACCAATTGTTTTGCTGTGATCTTTTCAGCATTAATTAAATCATACCAATTGGGTTTCATAGTCACACAGACATTTCTTGGATTGAGATGAACAAGAATCTGCCATTAATGATGGAACAGTGTCAGATACCATTTCTAATGTGCAGAAGCACAAGGGCAGCAGTGGCCAGAGTACAGGGAGTAATGAGAGAGATAGTGGAGAGCATAAGAGCAAACATCTGGGAATGGGAGAGGGGAAAGGCGAGTGAGTTGCGTCTGGAAAGCTCTTATTTAATGTATACTTTGCTGTAGGATTGCTCGAATTACATTTAGCTGTTGATGATGAGGGGTGAGTGGTTAGTAATATTCTAAATTTAGTAGAATTTTCTAAAAATCCAGAATTATATGACAAAGGTTTGGTGTGGATGCTCAAAGTTAGAAGTCCAATTTAGTAGAATTTAGCATCAAGTTGCACATCAGTTCCTTTTCCATTCAATAATTAATCGTCATTTTCGTAGAACCAGTAGTTGAAACCTTTCTAAATATTTCAGATGTGGAAACTGTTCACTCTGATGAAAATAGATACAGTGGCGACAGTAAACTAGCCCTGGAGCACAAACGCTCACTTGTTTCAAATAAGGTGGGAGTCAGAAGATGGCTTTAAATATTTGTGGTTGCCTAGGATCTGGAAGAAGACTTGGTAATCCAACGCGAGAGTAAGGAAGTGCTGCATTTTGCAGGTTGCTATCAATTATTCAGTTAGCTTGATTCATTGCAAAGGGGTTTGGGAGTCTTAACATTTGGCTTCAACTAATCCTGCAAGTTAATGTTTCAAATGGCTGGACATGCAATCGGGACCATGCATTTATGGGAGGTTACAGTCTGGGGGCAAATAAACGTTTTTTTAAAACTGCTCATTGAAGTGGATCAAGTGAAGATGACTGAAAGCAGAAAAATGTTAATGTGCAGTGTAGAGTCCAAATCCCACAGCATGCACAAAACCATCTTAGGTAAACAGCCTCTTTTTTGGAGAATACGGTCTCAGCACTTTGTGGAAATACATAGTTGATAAGCTGAAATTATGCCAGATTTTGATGAAAAATATCTTTGCAAAAGAACCCAATGCACAAAAATCTCTTAACTGCACCATTTGTTAATGATTCTAAATGCATGGCCCCATCTAGCAGCTAACTGGCCAGCAGAAATTGCTTTCACAGAGGTCAACCTTCTCAGAATCCCTCACAATTTGATCATCTCTTTTTGATCGCCACAACCGAGGGTTGTAGCAAAGGGGTCTAAATTTTTGTAGCTTCTCTGCATAATTCCCCATGATGTCATCTCATTGTCTTAACAAACTCCTCAAGTTAAATCACCTGAAGAATGAAATATCAGACTGTAGTTTGTATGGTTTTCACATCAATCGCAGTCCTCAACCCAAATTAATTAACTTCTGCAGAGCTGATGGCTGTGGGAAATATACTTTGGTATAGCTCTTCCAGGATTGAATGGAGCCTAATATGGAAAGGACTGAACTTGAGCCTTTGTCAGATACAATTTTAGTCTATTGTTTTAAGCTTTGAAAGATTGGCCACCTCTGCTCATAGATCTTAATCCAACAATCTAACCAGCTTCGTAAAGAAGGGCTTATTTGAAAGAAGTTAAGTCACTTGGTAGGTCTCTCAAAAACTGGCATAACTGAAACTAGTCAAAAGACTATTGCTTCCAAACTCTTGTTGGGGAAACATTTTAGTTTAACACTACAGATAAAGTCCGCATGCCAAGGGAAGTTATAATTCCATACTTGTAAGAGGAAAAATTAACATCAACATTTCTGTCATAAACAATAATAATAAATACCACCTTCTTGGGATCAAATGAGATTTTAGTCTCCAGGGTTCGTTTACTGTCACCACTTGCTTTCATTTCATCAGGATGAGCAACTTCCACATCTGAAATATTTAGAAAGGTTTCAACTATTAGATATACTAAAACAACAAAATATACAATACACAGAATATAAGGAACTGGATTTTGTGGCCATTTTGTGGTGATGCATTCAACTGTGGCTCTGAAGTTGGCTGCCCATCTAGCAATGTCTGTGGTATGGTTCCCCCTTTGTTGATAGCAGTTTAGTCCGTCACCAATTCAGGGAATGAGTTGATATGCAGCAGCAGTGATGCCAACAAGCGAACAAACAAGCAAGCAGCCAACACCCTGAAATCTTCACAAACAGCAAACAAAAATAACTAATATCCTTTGCTTTAAAATTTAAATTTTCTGAAAACAAATGGTTGGATTATGATAGAAACTAGCATAAAACAAAGATCACCTATATAAAAAAAAAATTACAATGAGGAATTAATGATGGTTAAACCTGACATTCTATAAAGGTAACATCAGCTTCTCTGGGCCTAAATGGGTGCTTAGGAATAATTATGAACTTTGTATGCCATTATAAACTCAATTACAACTCATTCAACAAAGTGTACCTTTAAGGCCTTTTACAACAAGACAAACAGCATTAGAATGGAAGTTCACCAAAGTTACCTCACTTTTATGTCATTAAGTGAATTATGCCAAGATGTTAACGATGTGATATGGCATTATACAAACAATACTATAGTTCAACACTGTGTGGTGCTTTTCTATCTGACCCAGCAGCAGCATTCCAAATTTCAATTTCATTGAGTGGATAAGTGCAAATATACATTTAAAAATGATAAATACCTAATGCTATAAACTTACTTTGTTGTAGCATGACAGGCATCGGGTCACTGCATGTTTTGAGAGGTGACTTGGCTTGTTTAATGGGGAAGCTCTTACATTCCTCTTCCACATTCTGTGACGACTTTGATTCCTAGGAAATAACATTCAGTCAAATATTTTCTTTAAGATTTATTCTGGTCCAAATTGCATTAAAAGTCAGGATAGATTTTACTTTACGTGGGTGGCTGACAGAAATTTAAGTCTCGACAAAGGTGGTGAATGCAATGGGGACAGAACTGCAGGAAGTCCTTAAAAACAGGAAATTAAATGTTAATTCAGACATGACCGACATGTTTCCTTTTGAAATTTTAACAAAAAGATTAACATTGGAAACAGCATTCTAGACAACAGATAATTCAAATATCCAACAATATCAAGTGAGCAGAATTGATTTCTATATGGTTTCTTTTCCTTCCTTCATTTTCAAGTATCTTTACCCCGAGCAATACTAGCAAATGCACCATCTTCTGGTTATATTACAGTTTGTTGTATCTACAGTTGGAAAAATGCCAATCTCCAATTGATGTTAAAGATTGATAGTTCATTCCAAAGAACTCCCTTCCTAACAGCACTGTGGGACTAGCTGGACTACTGACTCACCACAACATTTGCAAGGGCAATTAGGGATGGACAATAAATGCAGGCCTTTCCAGTGACGGCCACATCCCATGAAAGAAGTAAAAAATCTGCCTTCATATTCAACATTCGCAGACTCTACATGGCAAGATTTTTGACTGAATTTATTTGATTAATTACTAATTTGACATCATATGGGGAAACGCACATTACCTTTAAGAAATTAGCACCTAAACAGTTATGGTGCATACTGCTGTTTATAGAAGATATAGTATATGCTAGGAGTCCTTTAAAAAGATAGGACTTAAATTCCAAGTAAAAGAAGCAACAAAATACAAAATAATATTCCTTATATGCCAGACCATAGCTGAAGTTCACTGTTCCAGAACCAGAACAGGTTATTCCATTGCTATTCCTGTTGGAAGAATAGATTTTTAAAAAGCTGCAATATATAACACAGACACACAACAAACTCCAAATTCCACATGCAGTTATTTGAATATACTGCCACGTGATACGACTGTGATTAATTTGGAGGATTGCCCACTTGAGAAAAGAAAAGCTGTAAAAGTCATTGGATGTCAC
This sequence comes from Scyliorhinus torazame, assembly GCF_047496885.1. Classification (NCBI taxonomy): domain Eukaryota; kingdom Metazoa; phylum Chordata; class Chondrichthyes; order Carcharhiniformes; family Scyliorhinidae; genus Scyliorhinus; species Scyliorhinus torazame. Next base: position 31,261,086 of record NC_092713.1, on the reverse strand, counting down.
TATTAATTGCAATCACACAAGTCAGAAGAAACCCTTAATGGCAAGTGAACAGGCCACATTAAACAACTAAGGATATTTACATGGTCTGTAACACCACCCAAGATAGCAAACATTACAGGACACCATGAATAATGGGGCCATTAACAGATGGAATTGTGCATGGGTGGCAATAGTCTCATTAATAGTCTTCAAACTACTTCACTAAAGTGAATCTGTGCTAAATTCAAATTAATTGGGCAACATAATTTCCTCTGATGTTATGGAAGTTAAAGTTATTTAAGCTTTATCACTGCTGATGAAAAAAGATAATTGGTAGTTGTGTGTCTCTAATATGGCTTGTGAAATTTGGAATTATCTACAAAGATTTTAAGGACAATTTATTTTAAAGGTACATTTTTGTTTTCAAACTCATGGACATACAACTGTGCACTTTTCTGTGTTTGTTCAAACCTGGCCAGATCTTATCTCTAGTGTTGGCTACGAAGAGTCCTTAAAATCCAAATACCCTTCCAAGGTTAACAATTCTAGCTTTTAAAAAGATATAAACATGCATTGGCTTCCAAGGGAACAGGAGACAGGAAGGGACCTCAATGTAATTAATTCCTTGGGTGTTTCAAACAATGACTAATTGAAAATTAACATATCAGCCATTTTTGTTGTTTTGAACTGTTTGAAGGAGGCATTAAGAAGCCACCTTGGGTGGCAGGTTGCAGAACCCTAAGTAAGAATGCCAAGAGACAACAACAGAGGGGGTTCTTGGCCAAGAGAGAGCAAAGAGGAAGATATTTAGCAATCAACTGCTGTTCTGCTCAAAGTGTCTATGCAATCTGCAAGTGTCATAACCACAGGATTACTGAGGAATGGGAAACCTTCTCTCCCTTTCAAAAACTTGCTGAATCTGCAAAGGCAAACCTCCAAATATTCAACCACAGAAGCCATCGCAGCTGATGAACATAGCTCTTCAACTGTAATGACTACTCCAGACAACCAACAATTCACCTGGAGGCTAAAGGCCCACAACAATACTTTAAAGGACTGAACTAAATCTCATCTTCATATGTATCTTCTATTTTTAATCTTTGCATATATTTATTTCACAACTTTATTACTTTTACTGAGGTAACTTACAGCAGCATTTTTGTAATAAACTAACCTTTAGCCAGTTTAAGATTAAAGTTTTGCTATTGGTTGTTTTTAATGCGAATCATTCACACATTAAAAATAGGGCTGCATATGTGTGCACACAAATTCTTAGTTTTCAGACTACTTTAACAAAATGCCTTTTACACGGTTGTGACAATTGTATTTGTATATACTTTTCAAACCGAACATGCAATAATGTTTCTATGCTTCAAAATACATATTCTCCAAGTACATCCTATTTAAACTTACTCAATAATTGAGCTCAAACTTACTGAACCAAGTGAGATCATTACCTGGAGGTGAAATAATAATCCGTGCTGGTTCCTTTAATGGTACAAACTGCCACGGCTCAGAATTATGCATCTTTCTTTGGGGATTAATGAACAAAATAGGTTGACAATGCGTCTGTTGTGACTGTGGTACTTTGCTACCAGGCAGTGACTGCATTAGAGGAACAGGATTCCATGTTGGTTGATGCATCTTGTAATTTAGGTGGTTGTGCTTTGGGGAAGGGAAGAAATCTTTTGAGCAAACCACAAAATGAAATGGCAGAATTCCGTACACTGATGCTAAAGGTTTAACAGTTACCTTTCCTTCTTCAGTAGAAAGAACATTGTTGCATTTGCTCCATTTCGACTTTGGTGTTTTTTCTGCAGAAATAAAGTTATAAATAACACTGAACATTAAAATTGTGAAATGGAAGAGAAAAATACATAATGCACAAGACAAAGTTATAGATGGCCATTTCTACATTTACAACACTGAAAAACAAAATTAAGCCCCAATAGTCCTTCAGAATAGCTAACTGTAATTACTGGAATTATTTGAAAATGTGAAATGGCCAAGACAGTGGCTCACGAGCGCAGCCTCTCTCTCATCACCTGGAAGGAAGGTACCCGTGAGGTCCCTGTTGTGTACAGTTTGGAATGTAACAAGGACTGCAATCAGTGAGGGATCCCGCGTGAGTGCCACAAGGGTTATGTATCCTTGGTGGTTTAATCGGTCGAGGCGAATATGTCATAATGGTCAACTGGACAAGGAACTGAATAAAATGTGCTCACTGAACTGTCATACAGACAAGAAGTCAACGCTGTTAGGAGAAGTGAAGCAGAGGGAAAAAATGACTGAGAAAAAAATAAAATGCATTTGTTAACCAGATTTAAATGAATAATTTTCTGGAGGTGGGGTGGGGATAAAGCAAAGGATTCTTATTGCTCTTCCCTTTCTCCCTTACAGCTTCCCAAATAGTAAATAGAATAGCACGGTACATAATTCAATGATGCAACAGAATTCAACCATTACAATACTGCCCCCACTGTGCTACCATGCCAGTGCAGTCTCGATGGGCCGAATGGCCTCTTTCTGCACTGTAAATTCTACAAAAATTTGATAAAAACTGAGCAATTGTTTCTAATTCTTCCCCTACGTGAATGGAGGGGGGAGTTTCGCTACATTTTGTTTCCTACACATGTCTCCGCCCGATTTCTCAAGAACATGCAATAAAAATAATACATGGATAAAGGACAGGAAAAGTAGTGCAAAAGCACTAGAGCCATAAAATGCAATATTTAAGGAATAGTACCTTATAATACTAACAAAAGCAGTGGAAACAATATAATTAGCCATTTTAGATACTGAAACACTTGGTAGACTTCACACCATGGCATATTTGTGTAATAAGGTTTAATTCAATTGTACTGTACATGAGCTGAGCAATGAAAAGTCTTAATTTATATATATTATTGGAATGATTCATGAATTTTGGGGCTGTTAAGTCAGTCTTCAAATTGGCATTGCTTAGCTGCCAAGTACTGTGATGCAGCATTAACAAAGAACACACATGTACCTTTGGGAATGGACTGCAACTAGGACACGTTTGGGCTCCCGCAAGTCTAGCTGAACAGTAGAAGGATGCCACAGCTACAATGCTGATTGGCCAGAAAGATGGCCGAGTAGTAGATGTTGCAGCAATGATAGAAGGTGTGGTTTAGCAGTTAGAAAGGAAGCCAATGCAACAAAGCCGACTGCCTAGAAGAATGGTCTTGGCCCTAAAATGTCCTCAAGACATCTGGTGAGATTGTTATGGGGAAGCTAGGAGCGTGCTTTCAATAGCTTAAAAGTTGCAAAGTATTGGTCTAGAGGTGGTTAGTTGTGTTGACAAAGGTGCACATACTTGGGCTAAATGTTGAAAACTACCTGCAGAAGGTATAAAAATAGATGTGCATCACTGAGATTTTTGTACTTGCCAAAGGTTAACACCTGTCACAAGGTGTTTGTTGGGGTCACTTTTTCCATAGAATCCCTACAGAAGGAGGCCATTTGGCCCATCTAGTCTGCACCGACCGTTTGAAAGACCTCCTACCCTACTAGGGCCAATCCCTCACCCGATATCTGCAGCCCCACCCTAAGGGGCAATTTAGCATGGCCAATCCACCCAACCTGCACATCTTTGGACTGTGGGAGGAAATCGGAGCACCTGGAGGAAACCCACGCAGACACAGGGAGAACATGCAAACTCAGCACAGTCACCCAAGGCTGGAATTGAGCCAGAGTCCCCTGTGCTGTGAGGAAGCAGTTCTAATCACTGTGCCACCGTTCCACCCTAGTTTTTGGAAGAGAAGAATTACAATTAGAACATTTGGGCAGCACGGTAGCATTGTGGATAGCACAATTGCTTCACAGCTCTAGGGTCCCAGGTTCGATTCCGGCTTGTGTCACTGTCTGTGCGGAGTCTGCACATCCTCCCAGTGTGTGCGTGGGTTTCCTCCAGGTGCTCCGGTTTCCTCCCACAGTCCAAAGATGTGCAGGTTAGGTGGACTGGCCATGATAAATTGCCTTAAATGTCCAAAATTGCCCTTAGTGTTGGGTGGGGTTACTGGGTTATGGGGATAGGGTGGCGGTGTTGACCTTGGGTAGGGTGCTCTTTCCAAGAGCCTCCTTCTGCACTGTAAATTCTATGATCATTTGCCAGGAATTCAGTATTTGCATAGGAGACTTTTGACATCGCTTAAGGGACTGCCATAGGAACCCATTATGAGAGATCAGTGAATCCAGTATCTTTTTTTAAATATAAATTTAGTGTACCCAATTCATTTTTTTCCAATTAAGGGACAATTTAGCGTGGCCAATTCGCCGACCCTGCACATCTTTAGATTGTGGGGGCGAAACCCACGCAAACATGGGGAGAATGTGCAAACTCCACACGGAGAGAGACCCAGAGCCGGGATCGAACCTGGGACCTCAGCGCCATAAGGCAGCAATGCTAATCTCTGCACCACCGTGCTGTCCTGTGAATCCAGTATCAACAGGATTTCCAGGGCATACGAGGGACAGCGGCTGGTGGTACGCGAGGGAGGTCAGTGACGAGGTCAAGCGCCAAGGACACGAGAGGTCAAGCGCCGAGGACACGGGAGATCAAGCGGCGAGGGCACGAGAGGTCAAGCGCCGAGGGCACGAGAGGTCAAGCGTCGACGGCATGAGAGGTCAAGCACCGGGGGCACGAGAGGTCAAGTGCCGAGGGCACGAGAGGTCAAGTGCCGAGGGCACGAGAGGTCAAGTGCCGAGGGCACGCGAGGTCAAGCGCCGATGACGAGAGGTCAAGCGCCGACGACATGAGGTCAAGTGCCGAGGGCACGAGAGGTCAAGCGCCGACGACATGAGAGGTCAAGCGGCGATGACATGAGAGGTCAAGTGCCGACGACATGAGGTCAAGCGCCGAGAGCTTGAGAGGTCAAGCGCCGACGACATGAGAGGTCAAGTGCCGAGGGCACGAGAGGTCAAGCACCGGGGGCACGAGAGGTCAAGCGCCGAGAGCACGAGAGGTCAAGCGCTGAGGGTACGAGAGGTCAAGCGCCGAGGGCACGAGAGGTCAAATGCCCGAGCGTACGAGAGGTCAAGCGCGCAAGGGCCTGAGAGGTCAAGCGGCGAGGGGGTCAAGCACGCGAGGGCCCGAGAAGTCAAGTGCGCTTAGGCCACCCTAGTTTTTGGTAGAGAAGAATTACAATTAGAACACTTGCTAGGAATTCAGTATTTGCACAGGAGACTTTGTCGTCACTTATAGGGTTGTCATAGGAAACCAGTATGAGATATCACTGAATCCAGTATGGACAGAATTTCTAGGGCGAGCGATGGATGGCGGCTGGTGTCACATGCGGGAGGGCGAGCATGAGCGGTTGAGGCTCTGAGGAGGCCGGCGCGCGGGAACCTGAGAGGGCTGGCGCGCGGGAACCCGAGAGGGCCGGCGCGCGGGGACCCGAGAGGGCCGGCGCGCGGGGACCCGAGAGGGCCGGCGCGCGGGGACCCGAGGGTGCCGGTGCGCGAGGATACGAGAGGGCCCGCGCGCGAGGACACTAGAGAGAAGGTGCACGTGTGAGAAAGCACAAGATGGTGCAGGTGTGAGATAGCACAAGGTGCACGTGTGAGAGAGCACAAGGAGGCGCACATGTGAGAGAGCACAAGAAGGCGCACGTGTGAAAGCTCAAGAAGGTGCACTTGTGAGAGAGCACAAGAAGGCACACGTGTGAAAGCTCAAGAAGGTGCACTTGTGAGAGCACAAGAAGGCACACATGCAAGAGTGCACAAGGCGGCGCAGGTGTGAAAAAGTGTAGGTGCGAAGAGAGCATGCATGTGTGAGAAACATGGGAGCGAGAAGACATTCAGGAGCAGACAGTTGTGAAGTGTGTTGTTTCAGCAGTAAAGATAGGATCGGAAGTAGGAAAAAGATCCACTGGAGCTGAAGTTCTAAAGCTGCAACAGGATTTGTTATGCATATCAGAATTAATTTGGCCAAGCTAAAATCTTAAGTACTTTGTGAGTCAAGGGACCAGGTTCAAAGAACCAAGAGAAGACACGAGCCAGAAGTCACAGGATCCACAGGAAAGACAGACCAACATGTGTTGAAATTGTGCATCGTGTAATGCCTTGACTGATGAAATGTTGAGTTAGTTTGTATTCTAAATGAGTCATTATGCTTTTTGTCAATATAGTTATTCCCGACAAGAATATTATAGGTGTTTAGTATAGAATCCAAATCTCTACAGCTTCATGGGTATAGAGTTTACAAACCACATGTAGTCAGTTTTAACTCCTACCACAAGTTACCATGGATGGTAACCCTGCTTAAGGAAACTACTTCAATATACGCAATACAATTATTCAACTGACTTGGTATTAAATACTTCCAGGCAATTAGTGTACAAATCACTGGTTCAGATTGGCAGTTTCAAAATACTTTCATAGATCTTTTTTCAGACAGAATGACGACATTATTATGGTACACTCTGTATATTAAACATGATAAATCCTATTTATGTTAGATGATAAGTTGTACACTTGTTGCAAAACTAATATTTGACAACAGAACAAAGGTTAACATGACCAACCATGAGCTTATAGCAAAGGGTGCAAATGTATCAACCAAATATCATCGACAACTGTGCGTAACTTACACATGTGCACATCAGTGTGGTTCAGTGGCAGCACTCCCACTTCAGAGTTAGTGTGGCTTCGGTGTCGTCGGCTGTCCCTTGATTCGAGGACGTTATCTACTCAGGGCCGTGAGTTTCTGCCAAGAGTCTTCAAGTGATTGAAGCATGCCGATTCTCAACCCGCAGATCTTCAGGCACATGGGAACGGAGTGTAGGATTTGCTTCCTTGTGGGTTCAAATCCCATTCCAAAAGACTTAAACACATAATCTAGGTTGAACAGAATATTGGGTGCTGTCTTTCAGCTCAATCATTAAACGGAGGCCACGTAAAACGCACGATCGGCAGAAGAGTGGGGCTGCTCTCAGTGTCCTTCCCAACACTGAAAACAGATGCTGCACTGATTAATTTCATTGCCGTTTGTGAAGCTCGCTGCACATAACTTGGTCGTCACATTTTCTACATTACAATACATTGAAGTAATATGATGTGTCATCACTGCTGTAAAGAACTGTGGAATGTGCTATATAAATGAAAATCAATTAAAAATAAACTAGAAATTACCGGACAATACTGGCACTGCAATTTAAAAACAAATTAAGTAAATTCAAAATGTTAAATTTCCACCAAGTTAATGGATCATTTTATCACATGGAAGATGGATGTACAGGAAGATTTGTGATAGAACAGATTAATCCCAACTATGAATGCAAAGTATAAAATTGTTTACATCCTAAAAGGGGAGGGGATTAATATTTGGCATAGTTTTTGATTCTGGCACCTAAATATATTTCATCACTGCAGTTTTGCCACTACATATTGGAAACGATGCTGAGGCAATAAGAAGATGCGATGCAGGTTTAGTAGGATACTGCTTGGTATGGGGAAATCAAATTAAAAAGACTCCTAGAATACATGAGTTGTTTTCATTAGGAGTGTATGATTTGATTGTAGTCTTTAAAATTCTGAAGGGATTGGCCACAGTAATTAGAAACAAATCATTTACTGTGGTTGAGGGGTCAAGAACAAAGGGACATAGGCCCATGATTAAATGTAGAGTGATTTAACTCAGATTAGGAGAAACTTTATTAATAGAGAAGGATGCAAGAATGCTCAGTGCACTAACAAAGTTAGTGATTAAAACTGAGACCATGCCAGAATAAGTTAGACCGTTTATTGAAGGAAAAGGGACAATGTTTCATGGCGCCGAGGACCTGGGATCGATCCTGGCCCTGGGACACTCTCCGTGTGGAGTTTGCACATTCGCCCTGTGTGTGTGGGTCTCACCCCCACAACCCAAAAGATGTACAGTGTACGTGGATTGGCTATGCTAAATTGCCCCTCAATTGGAAAAAAATAAATAATTGGATGCTTTAAATTTAAAATAAAGGAAAAGGGACAAAAAGGCAACAGGACAAAGTGAGAACAATGGGTTTGACACTTGTGCTCACATGTGGGTTCAACATTAATGTCAATTGCTTTAATCGAATGGTCAGTTTCTCCAATTCTATAACATTATAAAAACCGCATTTGGAAACATCAGTGGTTTAGATGCCAAATTAGCTGCAATCCAGATTTATCAAGCTCAAAACATTAAGAAAAAATGACATATTTCCTGGCCTGGGTTGTACATAGATAATAACGGTGAGGTCAACAACGCTCACCATTATAATGGAGTAAATGGAGAGAAAATTACAGCATCTGCAAATGGACATAAAAATCAGAAGTGGTTGTTGGGATACTCTGCTCCAAGACAGATGCACTGCAGCAAACCTTGCCGGTAGGCTCTGTAGTCACTCTGAAGTCAATGCAATGGCATGAAATTAGGATACTGACTCAATAACTCCTCCAAAAAGATGCCAGATAAGGTAGGCTGGTACGTACAGGAGTCAAACAAATTAATGGTGTGATCAGTGATAATTGCTCCCTAACAATCTGCCTGACCACAAAATGAACTTTTAAATGTGTGACATTTAATCCCTTCATGTCCATTAGTGGTGAAGGTTTATAAAATATCTGTCCCCTGTTATATTACTCTTTGGTAATATATCATTACTCTTTGTTTCGTAATCCAGAATGGTCTGATGGTGTGATTCTTTAGGGCAGCACGGTAGCATTATGGATAGCACAATTGCTTCACAGCTTCAGGGTCCCAGATTCGATTCCCCGCTGGGTCACTGTCTGTGCGGAGTCTGCACGTCCTTCCCGTGTGTGTGTGGGTTTCCTCCGGGTGCTCCAGTTTCCTCCCACAGTCCAAAGATGTGCAGGTTAGATGGATTGGCCATGATAAATTGCCCTTCGTGTCCAAAATTGCCCTTAGTGTTGCGTGGGGTTACTGGGTTATGGGGATAGGGTGTAGGTGTTGAACATGGGTAGGGTGCTCTTTCCAAGAGCCGGTGCAGACTCGATGGGCCGAATGGCCTCCTTTTGCACTGAAAATTCTATGAAGAAACCACCAATCTCTAACTTAAAGCAAAACTGATTGATTAATGTTGAGTTTGCACACTCCACAGAACTAGAACTAGTAATCAAGTAATCTATATTAAAGTAATAACTAATTTAAACTACATGTGCTAAACTATGCTGTGATCTATCTCTATAACACTCTACTGTCTAGTCACTCCTGGTTGGAAGAGACCCAAGATCCTTTGAGTTCTCATATTTATAGTGGGAACTAGTGGTGCCCTCTAGTGGTTGCGTTACACCGAGATGTAATAATTAACCCTTTGCTTGTCTACATATATACATATCATTACATCGTCTTCTCTGATCTTTAATTTGCTTTGTAATTTCTCTCTTCCTGGTTTAGATTCTGTGTCCCAGTGAGGATCATTCAATTCCATTGGTTCCAGAGCTTCATCTGCTCAGAGTTAGCACATATTCCATGTTGTTGGCACACACTGGATCAGCTGTCAGATTAGAACATTTCTCGGCTTTAAAAGGCCACAAAAATATTGTGGGCAGCTGTCAGTGAGGTAATGAGATCATTTCAGGCTACCTCGATCGCTTCCACTACCATCAGTTGAGAATCCAACAAATAATTGGAATCTGGCATAAAGGTTTAACTAAGTAATTAGTTGTAATTTACTGGCATGTGAATGTGCCCAAACTAGGTAAACCCATATCCTGGTGAAGTTGGATTCATTGTGGTTTTTAAGAATGGTTAGTGAGGCCTCCAATCACAGAAGATCCCTTAGTCTGAGGTCAGAGTTATGCCACAGTGGTACCCAGGTCTTAAACTACAAAAGCGTCACAAATATGTCATAAATGTTACTAATGCCACCCCCAGTGGACAAGACTGGTTTTGAAGTCACGGTAACAACTCAGTTAGGTGTTTTGATGCAAGCTGCAGCCACCCCATGGGGCCTCATTGCTCACCGTAAAGCTCTTCCACTAACAGCGTGGCTCTGCATTTCGTGCAGGAACCCAGGCAGATTACGAGTTGATGTCGATATTGAGAATTTTCCGTTTTTCTGATTCCTTTGAAGCCAACAGCGGTGTCTAGCATAAAATACCTGTCACCTTGCAAAATGTAAGTTATTTTATTAATGTTCCAAATTAAGTGCTCTCAGCTTTCCTGTTTATAGTGGAGGCTACCCACATATTTCTGAACCCATTTTGCCATTTAAGCCACCTCCCAGAGGCAAAACATAACTCAATATGTTAAGATATAGAGTGTGGTGCTGTGGTGTGGAGAAGGTGCCAATTAAATAAAACAATTTACATTTGAAGAAGTAGATATTGTACAGAGGATTGTTCTCCTCCCTAACCCTTTATTTGCAAGAAATTCCTATACTTGCAATCATTTGTACTTTTCTCTAATGTGAAAGGACTGACAGAAAGTCCATAGTAATTGAACAGCCTGCTATACTGACAGAGATACTGTCACTTATGGATTCAACTCAATTATATGGATTCAAACAGAATTAGGGCAGCACGGTGGCATAGTGGTTAACACAGTTACTTCACAGCTCCAGGGTCCCAGGTTCGATTCCCGGCTTGGGTCACTGTCTGTGTGGAGTCTGCACGTTCTCCCCGTGCCTGCGTGGGTTTCCTCCGGGTGCTCCGGTTTCCTCCCACAGTCTATAGACGTGCAGGTTAGGTGGATTGGCCATGATAAATTGCCCTTAGTGTCCAAAAAAGGTGTGGTGGGGTTACAGGGATGGGGTGGAGGCATGGGCTTAAGTAGGGTGCTCTTTCCAAGAGCCGGTGCAGACTCGACGGGCCGAATAGCCTCCTTCTGCTCTGTAAATTCTATGACATCTTTGATAATTTGAATTGTCAGTGTTAATAGATAATTCAATTCGCAATGCTCTGCAAAGAACCAAAGATACTGGCACACATTGAAAACTGTGACCACAAACAAAACGAGAATTTAGCCAGGTTATGGAAGACCTGGTAAACCTGAAATACACCTTCACCTGCACCCAAGTCCCATGTTCAAATCTAGTCCAGATCATGAGGTTAATTGTCTCCCCCCCAACACACACCTGTTTTGGCTGTGGGCATTTATATGGAATGTGCTGAAGCAATCACAGTCCACTTTATAGTCAGCAAGAGTACTGGGCACACAACTGTCCCCTTGGATGGATGCTGTGGGGAAGTGGGAAGAAGGATGCCAGGCTGGCCAAGTCGGGGGGGGGTGCTTCTGCATTGGGATTGCAGCAGAGCTTTCCTTTGCAGTTAGTTGCAGGTACCCAATCCAAGAGTTTGATCCCGACTCTGGATGCCTGAAGTATGAAGAATTCAATTTCCCATTATCAACGACACAAGTGTGCAATAAATCCATGCTTAAAAATAAACTTGAAATATACCTAAGAAAGTATATTTCCAAAATATCTTATTTCTCTTTGGCATGCCACAATATGTTAGACAGCAATGAGCAAAGAGAGAATCAAACAGAATTGAGAATTTGAGGAAGGATAAAGGATGTTGCAATCTGTACTGGGCGTACATATCAATCCTGGATATTGGTATATTTCTTGTGGGCTGGGGTGTTGTTGTCTGTGACTTTTTCAAATTGAAGATCATGATCAGATCAACATTCAAGATACACATTAACAGAATAAGAACATATGCACATACCACTCTGATCAACAGGAGAAGAATTTGATATAGGATTGTGATACTAAGTCATTGTTGCATGTGATCATCTTTGTGTGTGTCAGATACTGAGCTTGACTGTTCGGCCATCAATTATTTTCCTAAAAGCAACTAAAGAAAAAAATAGAAAGAAATGTTAACCCAGCTGCTATGCAGAAAAACAACAACTGGCTGGGAGTCCAGGATGCGCAGGACCAAAAAAGCAAACTGGAATTCTGTTCTTCAGCCAAGTTTAGCCAGGGGATAGAAAGTTTATTGATAGCAACATTGAATCGACACTTCAGAGAAAAAAGGAATTTTGTGAAACTGGGATGTACTTAAAAATTAAATATTCCCCATGTACCAGCTGTGATACCAGCAATTCCCACTATTGCTAGTCAAGTGAGCAATTCTTAAGTAACAGTGACCTTGTTATTACTCTGTCCATGGCTTGACCGTTTCCAAGTTCTAAATTCAGTCTGGTGCCACCACATGATAAGAGATTGGGCAACTTAGTGGAAACCAGTTGGTGTAAATGATCAACAATGAATGCTTTGTATTAATACTGTTCCAAACATAAATTCTTTGACATGCTAAACAGTTCTGCAAAAGTCATGCTTATTGAGCAACCCTTCTGCAAGGAATTTAATAATAAAAAGAGTAACACTCTGAAGGAAGTAGCGACCGATATCAACTGAGTATATTTGCTTCAAGACAGTACTGCAACAAGTCTTTTTTAAAAATCCAATCCCAGGAGAATATTACGACACCCTGGGCTAGTGCCCGGTCAATTCCAGCCCCACAGGTTCCAAAGTCCCAACACAAGTGAATTAACCAATAATTTGTATAAAGGTTCTGAGAGCTTTGGCCCTTGACTGCTCCAATGACTTACAAGCACCAGATTTGTAAGTGAAACACAAGTGTGTATGATAGTGGAGTCGGACACTTTAGGAACTTTCAAGCGGTTATTGGATAGGCACATGGAGCACACCAGAATGACAGGGAGTGAGATAGCTTTATCTTGGTTTCGGATAATGCTCGGCACAACATCGAGGGCCGAAGGGCCTGTTCTGTGCTGTATTGTTCTATGTTCTATGTTTATTTATAACACTAGAGATAAGACATGCAATGATTATACTAGAATAACAGCTAGCTAATCTACCACTCCGCCCCTTTTACCACTCCACCCTCTACCTAAACCCACATAAGACATAACCACACACCCACCCACCCACACACACAGAAGGGGAAAAATAAAAGAGGATTAATGTGAGATGGAAGATGAGTGTCCTTGCTTCAGCTGTTGAAGTTTTTTCAGCTGTCTTCCTTCCACAGTGCAGAGTGATTGAGAACCACCAGTTGGATGGCTAACGAGGATCTTCTGGCTGGAACATTCAATCCAAATCCCCAAACTGTAGGATTCCCTCTGTGGAGTCACTTTTACTTTTATTAATCTTGGTCTTCACTCAGAAGATCCGCCTCAGGCCTGTGTAATTCTTCTTTGTTTTCAACTCCACCAGAATTCTCCCCAGCTTTACTGAGGCAAAACAGTTCCCCTCACGAGATTTTAAAGAGGTTTATTTAAACAACTGGCCTTGCCTGCAGCTGGTGCTGGATTGAACTTTCTTGCAGGTTAATCTGACTTTGAACCTTTCGACAGAGTCCATCAGGTAAGAAAGAGAGAGATCAGGGCTTTGATCCTCCAGCTTCTTGATCAAACTAAAATTAAAAACCAGGTTAAGCCTTCCTGTCCCTGTCAGAACATTCCAGATTGGCCAGCACTAATCAGCACAGACTACCAGCCAAGAGCCCATCAATGTAAATAGCTCATTAGATGACAGCCAAGTCCATCAAGATGAGGCATCATTGATACCAGCACATCCTGCTGGATTTCTTTCTTTTTAAAATTAAAGGTAAAGACCGTCTTAAAGATGTTGGTCCCAGTAATTGCCCAGGCCCAAAAATTATAAAAGCCAAAACAAAAGAAAATAAAGAGATTAACAGGAGGATCCTTACAGCATTATAGGTATAAAGATCTGATGACCAAAAGCTTGGTCAAACAGTTAAGTTCAAGGCCTAGCCAGCTGAAGATATGGCCACTGATGAAGGAGCATTAAAAACTGACGATGCTCAAGAGGCTGGAATTAGAGGAGCGCAGATATCTGGGAGGGTTGTGGGACTGGAGGATATTAGAGAGATAGGGATGGGATACATGAGCAGGCCTTGGTGTCAGTTAAGACATTAACAGTGAAGTTTTGAGGACCTCAAATTTATGAAGGTTGGAGAGATGCCTTGACAAATAAGCTTCAGATCAGTCTTTCTGATAGCCAGCATGGTTCTGGGAATTATCATTTAAAGGAAAATACATTGTTGTAAGGACATTTTTATGCCCTTGTTTCTTTTCGGATTTAAAAAAATAGGGCGCGATTCTCCACTCTCACGCCGGTTGGGAGAATCGCCTGGGCCGCCAAAATTTCCCGGGACGTTGGTCCGGCGCCCTCCCGCGATTCTCCCAAGCGGCAGGAACGGCCCGGTTGAGTTTCGTGGGCCGTAGGCCGCAAAATCGCCGGAGACACCGGAAATGGCGATTCTCCGGCACCCCCGCTATTCTGAGGCCCGGATGGGCCGAGCGGCCAGGCCGAAACGGCGGGTTCCCCCCCGGCGCCGTCCACACCTGGTCGCTGCAGTCGTGAGCGGTGCGTGAACGCTGGGGGGGGCGAGGGGGGATCCTGCACCGGGGGGTACCTCAGATGTGGGGTGGCCCGCGATCGGTGCCCACCGATCGTTGGGCCGTCCTCTCTGAAGGAGGACCTCCTTCCTTCCGCGGCCCCGCAAGATCCGTCCGCCATCTTATTGCGGGGCGGACTTAGAGAGGACGGCAACCACGCATGCGCGGGCTGGCGCTGGCCAACCCGCGCATGCGTGGATGACGTCCGTTACACGGCGCCGTCATCTCTGCCGCGCTGCTTTTACACGGGCGACAAGGCCTGGCGCGTGTAGATGACGCGGCCCCGATCCTGGCCCATTGTCAGGGCCTGAATCAGTCGGGACCGGGGCCGTTCCGCACCATCGTGAACCTCGACGGCGTTCACGACGGTGCGGCCACTTCGGCGCGGGAGTGGAGAATCGCGCCCATAGTTTTATTCAAGGCTTTTCAACAAAATATAAAGATAGAAAATATCAAAAGAACAATCAAAGAGAATCAGAAGAACATCACATCACCCAACAAAAAACCCCGACACTCCAGCCCCTCTAACACTAACCCCCAACCATATCCCACCGTCCCCTTTTAACCCCCTTACACTCCGCAACCCTTCCCTTCGCTGACTCCTCAATCCTCCTTGAAAAAATTGATGAACGGTTTCCACCTCCAGGTGACCCTTCTACAGACCCTGCAGAGCAAGCTTGATCTTCTCTAACCTCAGGAATTCTGCCAGGTCGCTCACTCACACCCCTCCCTGCCTTCAGCGGCTCCAAGTCCCTCCAACATAACAAAACCTGTCTCCTATCAGGGAGGCAATGGCCAATACATCGGCATTGAGTACATCTTGCAGCACCGGAGTCGACAACCCCGGGAAAGGCAGCACCTCTCTCCTCACAAAATCCCGAACCCACAGGTACCTAAACCCTTTAAGCAACTCAAACAGTTCCTCCAACACCCCAGACCTGCAAATCTACCCCCTTTTACTAAGTCCTTGATGTACTCAATCCCCGTCCGCCCACACCCGCGGAACCTCGCATCCAGTCTCGACGGCACAAACTTATGATTATCACAAATAGGCGCCCACAACGACATACCCTCTAACCCCTGCCTACACCGCTCCCACACCCTTAAAGCCAACACCACCACTGGACTAACGGAATACCTGGTCAGCGAGAATGGCAGAGGCGGCAACAACAAAGCCCTCAAGCTCGACCCAAACTGACCTCTCCTCTACGGCCCATTTCCTCACCATCACAACGTTTGCAGCCCAATAATAAAATTCGGCAACGCCGGCGCCCTCCCCTCGCCACCACTCCAGAAAAGTGCGCTGCAGCTGAGGGGCCTTTTCCGTCCACACAAATCCCAAGATCAACCCATTAGGTTTCCTGAAAAGCGACTTGGGTATAAAGATAGGGAGATTCTGAAACACAAACAGAAACCTAGGCAGCACTGTCGGTTTTACTGTCTCCACCCACCCAGCTAACGACGATGACAAAACATCCCACCTCTTAAAATCTACCTTCATCCCCTCCACCAATCGAGCCAAATTCAACCTATGCAGCTCGGCCCAGCTTCGTGCCATCTGGATACAAGGGTATCTAAAGCTCGTCCCCACCACCCACCGCAATCCCCCTAACCACCTTTCCTGCCCCCAGCATTGATCGGGAACGCCTACCTTTCCCATATTCAATTTATATCCCGAAAACAAGCCAAATTCTCCAGAATCGCCATAATCCCCTCCAATGCAGCCCAATGGGTCTGAAATATATAACAGATCATCCGCATATAGCGAAACCCAATGCTCGACCACCCCCACGCCTCAATCCTTCTCCAATCTCTCGACACCCTAGGCACCATTTCCTGTGACTCTATTGCCAAGGTGAAAAGCAACATGGAGGGCGGGCACCCGTCTCGTCCTGTGGTGCAACTCAAAGTACCCCAAGCTGACTTGGTTCATCTGCACACTCACCATCAGCGCCTTATACAGCAGCCGGACCCAATCCACAAACCTGTCTGAATCGAAACTCCCAACACCTCAAACAAATACACTCACTCCACCCGATCAAAAGCCTTCTCCGCATCCATCACCACCACTACCTCAACCTCCCGTCTCCTTACCCCCCACCCAAGGGCATCATAATCTTGTTAAGTAACCTCCGAACATTTGCCGACAACTGCTTTCCTTTCACAAAACCCGCCCGATCCTCCCCAGTCAACCCCGGCATGCTGATCTCGATTGGCGATGCAAACACCTTTGCCAATTGCTTGGCATCGACATTCAACAACCATATTGGGCGGTATGACCCACACTGCTCCAGGTCCTTATCCTTTTTAAGTATCAGGGAGATGGAAGCCTGCGACAATGTAGGGGGGAGATCCCCCCTTTCCCTCACCTCACCAGCAGTGGCCCCAGCTCTGCCCCAAACTTCTTCTAAAATTCCACTGGGAACCAGTCCGTACATGGGGCCTTCCCCACCAGCATCGCCCCCATGCCATCCATCAACTCCCGCAGCCCAATCGGGGCCTCCAGATCCTGCACCCAGTCCTCTTCCACTATAGGAAACTCCAACCCATCCAGGAACCGCCTCATCCCCTCTTCCCCCTTCCCCCCCCCCCCCCCCCCTTCAGGGGCTCCGACTAAAAGTCTCATATAGAAGGCCTTAAATACCCCATTCAACCCCTCCAGAACCATCACCACTTACCCCCCTCGTCCCTCACTCTTTCAATCTCCCTGGCAGCTGCTTGCTTCCTCAACTGATGGGCCTGCATCCTACTTGCCTTCTCCCCATATTCAAACACTGTCCCTCTGGCCCTCTCCAACTGCCCCACCGCCTCCCTCGTCGACACTCACCCAAACTCCATCTGGAGCCTCGGTCTCTCCTTCAACATCCCCTCCTCCGGCACCACTGAGTACCTCCTATCCACCCTCAAGATTTAATCAACCAACCTTGCCCTCTCCTCCTGCTCCACCCTCTCCCTGTACGCCCAAATCGAAATAAACTCCCAACCACAGTCTTGAGTTGCTCCCACAACATGGTGTTGTGACCTCCCCGTATCATTTACCTCCACGTGGCCGCAAATGGCAGCCCTCACCCGCTCACAAACCCCTCATCCGCCAACAACCCCACATGCAACTCGCACTGTGGCTGCTGGGCCTCGCCCTGAACCACCTGCAAATCCACCCAATGTGGCACGTGGTCAGAAATCACCATCGGCGAATACCACGAGTCGGCCTCCCCCACCAGCAGCGCCTTGTCCATTACGAAAAAAATCGATCTGGGAATACACCCGGTGCTCACGGGAGAAGTATGAAAACGCCTTCGTTCTCGGACTCCTAAATCTCTAAATCATCACGGGTCCACCTCCCTCTCTATGTGCTCCATGAGCCCCTTCAGCTCCCTAGCCACTGCCAACCTCTGCAACGACTTTGGGCTTGATCGATCCAGGCTTGGAACCAGGACCATATTAAAATCCCCCTCCAAGGTCAGCACAGTGGTTAGCATTGCTGCCTCATGGCGCCGAGGTCCCAGGTTCGATCCCGGCTCTAGGTCACTATCCGTGTGGAGTTTGCACATTCTCCCTGTGTTTGCGTGGGTTTCGCCCCCACAACCCAAAGATGTTGGCCATGCTAAATTGCCCCTTAATTGGAAAAAATGAATTGGGTACTCTTAAATTTTTTTTATTTTTTAAATCCCTTCCATATTCAGCCGATCCATATCCAAATCTGTCTGATAAAATCACCATCATCCCAATTCAGGAATTAAACATTAAAAAGGACCCTTCCAGCTTTCCACTGACCACCACATGCCTACCTCCCAGATTGGCCACAATGCTCTCCACCTCAAACCTCCACCTCTCCCCTCTTATTGACCAATACCGCCACTCCCCTCGTCTCCTGGACCCGGGTGGAATACCTGCCCACCCATCCCTTCCTCAGCCTCGTCTGATCCCCCAAATTCAGGTGCGTCTCCTGTAGAAACGCCACGTCCATCTTCAGACTCCTCATGTGCATGAACATACACGACCGTTTAACTGGCCCATTCAACCCTCGCACATTCCATGTGCGCACTCTGGTCTGGGGGGGGGGGGGGGGGGGGGGGGGCGCTTCCCACCCCTCCCCGGCCGATTAACCACACCCCTTCTTGGGCCAGCTCCTGGTCCGCATCACGTGCCCCTCCAGGCCAACCCTCTGATGTCTACAGCCATCTCTCCCTTCCCACAGCGCCACTCCAACCACACCCACGTCAGCAACCCTGCTCCCCACCCTTCCCCAAACAAAAAAATAACCCATCTCCCCGCACCTTACTCCTGGAAAGCCCTCACTTCACTTCCGTTAACTAGCCCGCCTAGCTAGCATGGTGACCCCCCAGTCCAAGGCCTGTAACCTCCCCACCCCCCCTCCAATCCACCCCCCTCCTCCCAACCACCAACCAACAATCCACCCCCCTCCTCCCAACCACCAACCAACAATCCACCCCCCTCCTCCCAACCACCAACCAACAAAGAAGAACAATAATAAGCACACTCACCATCACCGCTCCTCCGTCAAAACCCACCTCAAAATATCCACCCCATACATTTTACCATGCACACAAAGCTCCTCTCCGAAGCTCAGCATCTTCACACTCCTCCCAGTCCATGGTCTCTCAGAAAGTCCATCGCCTCCAGCCAGTCACAATAGAATCCCTGTTTCTGATGAGTTACCCACAAGCAGGCAGGGTACAGAACCCTAAACCACTCCCTTCTTGAAGACGGCAGCCTTTACCTGGTTGAACCCGGCTCTCCTATTCGCCAGCTCTGCATCCAGGTCCTGGTAGACCCACAGCTCATTCCCTTCCCATGTGCACCTCCTGGTCTGCCGAACCACCCTCAGCGGCTACGCCACCTGCGACCTCCTCCTCAGCGCCCTGTGCGCCCTATTGTGTTCTGTGATATAACCATTGTAATGATGTACACAGAACATATAGTTGTTTAACTATAAAGGTGATTTATTAACAAACACGTGGAAAAGATAACAAATTAACTAAAATACAGATGATGGTTCCTAAATGAATTCAGTGAATTCTCCAGGAGTTACTCGAAGTGCGACTATCTTCTTGTACAACTTACTACCAACTGGCGAGTGTCCCAAGACACGTGATAGATCTCTAACGCCACCTGCCGGTCAGAGGCTGTACCGATAACTATGTGCACTGATAGACAACTATATACATTGATGTACACATGCATATCACCACACACCTGATCCACCTCGAGGGGCTGATCAAAGGCCCCCTTCCCCCAGCAACTGCTCCAAACATACTCGCAATGTACTTGGCGGTGTCTGCTCCCTCAATATCCTTGGGCATCCCGACTATCCTCAAATTCAGTCACCTGGAACAATTCGCCAGCTCCTCCAATTTCTCTCTCATCCTCTTCTGGGTATCCACCACCACCCCCAACTCTGCCGCCAGCGAGGCCATCCACTCCTCATGTTCCCCCACTGCCTCCTCCACCTTCTGAATCACCAGGCCCTGAGCCTCCAGCCTCTGTCCCACTTTCTGAATCACCACCCAAAGCGGCTCCACCACCATAGCTGGGTCCTCCGAGGCCTCCTTCCTCTGCTGCTGGAACGTATTATCGAAAAACTCCACCAGTTGCTCCGTCGACCACTGGGAAGGCAGTGCTGCCCCCTTGCACTCCACCATCTTGACTTGTGGCGCGGCATGAAAACTACCCTGCTCCAGCTGCTCTCTCTTTCTTGTAGCACTTCTCGTCCTCTGATCCCTGCACCAGACTCACCAGAGGAGTATTACCGCCCCTGGACACACATGCTCACACACCTTTCACTTTCAAAAAGACCCCCGTATGGATGGGAAAGGACCAACAAAATTAACCTTGAGCGGGAGCCACCAGATGTGTGACCACTCACTCCATGGCCAACACTGGAAGTCCCTCCTTTTGGGATTTTTATCTGTACGTCCAGCTAGGAGTATATTAGAAAAGTCAAGTCGAGGTAGCAAAAGTATGAATTTTACTTTATTCGTTCTCGGGACGAGGGCATCTCAGGCTGTGCCAGCATTTGTTGCCCATCCCTAATTGCCCTTAAGGGGGTGTGGTGGTATGTATTAGGGGTAATACGGTACACCATGAATGCCGAGGAGCTATTGGAGGACAGATGCTGGGTCCCGATTGGATCTGCCACCTACTGGG
Organism: Scyliorhinus torazame; assembly: GCF_047496885.1. Classification (NCBI taxonomy): domain Eukaryota; kingdom Metazoa; phylum Chordata; class Chondrichthyes; order Carcharhiniformes; family Scyliorhinidae; genus Scyliorhinus; species Scyliorhinus torazame. The sequence continues at coordinate 31,240,541 of NC_092713.1, read as the reverse complement.
CTCCACCAAGATAGGCGGGATATAAGAACCCGGTTTACTCCCTGCAGCTGCATTCTGTGACTGAGCTGCTGGGGAACAAGTCTGCTCAATAAAGCCTCGATTGAAGTTCTCTACGTCTCGCCTTGTGTGTGATCGATGGTGCTACAATTTATTGAGCAGACTTAAAAAGGAATATGGAGCTCCGGATCGCCCCGGAGTGCCTGCGAATCAGTCCTCAAGCAGCTAACGCAACATCGGCGTTTAAACACTGGCTGGCGTGCTTTGAGGGATACCTCCGAACGGCCCCCGGCAGACCAGAAGATGCAGGTCCTGCATTCCAGAGTGAGTCCCGAAATCTACGCACTCATCGAGGACGCGGAAGAATTCCCAGCGGCGATCAACTTGCTGAAACAGACCTACATTAGGCCCGTCAACCAGGTCTACGCACGCTACCAGCTCGCGACGAGACGACAAATCCCCGGGGAATCGCTGGACGAATTCTTCAATGCGCTGATGATCCTGGGAAGAAACTGCGACTGCCCAGCGGCAACGGCGAATGAACATACGGACCTCCTGATCAGAGATGCTTACGTAACAGGTTTGGCATCGTCGCAAATTCGCCGGAGGCTTTTAGAGAAAGACTCTCTCGGACTCAGAGGCACGGGCCCTTGCAGCCTCCCTCGACGTGGCCTCCCAAAACGCCCGCGCCTATGCCCCCGACTGCACTGCAGCCCCTTGGGATCCGTGGTCCCCCGCCGCGACCGACCCCCCGGCACCACCCACCCCTCCGCAAGCGTGCGCGGCCAGAATCCCAGACCACCCGGGGGGGCCCCACTGCTACTTTTGCGGGCAGCCGAAACACCCCCGCCAGCGCTGCCCGGCCCGCTCGGCCACCTGTAAAAGCTGCGGCAAAAAGGGGCACTACGCAGCGGTGTGCCAGTCCCGTGGGGTCACCTCTATCTCCGGGGAACAAACGGACTTAGGGAATCAACCCCCCCAGCGACCCATGGGCGGCCAATGGGCGCCGCCATTGTGGACCCCGGACACCACGAGGGGGGCCGCCATCCTCCCACCCACGGGCCGCGTGCGATCCATGGGAGTGGCCATTTTGTCCATCCCCCGGCCACGTGCGACCCATGGGAGCGGCCATTTTGTCCACCCCCGGCAGCGTGCGATCCATGGACGCCGCCATCTTGGCTAACAGGCAAGGACCCCAGCGTAGACGGCTCCACACTGCCTGAAGACAACGATCTGATGCACCAACCACGTTTGGCATCGGTGACCCTTGACCAGTCGCGGCCCCGGACGCTCCAGACGACAACGACAAAGGTGCTGGTGAACGGGCATGAGACGCCGTGTTTGATCGACTCGGGGAGCACGGAGAGTTTTATTCATCCGGACACGGTAAGACGCTGTTCCCTGGTAATTCGGCCAAGCACCCAAAAATTGTTCCTGGCGGCGGGGTCCCACTCCGTTGCAATCAAAGGGTTCTGCATCGCAAACCTAACGGTGCAGGGGAGAGAGTTCAAAAATTACCGGCGGCATGTCCTCCCCCATCTCTGTGCTCCCACTCTCCTGGGGTTGGACTTCCAATGCAACCTCCAGAGCTTAACATTTAAATTTGGCGGCCCTATACCTCCACTGACTATCTGCGGCCTCGCGACACTCAAGGTCGAACCGCCCTCCTTGTTTGCGAGCCTCACCCCGGATTGCAAACCCGTCGCCACTAGGAGCAGACGGTACAGCACCCAGGACCGGACGTTTATCAGGTCCGAAGTCCAGCGGCTGCTGAAGGAAGGCATAATCCAGGCCAGCAATAGTCCCTGGAGAGCTCTGGTGGTAGTAGCAAAGACAGGGGAGAAGCAGAGGATGGTCGTAGACTACAGTCAGACCATCAACAGGTACACGCAACTAGATACGAACCCTCTTCCCCGCATATCCGACATGGTCAATCGGATTGCACAGTACAAGGTCTTCTCCACCGTGGACCTTAAGTCCACCTACCACCAGCTCCCTATTCGCCCCGGTGACCGCAAGTACACTGCCTTCGAAGCAGACGGGCGGCTATACCACTTCTTAAGGTTTCCATTCGGCGTCACGAACGGAGTCTCGGTCTTCCAACGGGAGATGGACCGAATGGTTGACCAGCACGGTTTACGGGCCACGTTCCCGTACCTCGACAACGTCACCATCTGCAGCCACGACCAGCAGGACCACGACGCCAACCTCCGCAAATTCCTCCAGACCGCTAACGCCCTCAACCTCACCTACGAGGAAAAATGCGTGTTCAGCACCGACCGTCTAGCCACCTTGGGCTACGTAGTGCGTAATGGAGTGATAGGCCCCGACCCTGAACGCATGCGTCCCCTCATGGAGTTCCCTCTTCCCCACTGTGCCAAAGCCCTGAAACGCTGCCTGGGCTTCTTTTCTTATTACGCCCAGTGGGTCCCCCAGTACGCAGACAAGGCCCGCCAACTAATCCAGTCCACTACTTTTCCCCTGTCGACAGAGGCCCGCCAGGCCTTCAGCCGCATCAAAGCGGATATCGCAAAGGCCACGATGCGCGCCATCGACGAGTCCCACCCCTTCCTAGTCGAGAGCGACGCATCCGACGTAGCTCTGGCGGCCACTCTCAACCAAGCAGGCAGACCCGTGGCCTTTTTCTCCCGGACCCTCCACGCTTCAGAAACTCGCCACTCCTCAGTAGAAAAGGAGGCCCAAGCCATAGTGGTAGCTGTGCGACATTGGTGGCATTACCTGGCCGGTAGGAGATTCACTCTCCTCACTGACCAACGGTCGGTAGCCTTCATGTTCGATAATGCACAGCGGGGCAAGATAAAGAACGACAAGATCCTGCGGTGGAGGATCGAACTCTCCACCTACAACTATGAGATCTTGTACCGTCCCGGAAAGCTGAACGAGCCGTCCGATGCCCTATCTCGCGGCACATGTGCCAACGCACAAGTGGACCACCTCCAAGCCCTCCACGAGGACCTCTGCCACCCGGGGGTCACTCGCTTCTACCACTTTATAAAGGCCCGCAACCTCCCGTACTCCATCGAGGAGGTCCGAACAGTCACCAGGAACTGCCAAATCTGCGCAGAATGCAAACCGCATTTTTTCAGGCCAGATAGAGCGCACCTGATAAAGGCTTCCCGTCCCTTTGAACGCCTCAGTCTGGATTTCAAAGGCCCCCTCCCCTCCACCGATCGCAACACACAATTTCTTAACGTCGTTGACGAATACTCCCGTTTCCCCTTCGCCATCCCCTGCCCCGACATGACCGCGGCCACGGTCATTAAAGCCCTTTGCACCATCTTTACCCTGTTCGGTTTCCACGCCTACATCCATAGCGATAGGGGGTCCTCCTTCATGAGTGACGAGCTGCGTCAATTCCTGCTCAGCAAGGGCATAGCCTCGAGCAGGATGACCAGCTACAACCCCCGGGGGAACGGGCAGGTAGAGAGGGAGAACGGAACGGTTTGGAAGACCGTCCTACCGGCCCTACGGTCTAGGAGTCTCCCAACTTCCCGCTGGCAGGAAGTCCTCCCGGATGCCCTTCATTCTATCTGGTCCCTGCTGTGTACCACCACGAACCAAACGCTGCACAAGCGCCTCCTTGTCTTCCCTAGGAAGTCCGCTTCTGGAACGTCACGTCCGACCTGGCTGGCAGCCCCGGTACCCATCCTGCTCCGGAAACATGTGCGGGCGCACAAATCAGACCCACTGGTGGAAAAGGTACATCTACTCCACGCCAACCCGCAGTACGCCTATGTGGCGTTCCCAGACGGCCGCCAGGACACGGTCTCTCTGGGAGACCTGGCACCCGCCGGAGCTCCCCACACCCCCCCAACACCAATCACCACCCCCTCACTCCCGCCGGTGCACCCCACAGCCACCCCCTTCCCGGGGGGATCGGTTCTCCTCCCAGGAGTAAGGAAACAGAGAGGGACAGCACGATGCTCCCAGAGTCGACCGGACCCGAGCCAGCACCACCACCACCCGGGCTCCACCCAGATAGGCGGGGTACAAGAACCCGGTTTACTCCCCGCAGCTGCATTCTGTGACTAAGCTGCTGGGGAACAAGTCTGAACAGGTCTGCTCAATAAAGCCTCGATTGAAGTTCTCTACGTCTCGCCTCGTGTGCGATCGATGGTGCTACAGGGGGCATTAAGTGTCAAAAACATTGCTGTGGCTCTGGAGTCACATGTAGGCCAGACCAGGCAGATTTCCTTCCCTGAAGGACATTAGTGAACCAGATAGGTTTTTATGACAATTGATTCATGGTTACCATTAGACTTTTAATTCCAAATGTGTATGGGGTTTCAGCCCGGAGACAGGGGTGAAGTCAAACAATGTTATCAAGATGAAAATAGGCAGTCTTAATGATGGTACAATGTGAGATTGGATGTTCATCGCAGAGTTAAATATGGCACCAAGGTTGTGAACAGACTGATTAATTTTGATCTGTTGGCATGGCAAGGGATGTCTTTGGTATTTGGGGGATGGTGTTTGGAGCAGGGAAGAAAACAATGGATTCAGTCTTCCCAATAGTTAATTAGAGGAGATTTCTGCTCACCCAGCACTGGATATCAGATAAGCAATTTGACAATTTAGGAACAGTGGAGTCAAGAGGTGGCGGTGGCGAGGGCGAGGCGCGGTGGCGAGGGCGAGGCGCGGTGGCGAGGGCGAGGCGCGGTGGCGAGGGCGAGGCGCGGTGCCGAGGGCGAGGCGCGGTGCCGAGGGCGAGGCGCGGTGCCGAGGGCGAGGCGCGGTGCCGAGGGCGAGGCGCGGTGCCGAGGGCGAGGCGCGGTGCCGAGGGCGAGGCGCGGTGCCGAGGGCGAGGCGCGGTGCCGAGGGCGAGGCGCGGTGCCGAGGGCGAGGCGCGGTGCCGAGGGCGAGGCGCGGTGCCGAGGGCGAGGCGCGGTGCCGAGGGCGAGGCGCGGTGCCGAGGGCGAGGCGCGGTGCCGAGGGCGAGGCGCGGTGCCGAGGGCGAGGCGCGGTGCCGAGGGCGAGGCGCGGTGCCGAGGGCGAGGCGCGGTGCCGAGGGCGAGGCGCGGTGCCGAGGGCGAGGCGCGGTGCCGAGGGCGAGGCGCGGTGCCGAGGGCGAGGCGCGGTGCCGAGGGCGAGGCGCGGTGCCGAGGGCGAGGCGCGGTGCCGAGGGCGAGGCGCGGTGCCGAGGGCGAGGCGCGGTGCCGAGGGCGAGGCGCGGTGCCGAGGGCGAGGCGCGGTGCCGAGGCGCGGTGCCGAGGGCGAGGCGCGGTGCCGAGGGCGAGGCCGAGGGCGAGGCGCGGTGCCGAGGGCGAGGCGCGGTGCCGAGGGCGAGGCGCGGTGCCGAGGGCGAGGCGCGGTGCCGAGGGCGAGGCGCCGAGGGCGAGGCGCGGCGCCGAGGGCGAGGCGCGGCGCCGAGGGCGAGGCGCGGTGCCGAGGTGCGGTGCCGAGGCGCGGTGCCGAGGGCGAGGCGCGGTGCCGAGGGCGAGGCGCGGTGCCGAGGGCGAGGCGCGGTGCCGAGGGCGAGGCGCGGTGCCGAGGGCGAGGCGCGGTGCCGAGGGCGAGGCGCGGTGCCGAGGGCGAGGCGCGGTGCCGAGGGCGAGGCGCCGAGGTCGAGGCACGGTGCCGAGGGCGAGACGCGGTGCCGAGGGCGAGACGCGGTGCCGAGGCGCGGTGCCGAGGTCGAGGCGCGGTGCCGAGGTGGAGGCGCGGTGCCGAGGTGGAGGCGCGGTGCCGAGGTGGAGGCGCGGTGCCGAGGTGGAGGCGCGGTGCCGAGGTGGAGGCGCGGTGCCGAGGTGGAGGCGCGGTGCCGAGGGCGAGGCGCGGTGCCGAGGGCGAGGCGCGGTGCCGAGGGCGAGGCGCGGTGCCGAGGGCGAGGCGCGGTGCCGAGGGCGAGGCGGTGCCGAGGTCGAAACGCGGTGCCGAGGTGGAGGCGCGGTGCCGAGGTGGAGGCGCGGTGCCGAGGTGGAGGCGCGGTGCCGAGGTGTAGGCGCGGTGCCGAGGTCGAGACGGTGCCGAGGTCGAGACGCGGTGCCGAGGTCGAGACGCGGTGCCGAGGTCGAGACGCGGTGCCGAGGACGAGACGCGGTGCCGAGGACGAGACGCGGTGCCGAGGACGAGACGCGGTGCCGAGGACGAGACGCGGTGCCGAGGTCGAGTCGCGGTGCCGAGGACGAGACGCGGTGCCGAGGACGAGACGCGGTGCCGAGGTCGAGACGCGGTGCCGAGGTCGAGACGCGGTGCCGAGGTCGAGACGCGGTGCCGAGGTCGAGACGCGGTGCCGAGGTCGAGACGCGGTGCCGAGGTAGAGATGATGCGACTTCCGGTTGCGGCTATGCAGAGCTAAGTCGCACGTTCGGCAGCTCCCGCTTGGAACGGACATTTAGGCTCTTTTCAGGGCCCCCCAACGGCATTTTTTCGACATTTCCCGGTGTGGGAAGAAGACTGCAACAGTCCCCCGACAGTGTATGGCTTGGACCAGGAGCGGGGCGACTAAAAAAGTGGTGGTGAAGCGAGGGAAGAAGAGCAAGATGGCGGCGGGCGGGAACCAGGCAGCGTGGATGCAGTGGGCGCAGGAGCAGCAGGAGGTTATCCAGCACTGCTTCAGGGAGCTCAAAGCAGACCTGCTGGAGCCGATGAAGGCTTCTAAAGATAAACTGCTGGAGACCCAGACGGCCCAGGGGGTGGCGATCCGCGAGGTCCGACAAAAGATCTCAGATAACGAGGACGAGATCTTAGGCCTGGCGGTAAAGGTGGAGGCTCACGAGGCGCTCCACAAGAAATGGCAGGAACGGTTCGAGGAGATGGAGAATCGGTCGAGGCGGAAGAATCTGCGGATCCTGGGCCTCCCGGAGGGGCTGGAGGGGTCGAACGTGGGGGCCCATGTAGTCATCATGTTAAACTCGCTCATGGGAGCGGGGTCCTTCCAGGGGCCCCTGGAGCTGGAAGGGGCCTATAGAGTGCTGGCGAGGAGGCCCAAGGCTAACGAGCCGCCGCGGGCGGTGCTGGTGCGGTTTCATCGGTTCGCTGATCGGGAATGCGTGCTCAGGTGGGCCAAAAATGAGAGGAGCAGCAGGTGGGAGAACGCGGAGGTTCGAATATACCAGGACTGGAGCGCGGAGGTGGCGAAGGTGAGGGCCGGGTACAATCGGGCGAAGGCGGTGCTGCACAGGAAGGGGGTGAAGTTTGGCATGTTGCAGCCGGCACGTCTGTGGGTCACCTACAAGGACTGGCACCATTATTTTGAGTCCCCGGAGGAGTCGTGGGCCTTTGTTCAGGCCGAGAAGCTGGACACAAACTGAGGGTCGGGATGGGGGGGGTCGGGCGTGGGGATGGTCGGGGATTGTAGTTGTTGTGTTACATTTTGAGGGGGGGTTCTTTGTTCTAGTTTCTTTTTGGTTCGGTGTGGGTGGTTAGGGTGGGTTGGGCACTGTTTTGGTTGGGTCTGTCGGGTGGGCTCTTGGAGGGGGGGGCAAGTAAACAGAGTAGGAGATGGATGGCCGGTAGGGGGATGGGGCCCCGCTGGGGAGGGTGAGGCCCGAGTCGGGGGTGAGGGGACTGGGCCTGTAAAAGGAGCTGTGCCAGAGGAGGCGGGGCCAGGCAGGTGGAAAGCGCTGACTTTTTCCCATGCTGAAGGCTGGAGGGGGCGGGGAAGCGCGTGTTTTTTCCCGTGCTTGGGATGGAAGGGGGAGGTGGAGAGCCTGCTGGTGGGTAATGGAGGGGGAGGGGAAGTTCCACAATGGGGGGAGTCGAAGGAGTGGCGGGAGTGGCCGTGGTCAGCAGGAGTCAGCTGACTTGCGGGAGTGCAATGGGGGGAGCAATGCAGCTAGGAGTCCTAGCTGGGGGGTGGGGGCGAGGTGGGGGGGAACCGGGTTGCTGCTGGCATGGTCAAGGGGGAGCTGGAGCGAGTAGAGGGGGTTGGGACGGGGGTCTGCCATCGTGGGGAACAGGCCAGGCGTGGGGCGCGAGCGCGTGGCTGGCCGAGGACGGGTTATGGCTAGTCGGCGGGGGAGGGGGGCGGGTGGCCCCCTGATCCGGCTGATAACCTGGAACGCAAGGGGACTGAACGGGCCGGTTAAGCGGGCCCGGGTGTTCGTACACCTTAAGGGGCTGAAGGCGGATGCTCCAGGAGACACACCTGAAGGTGGCAGACCAGGTAAGATTGAGGAAGGGGTGGGTAGGTCAGGTGTTTCATTCGGGGCTGGATGCCAAAAATCGGGGGGTGGCGATCTTGGTGGGAAAGAGGGTGTTGTTCGAGGTGTCGGGCATTGTGATAGACAATGGCGGCAGGTACGTAATGGTAAGTGGTAAGATGCAAGGAGGGTGGTGCTGGTCAACGTGTACGCCCCGAACTGGGACGATGCGGGTTTTATGCGTGTTAGACGTTTTAGTTGTTGTGATATGAAGAGTCTAAAGTTCTGTTCCTTTTTCACAAACACATTTATTTCCTTCCAACAGCCTTTGCACCAAACTCTCACTATACATCACCTGACAGGCCACCTGAAGCCCCTTTACCTATCTGTGACAATTACTGGATACTTAACATAAACGAGACAACTAATTGCAATGTCTCTTAACCCATTACTTAACAATGCGGCGCATGTTGGGTCGGATCCCGGACTTGGAAGTGGGGGGGCTGATAATGGGGGGGGGGGGGGGGAGACTTTAACACGGTGTTGGATCCGGCACTGGATCGCTCCAGGTCAAGGACGGGTAGGAGGGCGACGGCGGCTAAACTGCTGAGGGGGTTTATGGACCAGATGTGAGGAGTGGACCCTTGGAGATTTGCAAGGCTGGGGGCTAAGGAATTTTCATTCTTCTCACATGTCCATAAGGCTTATTCCCAGATCGACTTTTTTATTTTGAGCAGGGCACTGATTGCGAGAGTAGAGGATACCGAGTACTCGGCGATAGCCATTTCGGATCACGCCCCACATTGGGTCGACCTAGAGCTGGGGGAGGAGAGGGACCAGCGCCCGTTGTGGCGCTTGGAGGTGGGGCTGTTGGCGGACGAGGTGGTGAGCGAGCGGGTCCGAGGAAGCATAGAGAGGCCAACGATACGTGGAGGCCAACGATAACGGGGAGGTCCGAGTGGGGATGGTCTGGGAGGCGCTGAAGGCGGTGTTTAGGGAGAGCTGATCTCCATTAGGGCCCACAAGGAGAGGAGAGAGAAGAGGGAGAGGCTAGTGGGGGAGATAATGAGGGTAGACAGGAGGTACGCAGAGGTGCCGGAGGAAGGATTGTTGAGGAAGAGGCGTAGCCTCCAGGCCGAATTCGACCTGTTGACCACCAGGAAGGCGGAGGTGCAGTGGAGGAAGGCCCAGAGGGCGATTTAGGAGAATGGGGAAAAGGCAAGCCGGATGCTGGTGCATCAGCTTCGGAAGCGGGACGCAGCTAGGGAGATCGGGGGAGTTAAGGATAGGGGAGGAAGTGTGGTGCGGAGTGGGGTTGGCATCAATGGGGTCTTCAGGGACTTTTATGAGGAATTGTATCGGTCCGAGCCCCCACTGGAGGAGGGAGGGATGGGCCGCTTTCTGGACCAACTGTGGTTCCCGAAGGTGGAGGAGGGACTGGTGGTGGGATTAGGGGCCCCGATTGGGCTGGAGGAGCTGGCCAAAGGGATAGGGAGCATGCAGGCGGGGAACGCACCGGGGCTGGACGGTTTCCCGGTCGAATTTCACAAAACATATGTGGACCTGTTGGGCCCGTTGCTGGTTTGGACCTTCTTTTTTTAAAAAAATATATTTTTTGAAAATTGTTTTCCCTGAGCAACATTTTTCCCGCTTACAAAACAAACGAAACGATAACAATAACAAAACAGAAATTTTTAACTTTTTAACAATAATAATAATAATAATAATACACAAGTAACAAAACCTCATACTCTATTGACCTATACTCAACTAAACCTCCTCCCCCCCTCCCCCCTGGGTTGCTGCTGCTGGTCATCTGTCTTCCCTCTAACGTTCCCCTAGGTAGTCGAGAAATGGCTGCCACCGCCTGGTGAACCCTTGAGCCGATCCTCTCAGGGCAAACTTTATCTGCTCCAGTTTAATAAACCCCGCCATATCGTTTACCCAGGCCTCCAGTCCGTGGGGTTTCGCCTCCTTCCACACGAGTAGGATCCTGCGCCGGGCTACGAGGGACACAAAGGCCACGACATCGACCTCTTTCGCCTCCTGCACTCCCGGCTCTTCCGCAACTCCAAATAGAGCTAACCCCCAGCCTGGTTTGACCCGGGCCTTCACCACCTGCGAAATCACTCCCGTCACTCCCTTCCAATACCCTTCCAGTGCCGGGCACGCCCAAAACATATGTGCGTGGTTTGCCGGGCTCCCGCCACACCTCCCACATTTGTCCTCCACTCCAAAGAACCTGCTCAATCTTGCCCCCGTTATGTGTGCTCTATGTAGCACCTTAAATTGAATCAGGCTAAGCCTGGCGCATGAGGAAGAGGAATTTACCCTGCTTAGGGCATCAGCCCACATACTCTCCTCTATCTCCTCCCCTAATTCTTCTTCCCACTTTCTTTTTAGTTCGCCCACCGACTCCTCCCCCTCTTCCCTCATCTCTCTACAAATCTCTGACACCTTGCCCTCTCCGACCCACACCCCTGAAAGCACCCTGTCCTGTATCCCCTGTGTCGGGAGCCGCGGAAATTCCCTCACCTGTTGTCTAGTAAACGCCCTCACCTGCATATATCTCAAGAAATTTCCCCGGGGTAACTTATACTTTTCCTCCAGTGCTCCCAAGCTCGCAAAAGTCCCATCTATGAATAAATCTCCCACCTTCCTAATTCCCAACTGGTACCAGCTCTGAAATCCTCCATCCATTCTTCCTGGGGAGAACCTATGGTTGTTCCTGATAGGGGACCCCACCAGGGCTCCCCGCACCCCTCTCTGTCGCCTCCACCGTCCCCATATGTTCAGTGTTGCCGCCACCACCGGGTTCGTGGTGTACTTTTTCGGTGAGAGCGGTAGCGGTGCCGTCACCAGCGCCTCTAGACTCGTCCCTTTACAGGACCTTCTCTCCAGCCTTTTCCACGCCGCTCCCTCACCCTCCATCATCCATCTACATATCATTGCCACATTGGCGGCCCAATAATAATCTCCCAAGTTCGGTAGTGCCAATCCTCCTCTGTCCCTACTGCGCTGAAGGAACCCCCTCCTTACTCTCGGAACTTTCCCTGCCCACACAAAGCTCGTAATGCTCCTATCTATTTTATTAAAAAGGTCCTGGTGATTAAAATAGGGAGACATTGAAATACAAATAAGAACTCTGGGAGGACCATCATCTTAATTGCTTGCACCCTGCCCGCCAGCGATAAAGGCTGCATGTCCCACCTCTTAAAGTCCTCCTCCATTTGTTCTACCAGCCGTGTCAGATTAAGTCTGTGCAAGGTTCCCCAGCTCCTAGCGATCTGAATCCCCAAGTATCGGAAGTTTCTTTCCACTTTCCTTAGCGGTAAGCCTTCTATCTCTCTACTCTGGTCCCCTGGATGTATCACATATAATTCACTCTTCCCCATGTTTAACCTATACCCCGAAAATTCCCCGAACCTCCTCAAAATTCGCATAACCTCTATCATCCCCCCCGCTGGGTCCGACACGTATAACAATAGGTCATCCGCGTATAACGAGACTCGGTGTTCTTCTCCCCCTCTAGTCACCCCTCTCCATTTCCTGGAGTCTCTCAACGCCATGGCCAGAGGTTCAATTGCCAATGCAAACAACAATGGAGACAGCGGGCATCCCTGTCTTGTTCCCCTATATAATCGGAAATACTCCGATCTATGTCGACCTGTAACTACGCTTGCCGTTGGTGCCCCATAAAGTAGTCTAACCCAGCGAATAAACCCGTTCCCAAACCCAAACCTCCTTAACACTTCCCATAAATACTCCCACTCCACCCTATCAAATGCCTTCTCTGCGTCCATTGCCGCCACTATCTCTGCCTCCCCCTCCACTGAGGGCATCATTATCACCCCTAATAGTCGTCGCACGTTAACATTCAATTGTCTCCCTTTTACGAACCCTGTCTGGTCTTCGTGCACCACCCCTGGGACACAGTCCTCTATCCTCGATGCCAGCACCTTTGCTAGCAATTTGGCGTCCACGTTCAATAGTGAAATAGGTCTATAGGACCCACACTGCATCGGATCTTTGTCCCTCTTCAAAATTAGCGATATCGTCGCCTCCGACATCGTCGGGGGTAGAGTCCCCCCTTCCCTGGCCTCATTGAACATCCTCGCCAACAACGGGGCCAACAAGTCCACATATTTTCTGTAGAATTCCACCGGGAACCTGTCCGGCCCCGGGGCCTTCCCTGCTTGCATGCTTCCCAGTCCCTTAATAACCTCGTCCACCTCAATCGGCGCCCCCAGGCCTGCCACCGCCTGCTCCTCCACTTTCGGGAACCTCAATTGGTCCAGGAACTGCCGCATCCCCTCCTCTCCCTCTGGGGGCTGAGACCTATACAGTTCCTCATAAAAGGTCTTAAACACCTCATTTATCTTTCCTGCCCTTCGCACAGTGTCTCCCCTTTCATCCCTAATTCCTCCTATCTCCCTCGCTGCTGCCCTCTTTCGCAGTTGGTGCGCCAACAGGCGACTAGCCTTTTCCCCATATTCATACCTCCTCCCCTGTGCCTTCCTCCACAGTACCTCCGCCTTTCTGGTGGTCAGAAGGTCAAACTCGGTCTGGAGTCGTCTCCTCTCCCTGTACAGCTCCTCCTCCGGGGTCTCTGCAAATTCCCTGTCCACCCTTAAAATCTCCCCCAGTAATCTATCCCTTTCCTTGGCCTCTGTTTTCCTTTTGTGGGCCCCAATAGAAATCAGCTCTCCTCTGACCACCGCTTTTAGTGCTTCCCAGACCACTCCCACAGGGACCTCGCCGTCGTCATTGACCTCCAGGTATCTCTCGATACACCCCCTCACTCTTGCACACACTCCCTCATCCGCCATCAGTCCCACATCTAATCGCCAGAGTGTTCTCTGCTCCCTGTCCTCTCCTACTTCCAGGTCCACCCAATGTGGGGCATGGTCTGAAACCGCTATGGCTGAGTATTCAGCTTCTTCCACCCTAGAGATCAACAACCTTCCTAAAACAAAAAAATCTATCCGGGAGTACACTTTATGGACGTGGGAGAAGAAGGAATACTCCCTAGCCCTGGGTCTAAGAAATCGCCATGGATCCACTCCCCCCATTTGGTCCATAAACCCCTTAAGTACCTTGGCCGCTGCCGGCCTTCTTCCAGTCCTTGAGCTGGATCTATCTAGCCCCGGGTCCAGCACCGTATTGAAGTCCCCTCCTAAAATCAAATTTCCTGCCTCCAGGTCCGGAATACGCCCCAGCATCCAAAGAACAAAGAACAAAGAAATGTACAGCACAGGAACAGGCCCTTCGGCCCTCCAAGCCCGTGCCGACCATACTGCCCGACTAAACTACAATCTTCTACACTTCCTGGGTCCGTATCCTTCTATTCCCATCCTATTCATATATTTGTCAAGATGCCCCTTAAATGTCCCTATTGTCCCTGCTTCCACTACCTCCTCCGGTAGCGAGTTCCAGGTACCCACTACCCTCTGTGTAAAAAACTTGCCTCGTACATCTACTCTAAACCTTGTCCCTCTTACCTTAAACCTATGCCCCCTAGTAATTGACCCCTCTACCCTGGGGAAAAGCCTCTGACTATCCACTCTGTCTATGCCCCTCATAATTTTGTATACCTCTATCAGGTCGCCCCTCAACCTCCTTCATTCCAGTGAGAACAAACCGAGTTTATTCAACCGCTCCTCATAGCTTATGCCCTCCATACCAGGCAACATTCTGGTAAATCTCTTCTGCACCCTCTCTAAAGCCTCCACATCCTTCTGGTAGTGTGGCGACCAGAATTGAACACTTTACTCCAAGTGTGGCCTAACTAAGGTTCTATACAGCTGCAACATGACTTGCCAATTCTTATACTCAATGCCCCGGCCAATGAAGGCCAGCATGCCGTATGCCTTCTTGACTACCTTCTCCACCTGTGTTGCCCCTTTCAATGACCTGTGGACCTGTACTCCTAGATCCCTTTGACTTTCAATACTCTTGAGGGTTCTACCATTCACTGTATATTCCCTACCTGCATTAGACCTTCCAAAATGCATTACCTCACATTTGTCCGGATTAAACTCCATCTGCCATCTCTCCGCCCAAGTCTCCAGACAATCTAAATCCTGCTGTATCCTCAGACAGTCCTCATCGCTATCCGCAATTCCACCAACCTTTGTGTCGTCTGCAAACTTACTAATCAGACCAGTTACATTTTCCTCCAAATCATTTATATATACTACGAACAACAAAGGTCCCAGCACTGATCCCTGCGGAACACCACTAGTCACAGCCCTCCAATCAGAAAAGCACCCTTCCATTGCTACTCTCTGCCTTCGAAGACCTAGCCAGTTCTGTATCCACCTTGCCAGTTCACCCCTGATCCCGTGTGACTTCACCTTTTGTACTAGTCTACCATGAGGGACCTTGTCAAAGGCCTTACTGAAGTCCATATAGACAACATCTACTGCCCTACCTGCATCAATCATCTTAGTGACCTCCTCGGAAAACTCTATCAAGTTAGTGAGACACGACCTCCCCTTCACAAAACCGTGCTGCCTCTCACTAATACGTCCATTTGCTTCCAAATGGGAGTAGATCCTGTCTCTAAGAATTCTCTCCAGTAATTTCCCTACCACTGACGTAAGGCTCACCGGCCTGTAGTTCCCGGGATTATCCTTGCTACCCTTCTTAAACAGAGGAACAACATTGGCTATTCTCCAGTCCTCCGGGACATCCCCCGAAGACAGCGAGGATCCAAAGATTTCTGTCAAGGCCTCAGCAATTTCCTCTCCAGCCTCCTTCAGTATTCTGGGGTAGATCCCATCAGGCCCTGGGGACTTATCTACCTTAATATTTTTTAAGACACCCAACACCTCGTCTTTTTGGATCACAATGTGACCCAGGCTATCTACACCCCCTTCTCCAGACTCAACATCTACCAATTCCTTCTCTTTGGTGAATACTGATGCAAAGTATTCATTTAGTACCTCGCCCATTTCCTCTGGCTCCACACATAGATTCCCTTGCCTATCCTTCAGTGGGCCAACCCTTTCCCTGGCTACCCTCTTGCTTTTTATGTACGTGTAAAAAGCTTTGGGATTTTCCTTAACCCTATTTGCTAATGACTTTTCGTGACCCCTTCTAGCCCTCCTGACTCCTTGCTTAAGTTCCTTCCTACTTTCCTTATATGCCACACAGGCTTTGTCTGTTCCCAGCCTTTTAGCCCTGACAAATGCCTCCTTTTTCTTTTTGACGAGGCCTACAATATCACTCGTCATCCAAGGTTCCCGAAAATTGCCGTATTTATCTTTCTTCCTCACAGGAACATGCCGGTCCTGTATTCCTTTCAACTGACACTTGAAAGCCTCCCACATGTCAGATGTTGATTTGCCCTCAAACATCCGCCCCCAATCTATGTTCTTCAGTTCCCGCCTAATATTGTTATAATTAGCCTTCCCCCAATTTAGCACATTCATCCTCGGACCACTCTTATCCTTGTCCACCAGTACCTTAAAACTTACTGAATTGTGGTCACTGTTCCCGAAATGCTCCCCTACTGAAACATCTACCACCTGGCCGGGCTCATTCCCCAATACCAGGTCCAGTACCGCCCCTTCCCTAGTTGGACTGTTTACATATTGTTTTAAGAAGCCCTCCTGGATGCTCCTTACAAACTCCGCCCCGTCTAAGCCCCTGGCACTAAGTGAGTCCCAGTCAATATTGGGGAAGTTGAAGTCTCCCATCACCACAACCCTGTTGTTTTTACTCTTTTCCAAAATCTGTCTACCTATCTGCTCCTCTATCTCCCGCTGGCTGTTGGGAGGCCTGTAGTATACCCCCAACATTGTGACTGCACCCTTCTTATTCCTGATCTCTACCCATATAGCCTCACTGCCCTCTGAGGTGTCCTCTCGCAGTATAGCTGTGATATTCTCCCGAACAAGTAGCGCAACTCCACCTCCCCTTTTACATCCCCCTCTATCCCGCCTGAAACATCTGAATCCTGGAACGTTTAGCTGCCAATCCTGCCCTTCCCTCAACCAGGTCTCTGTAATGGCAACAACATCATAGTTCCCAGTAGTAATCCAAGCTCTAAGTTCATCTGCCTTACCCGTAATGCTCCTTGCATTAAAACATATGCACTTCAGGCCACCAGACCCGCTGTGTTCAGCAACTTCTCCCCGTCTGCTCTGCCTCAGAGCCACACTGTCCCTATTCCCTAGTTCTCCCTCAATGCTCTCACCTTCTGACCTATTGCTCCCGTGCCCACCCCCCTGCCATACTAGTTTAAACCCTCCCGTGTGACACTAGCAAACCTCGCGGCCAGGATATTTATGCCTCTCCGGTTTAGATGCAACCCGTCCTTCTTATACAGGTCACACCTGCCCCGGAAGAGCTCCCAGTGGTCCAGATAATGGAAACCCTCCCTCCTACACCAGCTGTTTAGTCACGTGTTTATCTGCTCTATCTTCCTATTTCTAGCCTCACTGGCACGTGGCACAGGGAGTAATCCCGAGATTACAACCCTCGAGGTCCTGTCTTTTAACTTTCTGCCTAGCTCTCTGAACTCCTGCTGCAGGACCTCATGCCCCTTCCTGCCTATGTCGTTAGTACCAATATGTACAACGACCTCTGCCTGTTTGCCCTCCCCCTTGAGGATTCCCTCTACCCGTTCGGAGACATCCTGGACCCTGGCACCAGGGAGGCAACATACCATCCTGGAGTCTCTTTCACGTCCACAGAAGCGCCTATCTGTGCCCCTGACTATAGAGTCCCCTATTACTATTACTCTTCTGCGCTTTGACCCTCCCTTCTGAACATCAGAGCCAGCCGTGGTGCCACTGCTCTGGCTGCTGCTGTTTTCCCCTGATAGGCTATCCCCCCCGACAGTATCCAAAGGGGTATATCTGTTCGAGAGGGGGACAACCACAGGGGATTCCTGCACTGACTGCCTGCCCTTTCTGGTGGTCACCCATTTCTCTGCCTGCACCTTGGGTGTGACCACATTTACATAACTGCGATCTATGACGCTTTCCGCCACCTGCATGCTCCTAATTGCATCCAATTGCTGCTCCAACCGAACCATGCGATCTGTGAGGAGCTCCAGTTGGGTGCACTTTCTGCAGATGAAGCCATCCGGGACGCTGGAAGCCTCCCGGACCTGCCACATCTCACAGTCAGAGCACTGCACCCCTCTAACTGGCATTGCGTCAATTAATTAAAATTTGTCTTTTTTTTTTATAAATACTTTTTTTTAAATTTCAAAGTTACTGTCAACTATCTGTTTCCTAGCACTAGATTTCTAATAGAAATGTGATAGCTAACTATAATACTCTCCGATCTCTGGCTTAGATATCCTCTAAATTATAGAACATAGAACATAGAACAATACAGCGCAGTACAGGCCCTTCGGCCCACGATGTTGCACCGAAACAAAAGCCATCTAACCTACACTATGCCATTATCATCCATATGTTTATCCAATAAACTTTTAAATGCCCTCAATGTTGGCGAGTTCACTACTGTAGCAGGTAGGGCATTCCACGGCCTCACTACTCTTTGCGTAAAGAACCTACCTCTGACCTCTGTCCTATATCTATTACCCCTCAGTTTAAAGTTATGTCCCCTCGTGCCAGCCATATCCATCCGCGGGAGAAGGCTCTCACTGTCCACCCTATCCAACCCCCTGATCATTTTGTATGCCTCTATTAAGTCTCCTCTTAACCTTCTTCTCTCCAACGAAAACAACCTCAAGTCCGTCAGCCTTTCCTCATAAGATTTTCCCTCCATACCAGGCAACATCCTGGTAAATCTCCTCTGCACCCGCTCCAAAGCCTCCACGTCCTTCCTATAATGCGGTGACCAGAACTGTACGCAATACTCCAAATGCGGCCGGACCAGAGTTCTGTACAGCTGCAACATGACCTCCCGACTCCGGAACTCAATCCCTCTACCAATAAAGGCCAACACTCCATAGGCCTTCTTCACAACCCTATCAACCTGGGTGGCAACTTTCAGGGATCTATGTACATGGACACCTAGATCCCTCTGCTCAGCCACACTTTCAAGAACTTTACCATTAGCCAAATATTCCGCATTCCTGTTATTCCTTCCAAAGTGAATCACCTCACACTTCTCTACATTAAACTCCATTTGCCACCTCTCAGCCCAGCTCTGCAGCTTATCTATATCCCTCTGTAACATGCTACATCCTTCCACACTATCGACAACACCACCGACTTTAGTATCATCTGCAAATTTACTCACCCACCCTTCTGTGCCTTCCTCTAGGTCATTGATAAAAATGACAAACAGCAACGGCCCCAGAACAGATCCTTGTGGTACTCCACTTGTGACTGTACTCCATTCTGAACATTTCCCATCAACCACCACCCTCTGTCTTCTTTCAGCTAGCCAATTTCTGATCCACATCTCTAAATCACCCTTAATCCCCAGCCTCCGTATTTTTTGCAATAGCCTACCGTGGGGAACCTTATCAAACGCTTTGCTGAAATCCATATACACCACATCAACTGCTCTACCCTCGTCTACCTGTTCAGTCACCTTCTCAAAGAACTCAATAAGGTTTGTGAGGCATGACCTACCCTTCACAAAGCCATGCTGACTATCCCTGATCATATCATTCCTATCTAGATGATTATAAATCTTGTCCCTTATAATCCCCTCCAAGACTTTACCCACTACAGACGTGAGGCTCACCGGTCTATAGTTGCCGGGGTTGTCTCTGCTCCCCTTTTTGAACAAAGGGACCACATTTGCTGTCCTCCAGTCCTCTGGCACTATTCCTGTAGCCAATGATGACAAAAAAATCAAAGCCAAAGGTCCAGCAATCTCTTCCCTGGCCTCCCATAGAATCATAGGATAAATCCCATCAGGTCCCGGGGACTTATCTATTTTCAGCCTGTCCAGAATTGCCAACACCTCTTCCCTACGTACCTCAATGCCATCTATTCTATTAGCCTGGGGCTCAGCATTCTCCTCCACAACATTATCTTTTTCCTGAGTGAATACTGACGAAAAATATTCATTTAGTATCTCGCCTATCTCTTCAGACTCCACACACAATTTCCCATCCCTGTCCTTGACTGGTCCTACTCTTTCCCTAGTCATTCGCTTATTCCTGACATACCTATAGAAAGCTTTTGGGTTTTCCTTGATCCTTCCTGCCAAATACTTCTCATGTCCCCTCCTTGCTCGTCTTAGCTCTCTCTTTAGATCCTTCCTCGCTACCTTGTAACTATCCATCACCCCAACCGAAACTTCACACTTCATCTTCACATAGGCCTCCTTCTTCCTCTTAACAAGAGATTCCACTTCCCTGGTAAACCACGGTTCCCTCGCTCGACGCCTTCCTCCCTGTCTGACCGGTACATACTTATCAAGAACACGCAGTAGCTGATCCTTGAACAAGCCCCACTTATCCAGTGTGCCCAACACTTGCAGCCTACTTCTCCACCTTATCCCCCCCAAGTCACGTCTAATGGCATCATAATTGCCCTTCCCCCAGCTATAACTCTTGCCCTGCGGTGTATACTTATCCCTTTCCATCATTAACGTAAACGTCACCGAATTGTGGTCACTGTCCCCAAAGTGCTCTCCTACCTCCAAATCCAACACCTGGCCTGGTTCATTACCCAAAACCAAATCCAACGTGGCCTCGCCTCTTGTTGGCCTGTCAACATATTGTTTCAGGAAACCCTCCTGCACACACTGTACAAAAAACGACCCATCTATTGTACTCGAACTATATCTTTTCCAGTCAATATTTGGAAAGTTAAAGTCTCCCATAATAACTACCCTGTTACTTTCGCCATCTGCTCTGAGGAGTATTGTACAGAATCATCTTCGCCATCCTTTCCTCTACATCCCTAGAACTATTAGGAGGCCTATAAAAAACTCCCAACAGGGTGACCTCTCCTTTCCTGTTTCTAACTTCAGCCAATACTACCTCGGAAGAAGAGTCCCCATCTAGCATCCTCTCCGCCACCGTAATACTGCTCTTGACTAGCAGCGCCACACCTCCGCCTCTTTTGCCTCCTTCTCTGAGCTTACTAAAACACCTAAACCCCGGAACCTGCAACATCCATTCCTGTCCCTGCTCTATCCATGTCTCTGAAATGGCCACAACATCGAAGTCCCAGGTACCAACCCACGCTGCCAGTTCCCCTACCTTGTTTCGTATACTCCTGGCATTGAAGTAGACACACTTCAAACCACCTACCTGAACGCTGGCCCCCTCCTGCGACGTCAAATCTGTGCTCCTGACCTCTATACTCTCATTCTCCCTTACCCTAAAACTACAATCCAGGTTCCCATGCCCCTGCTGCATTAGTTTAAACCCCCCCAAAGAGCACTAACAAATCTCCCCCCCAGGATATTTGTGCCCCTCAGGTTCAGATGTAGACCATCCTGTCTGTAGAGGTCCCACCTTCCCCAGAAAGAGCCCCAGTTATCCAAAAATCTGAAACCCTCCCGCCTGCACCATCCCTGTAGCCACGTGTTTAAATGCTCTCTCTCCCTATTCCTCATCTCACTATCACGTGGCACGGGCAACAACCCAGAGATAACAACTCTGTTTGTTCTAGTTCTGAGCTTCCATCCTAGCTCCCTGAAAGCCTGCCTGACATCCTTGTCCCCTTTCCTACCTATGTCGTTGGTGCCAATGTGGACGACGACTTGGGGCTGCTCCCCCTCCCCCCTAAGGACCCGGAAAACACGATCCGAGACATCACGTACCCTTGCACCTGGGAGGCAACATACCAAACGTGAGTCTCTCACGCTCCCACAAAATCTCCTATCTGTGCCCCTGACTATAGAGTCCCCAATTACTAATGCTCTGCTCCTCTCCCCCCTTCCCTTCTGAGCAACAGGGACAGACTCCGTGCCAGAGGCCCGTACCCCATGGCTTACCCCTGGTAAGTCGTCCCCCCCACAAGTATCCAAAGCGGTATACTTGTTTCTCAGGGGAACGACCGCAGGGGATACCTGCACTGACTGTTTTTTCCCAGTCCCTCTTACAGTTACCCACCTATCTCCAATCTTTGGTGTAACTAATTCCCTGAAGCTGCTATCTATGACCCCTTCTGCCTCCCGAATGATCCGAAGTTCTTCCAACTCCAGCTCCAGTTCCCTAACTCGGTCTTGGAGGAGCTGGAGATGGCAGCACTTCCTGCAGGTAAAATCAGCAGGGACACTAACTGCATCCCTCACCTCAAACATCCTGCAGGAGGAACATTGTACTCCCTTCCCTGCCATTCCTCTAACTTTCTACCAAGATCTGGCTAACAACTAAATTAAATTTTTATAAAAAATAATAATAATATAATAAAAATATGGTACTTACCTCAGACCAATGGGTTTTATT
Organism: Scyliorhinus torazame; assembly: GCF_047496885.1. Taxonomy (NCBI): domain Eukaryota; kingdom Metazoa; phylum Chordata; class Chondrichthyes; order Carcharhiniformes; family Scyliorhinidae; genus Scyliorhinus; species Scyliorhinus torazame. The sequence goes on along the minus strand of NC_092713.1, from coordinate 31,219,094 downwards.
ATTAGGTTAGAGGAGGAGGGCGGGTGGGAGACACTACACGTGTAGTGTCTCGGGTTTCCTCTCCACCAGAATTTATTGGTGAGGGTCTTCCCAGACGTCCGCGGGTCGACTTCCTGATCCCGCCTAAAAAACTAATTTAAAGAAAAGAGAAAAAGTCTCAGCTCCTGCTGAAACTGACTCACCACTCACCAGCTGCTCTCACGCCGCCGAAATCGACTGGCCTGCCCCTGCAAAGAGAAGTGCTTTTAAAGGTTGACTTACCTCCCAGCACCCTCCTTCCGCAATGCTCCCGCTGAAACTGACTCACCAGCTGCTCTCACGCCGCCGAAATCGACTGGCCTGCCCCTGCAAAGAGAAGTGCTTTTAAAGGTTGACTTACCTCCCAGCACCCTCCTTCCGCAATGCTCCCGCTGAAACTGACTAACCAGCTGCTCTCACGCCGCCGAAATCGACTGGCCTGCCCCTGCAAAGAGAAGTGCTTTTAAAGGTTGACTTACCTCCCAGCACCCTCCTTCCGCAATGCTCCCGCTGAAACTGACTCACCAGCTGCTCTCACGCCGCCGAAATCGACTGGCCTGCCCCTGCAAAGAGAAGTGCTTTTAAAGGTTGACTTACCTCCCAGCACCCTCCTTCCGCAATGCTCCCGCTGAAACTGACTAACCAGCTGCTCTCACGCCGCCGAAATCGACTGGCCTGCCCCTGCAAAGAGAAGTGCTTTTAAAGGTTGACTTACCTCCCAGCACCCTCCTTCCGCAATGCTCCCGCTGAAACTGACTAACCAGCTGCTCTCACGCCGCCGAAATCGACTGGCCTGCCCCTGCAAAGAGAAGTGCTTTTAAAGGTTGACTTACCTCCCAGCACCCTCCTTCCGCAATGCTCCCGCTGAAACTGACTAACCAGCTGCTCTCACGCCGCCGAAATCGACTGGCCTGCCCCTGCAAAGAGAAGTGCTTTTAAAGGTTGACTTACCTCCCAGCACCCTCCTTCCGCAATGCTCCCGCTGAAACTGACTAACCAGCTGCTCTCACGCCGCCGAAATCGACTGGCCTGCCCCTGCAAAGAGAAGTGCTTTTAAAGGTTGACTTACCTCCCAGCACCCTCCTTCCGCAATGCTCCCGCTGAAACTGACTAACCAGCTGCTCTCACGCCGCCGAAATCGACTATAATTAAGTTATTATGTTTAATTAGTTCCCAAATACTCAAATTTTTTTAAAATTTAGGTTAGAATCCCAACCAGCCACAGCTTTTCTGTGATGTCACTTTAGTTTCCCCCCGACACACACACAATTTGAAAAAAGGTATAAAAGTAAAAATCACTTTACTTACCTTCTTAGTGTCTGAGATGTTCTCAGGTTCTCTCGCTGACAGAGACTGCTCCTCCACCTCCGATCCTTGACCTGCACAATGCTAATAATATAATAATATAATATGGCACTTACCTTACACCAATGGGTCTTATTATTAGGTTAGAGGAGGAGGGCGGGTGGGAGACACTACACGTGTAGTGTCTTGGGTTTCCTCTCCACCAGAATTTATTGGTTGGGGGGGGGGGGGGACTTCCCAGAGTTCCGCGGGTCGAACTTCCGGTTCCCGCCTTATATAAAAACAAATAAAACAGAAAAGAAGAACAGACACGGGACCAGGTAAGGCTTTTAAATACACTACTCACCTCCCAGAAGGGGCCGGGGGTCGAGACGGGGCCGGGGGTCGAGACGGGGCCGGGGGTCGAGACGGGGCCGGGGGTCGAGACGGGGCCGGGGTCGAGACGGGGCCGGGGGTCGAGACGGGGCCGGGGGTCGAGACGGGGCCGGGGGTCGAGACGGGGCCGGGGGTCGAGACGGGGCCGGGGGTCGAGACGGGGCCGGGGGTCGAGACGGGGCCGGGGGTCGAGACGGGGCCGGGGGTCGAGACGGGGCCGGGGGTCGAGACGGGGCCGGGGGTCGAGATGGTGCTGAGGTCGAGCTGAGTGGTGCAGCGGTCATGCCACTGGAGTAGCAATCCAGAAGCCCAAGTTAATGCTCTGGGGACATGGGTTCAAATCTCATTGTGGCAATGGAAGCAAAATTCAATGAACAAAACAGAATTGAAAATGTTTTTATTGAAGCTTTACATTTTTTACACTGCAGATTTTACACTGATCTAATTAATAAGTTTGCAGACGACACAAAGGTTGGTGGAATTGTGGATAGCGATGAGGACTGTCAGAGGATACAGCAGGATTTAGATTTGGGCGGAGAGATGGCAGATGGAGTTTAATCCGGACAAATGTGAGGTAATGCATTTTGGAAGGTCTAATGCAGGTAGGGAATATACAGTGAATGGTAGAACTCTCAAGAGTATTGAAAGTCAGAGAGATCTGGGTGTATAGGTCCACAGGTCACTGAAAGGGGCAACACCGGTGGAGAAGGTAGTCAAGAAGGCATACGGCATGCTTGCCTTCATTGGCCGGGGCATTGAGTATAAGAATTGGCAAGTCATGTTGCAGCTGTATAGAACCTTAGTTAGGCCACACTTGGAGTATAGTGTTCAATTCTGGTCGCCACACTACCAGAAGGATGTGGAGGCTTTAGAGAGGGTGCAGAAGAGATTTACCAGAATGTTGCCTGGTATGGAGGGCATTAGCTATGAGGAGCGGTTGAATAAACTCGGTTTGTTCTCACTGGAACGAAGGAGGTTGAGGGGCGACCTGATAGAGGTCTACAAAATAATGAGGGGCATAGACAGAGTGGATAGTCAGAGGCTTTTCCCCAGGGTAGAGGGGTCAATTACTAGGGGGCATAGGTTTAAGGTCCGAGGGGCAAGGTTTAGTGTAGATGTATGAGGCAAGTTTTTTTTTTTCATATAAACGCAGAGGGTAGTGGGTGCCTGGAACTCGCTGCCGGAAGAAGTGGTTGAAGCAGGGACGATAGTGACATTTAAGGGGCATCTTGACAAATACATGAATAGGATGGGAATAGAGGGATACGGACCCAGGAAGTGTAGAGATTGTAGTTTAGTCGGGCAGCATGGTTGGCACGGGCTTGGAGGGCCGAAGGGCCTATTCCTGTGCTGTACTTTTCTTTGTTCTTTGTTCAGATTCAGCAAAGGTATATGCATTGGTTACAATATGCATGACATTTCTGATGTACGATCCACCGCCCACCCCCCGCCTTTATTTTGTTTCACAATCCTTTCTTGGGTCGCTCTCTTCCCTATCTGTTCCCTGCATTCTTGTTGGCGCCCATTTGCTCCCCCCTCCCCTCCCCTCTCTCTATTAGCTGTTGGCCTCAAACAGGTCCTGGATCAATGTGATCAATGACCACCACGTTTGTGGAAGCCATCCTCTGAACCTCGGACGGTGAACTTGATCTTCTCCAGGTGGAGAAATTCCGACAAGTATGCCAGCCAGTCTGCATCTGTGGGTGATGCTGCTGATTGCTAGCCGAGCAGGATTCTCCAGCAGGCAAATAGGGAGGCAAAGGCAAGGGCGTCGACCCTCTTCCCCATGAATAGTTCTGGCTTGTCCAAAACCTCGAAGATTGCCACACTCGGGCATGATTCCACCCTCTCCCCCAAAACCTTGCAATTGCCTCAAAGAAGGCTGCCCAAGCCCAAGTCTGGGGCATGCCCAGAACATGTGGGTGTGGTTGGCCAGACCTCCATGGCATCATTCACATCTGTCCTCCACCTCCGGAAAGAACCTGTTCATTCGGGTTCTGGTCAGGTGCGCTCTGTGCACCACTTTCAGCTGCATGATGCTTAGCTTTGCACAGGAGGTGGACGAGTTGGCCCCGCTCAGTGCTTTGCTCCAGAGTCACCACCCTATTTCCATCCCTAGTTCTTCCTCCCATTTTTCGTCGAGTGGGGAGTGTGTCCTTTCTTTTAAAAAAATATTTGTATTATGGTATTTGAAATTTTTTATAATAATAACAATGACAATGACATAAACATGATACAATAAACATTTCCACCCCCATCCCAATCTTCACAGACCCCAACCATAAAACAACAATCCGCCCCCCCCCCCCCCCCCCCCCCCCAAACCTTGGAATACTGCTTCTGCTGACATTTTAATTTTCCCCGAGAAAGTCGACGAACGGCTGCCACCTCCGGGTGAACCCAACCATTGATCCTCTGAAGGCGAACTTTATCTTCTCGAGACTGAGAAACCCAGCCATGTCACTAACCCAGGTCTCTACACTCGGGGGCTTCGAGTCCCTCCACATTAACAAGATCCAACTCCGGGCTACCAGGGAGGCAAAGGCCAAGAGGTCAGCCTCTTTCGTCCCTTGAACTCCCAGCTCTTCCGACACTCCAAAGATCGCTACCTCCGGACTCGGCACCACCCGTGTTTTTAGTACCGTGGACATAGCCTTAGCAAAACCCTGCCAAAACCCTCTAAGCTTCGGGCATGCCCTAAACACGTGGACATGATTTGCTGGGCTTCCCGCGCACCTCGCACACCTGTCGTCTACCCCGAAAAACTTGCGCATCCTAGCCACTGTCATGTGTGCCCGGTAGACTACCTTGAATTGTATCAGGCTAAGCCTGGCGCACAATGAGGAGGTATTAACCCTGCTTAGGGCATCCGTCCACAGACCTGCCTCTACCTCTCCTCCTAGCTCGTCCTCCCACTTGCCCTTAAGCTCCTCCACCGGAGTTTCCGCCGCCTCCGAAAGCTCCTGGTAAATATCCAATACCTTCCCCTCTCCCACCCAGGTACTGGAGATTACTCTGTCCTGTATCCCCCGTGGCGGCAGCAGCGGAAAGGCTGGCACCTGTTTTCTCAGGAAGCCGCGCACCTGCAAATACCTAAAACCATTCCCTGCTGGCAATTCAAATTTATCCTCCAAGGCATTCAAGCTGGGGAAGCTCCCGTCTATAAATAGATCCCCCATCCTCCTAATTCCTGTCCTTTGCCATCTCCGGAACCCACCATCCAGCCAACCCGGTACAAACTGATGGTTATAGAATATAGAATAGAACATTACAGCGCAGTACAGGCCCTTTGGCCCTCGATGTTGCGCTGCCCTGTGAAACCACTCTAAAGCCCATCTACACTATTCCCTTATCGTCCATATGTCTATCCAATGACCATTTAAATTCCCTTAATGTTTGCGAGTCCACTACTGTTGTTATAAATCGGGGTCCAAACCGATGCTCCCTCCACTCTATCTCAACAAAGAACAAAGAACAAAGAAATGTACAGCACAGGAACAGGCCCTTCGGCCCTCCAAGCCCGTGCCGACCATACTGCCCGACTAAACTACAATCTTCTACACTTCCTGGGTCCGTATCCTTCTATTCCCATCCTATTCATATATTTGTCAAGATGCCCCTTAAATGTCACTATCGTCCCTGCTTCCACTACCTCCTCCGGTAATGAGTTCCAGGCACCCACTACCCTCTGCGTAAAAAACTTGCCTCGTACATCTACTCTAAACTTTGCCCCTCTCACCTTAAACCTATGCCCCCTAGTAATTGACCCCTCTACCCTGGGGAAAAGCCTCTGACTATCCACTCTGTCTATGCCCCTCATAATTTTGTATACCTCTATCAGGTCGCCCCTCAACCTCCTTCGTTCCAGTGAGAACAAACCGAGTTTATTCAATCGCTCCTCATAGCTTATGCCCTCCATACCAGGCAACATTCTGGTAAATCTCTTCTGCACCCTCTCTAAAGCCTCCACATCCTTCTGGTAGTGTGGCGACCAGAATTGAACACTATACTCCAAGTGTGGCCTAACTAAGGTTCTATACAGCTGCAACATGACTTGCCAATCTCCTGCATTGCCCACCACCACCGAACTTGTGGAGTATCGGGCCGGCAAGAACGGAAGAGGTGCCGTTATCAGTGCTCCCAAACTTGTGTCTTTACATGATGCCGCCTCCACCCGCTCCCACACTGCCCCCCCCCCCCCCCCCCTCCTACTATCCACTTCCTAATCATGGCTATATTAGTCGCCCAGTTGTAATTGCAGAAGTTCGGCAGCGCCAACACACCCTGCCCCGACTGCGCTCCAGCAACACTTTCTTCACTCGTGGGGTTTTAATCGTCCACACAAAGCCCAAAATAACCTTATTCACCCGCTTGAAAAAGGCCTTTGGGATGAAGATGAGGAGGCACCGAAAGACAAACAGAAATCTGTAACCTCCGTCGCTCTCTCAGTAGCCCCACGTCCGGGGCCTCCGAGTATCTCCTGTCCACCTGGAGTATCTCCTCCACTAACCTATCCCTCTCAGCCCGTTCTGCCTTTTCTCTGTGGGCCCGTATAGAGATTAATTTCCCTCTGACCACTGCCTTCAAAGCTTTCCAAGTCGTTCCTGCCGAGACCTCCCCCGTGTCATTTGTTTCCAGGTAGTTCTGGATGGACTTGCTCATCCGCCCACAGATCGCTTTGTCCGCTAGCAACCCCACATCCAGTCTCCACAGCGGGCGTTGCCCTCTCTCCAAACTAACCCGTAGATCCACCCAATGTGGGGCATGATCCGACACTGCGATTGCCGAGTACTCGGTATCCACCAACCCCGGTATTAGCGCCCTGCTCAAAACAAAAAAGTCGATGCGAGAAATTTGTGGAAATGTGAGAAAAAAGAAAACTCCTTCGCCCTTGGCCATGCAAACCTCCATGGGTCTACTCCCCCCATCTGCTCCATAAACCCCTTCAATTACTTTGCCGCGGCCGGCCTCCTCCATGTCCTGGATTTTAACCGGTCCAATTCCGGATCAATGACTTGTGTTAAAATCTCCTCCCATAATCAGGTTATGTGACTCTAAGTCTGGGATCTTACCTAACACCTGCCTCATAAATTCCACAACGTCCCAATTCGGAGCATATACGTTCACGAGTACCACCCACACCCCCTCCAGCTTCCCACTCACCATTATGTACCTACCCACCTTGTCTGACACGATTCTCCCTGCCTCAAATGCCACTCGTTTATTGATCAAGATCGCTACCCCCCTGGACTTTCGAGTCCAGCCCTGACTGGAATATTTGGCCAACCCACCCCTTTCGCAATCTAGTCTGGTCTATAGCCTTTAGGTGTGTCTCTTCTAACATTGCCACGTCCGCCTTCAGCCCCCTCAAATGCACAAACACGCGAGCCCTCTTGACCGGCCCATTCAACCCTCTGACATTCCATGTAATCAGCCTGGATTTCCACCCCCCCCTTGCCGACTGGCCATCATCCTTTTTAGGCCTGCCTCTAGCTCGCGCCATCCGCCTCCTTGAGCCCCCCCTCGGGCCGTTCCCGACCTCCCCTTTATCCCCTAGTAACAGTTCCTCCCCTGTCAGCAAAGCAGCTCCCCCCCTCTACCCACCCCCCTAGAAACCCAACCCCCCCCAAGTCAAGCTCCAGCTTAACACCTGCTCACCCCCACTGTGCTTCCGTGAGTCAGCTGACCCATGCTGACCTGATAGCGCCCGCCCCTGGCACCAAGCAGTCTTTCTCCCCATTGTCCTCTCCCCTCTCCCCCTACTTGGACAAATATATTAAAAGCATCACATTCCCCAGTAAACAAACATCAGAAAAAACAGTGAAGAAACAACTTTAGAATTAAAAAAACACACAAAAGCATTATCAGCCCTGAAGACCTCCCCCACCCCTCTCTAACCAGCTCCCTGCAAGACAAAGTTAACTTTAGCCATCAAAACAGCCCCTTATTGCACATAACACTACTTATACTTATACAGCCCAACACAACAAATCGCCACCACAGTACTCGCCAAGGCTTAAGTTCGCCTCCAGCCTTTTTTCTTTAATAAAAGTCCATACTTCGTCTGGTGTTTCGAAGTAGAAGTCCCGTTCCTCATGTGTGACCCACAGATGGGCTGGGTACAACATCCCGAACTTCACCCCCTTCTTAAAGAGGGCTGTTTTTGCCCGATTAAACCCAGCTAGCCTCTTGGCCAAATCCGCACTCAGGTCTTGATAAATGCGCAGCTCACAATTCCCCCACTTGCTGCTCCGTTCCTTCTTGGCCCATCGCAGAACGTTTTCCTTGTCCAGGAATCGGTGAAAGCGTACCACCATCGCCCTCAGCGGCTCGTTCGCTTGGGGCTTCTTTGCAAGGGCTCTGTGCGCTCTATCCACTTCCAGGGGCCGAGAGAACGCCTCAGCCCCCATCAACTTCTCCAACAGGTCCGTCACATAAGCCCTCGCATCCGATCCCTCACTTCAGGGAGGCCGACAATTCTAAGATTCTGCCTCCTGGACCTGTTCTCCAGGTCCTCCAGCTTCTCTTGCATTCTTTTCTGGCGGTCGTTCATCATCTCCAGTTGGTCTCCAGCACGGTTATGTATTCCTTGTGCTCGGACACCTTTTCCTCCACCTCGTGGATCGCACGTCCGTGGGTCGCTTGATTCTGCACAACTTGTTCAATCGAAGCCTCAATTAAGTCCAGTGTGTTCTTCTTCAGCTTGGCGAAACAATCTTCGAAAAACTTTACAAGCTGCTCCGTCGACCACTGTGCCGTCTCCCCGCAGCCCTTGCTCTCAGCCAGGTTTTCCCACGTTACCAGCTCTGCTCTCGTCTTCCTTATAGGACTTTGTCTTCTCACACAACCACTTCTGGTCCAATTCTCCAAACACTGGAGGGGGATTTCTCCTCACTGTCTCACTCTTCACCGATTTATCCAATAAAATCCAGGGAAAAACTAGGGAAAAAGGTCCAAATGTCCGTCACAGGCGGGAGCTATCAAATGTGCGACCCACTCCTCCTCCATGGCCGCCACCGGAAGTCCAGTGTGTCCTTTCTAACAGTCATCCATACAAGTCTCCACAGCCCCCCTTCCCCCACCGATTACCCGCATCCAGTGTCTCCTGTAGCATTGTGTGTCCCGGGGTCCATGGGTATTGTGGGTATGCTGTCGTCTCTTTGCAGAGAGACTTCTTAACCTGCAGGTGTCAGAGTTTGTTTCTGCTAGTTTGTTCGAGTCTCTCGATCAGTTCCTCTAGGGTCACTAGTCTGAGTTCTGTGTAAAAGTCTGTAACCATCACCCCTCCCAAGTTTCTTCTTCTTTGTTGGACTTTTCTTTTGGGATCCTTGGGTTCTTCCCCCCCCCCCCCCCCCTTCCATACACACTCATCCACAAACGCGCTAATCATCTATCTATCGAGTTGAAGGCCTTGGGGATGTAGATCGGTATGGACCTGAACAGGAAAAGGAACCTGGGCAGTATGTTCATCTTGATCACGTACCCTCCCCGCCAGGGGAGTGTGTCCCACCTCTGCAAGTCCTTTTTACTTCCTCCACCAGACTGATCAGGTTCCACTTGTGCTTCCGTGTCCAGTCATGGGCAATCTGGATCCCCAGGTAGCAGAATTTGCTTTGGGCTACTTTGAATGGTAGTCTCTCCAGTTCTGCCCCTCCCCCTCTCAGGTTCACAGGGAATATTTCACTCTTGCTCAAATTGAGTTTGTAGCACGAGAAAGCTCCAAACTCTCTCAGGAGCTTCATGATTCCTTCCATGCCGCTTTGCGGGTCCACGATGTATAGGAGCAGGTCATCCACATAGAGTGGACTCTGTGCTCTATGTCTCCTCCTCGGATTACTTCCAGTCTTTCGCTGCTCTGAGGGCGATCGCCAATGATTCAATTGCCATGGCAAATACGAGCGGGGACAACAGGCATCCCTGTCTTGTGCCTCTGTGCAGTTGGAAGTATTCAGAGCTGGTGGTGTTGTACTGCACAATCGCCTTGGGGCATTGTTCAGGAATTTCACCGAGTTGAACCCTGTCCCTAGCCCATGCTGCTCTAGTACCTCAATGAGGTACTTCTACTTGAATCTGTCAAAGGTCTTCTCTGCGTCCAGAGAGATGATCACCTCTGGTGTTCTCTCTCCCAGATGGGGTCATTATCACGTTCAACAGTCATCTGATGTTCGCTGTTAGCTGTCTACCCTTAACAAAGCCCATCTGGTCCTCTGCGACACCTCTGGTACGCAGTTCTGCAGCCACTTAGCTAGGATTTTTGCAAGTATTTTTGCATCCACATTGAGCAACAATGATCCACATTCTGTTGGGTCTTAAACCTTTTTGGCTATCAGCAATATGGTGATTTGTGTTAGCATTGGAGGCAGGGTACCCCTCGCCAGTGAGTCTGCGAACATCTCTTGCAGATGCGGGGCCAATGCCATGACAAATATTTTGTAGAAGTCCACCGGGAACCCATCGGGGCCCGGCGCCTTCCCTGCCTGCATGGAATTGATGCTCTCCATGACCTCTCCTAGTCCGAGTGGTGCTTTCAGCCCCCTCCGTCTGTCTTCCCCAACGACTGGCATATCCAGTCCGTCGAGGAAACACTTCATCCCCGAATCCCTGTCGGGGGGCACAGCGGTGTACAGCCCCGGTAGAAGGCCTCAAACGCTTTGCTAACCTTTCTTGATTCGGCTACCAGTCCGCCTCTCCTATCCTTTACCTGTGCTATTTCCCTCATGGCTGTCTGGTTTCTCAGCTGGTGAGCCAGCAGGCAGCTAGCCTTGACTCAGTGTGGGTAGAAGGTCCCCAGTGGCTGACGGACTTGGGTCACCGCCTGTTAAAGTCCATTTGTAGCTTTGTCCTCTCCGCCAGAAGCTCTCCGGTCGGGGTTTGGAGTACCTTCTGTTAATCTCCAGAATGGAGTTGATCAGTTGTTGCCTAGCCACCTTCTCTTCCCTGTGCCTGCGTGCTTTACAGGCGATAATTTCTCCTCTAATCACAGATCGTGGAAGGTGATACTTCCCCATTTCGGTTGTTATTTCTTTTATAAATTTAGAGTACCCAATTCATTTTTTCCAATTAAGGGGCAATTTAGCATGGCCAATCCACCTACCCTGCACATCTTTGGGCTGTAGGGGCGAAGCCCACGCAAACACGGGGAGAATGTGCAAACTGTCTGTGTGACAGTGACCCAGAGCCGGGATCGAACCTGGGACCTCAGCGCCGTGAGGCAGCAATGCTAACCACTGCGCCACCGTGCTGCCCGCTTCCAGTTGTTATTAACGTATTTGCCTATGGCCTGTGATGTTTTCTGAAAACCTCGTCGGCCAGGAGAGGCATGTCCAACCTCAACGTGGGCCGTTGGGCACAGCCCGCCTTCAACCTCACATCTGTGTAATGTGGGGCGTGGTTGGAGATTACAATCGCGGAATATTCCGCTCTTACTATCTCTGGAAGCACCAATTTCGCCACTACAAGGAAGTCGATGTGGGTATAGACCCTTGTACTGGTGAGAAAAACAAAAATTCCTACTCCCCTGGGTGCATGAACCACCATGGGTCCACTGCCCCCATCTGTTCCATAAATGTTCCCAATTCTCTAGCCATGCCTGCTGTTTTCCCCGTTCTGGGGTTTGATCTGTCCATCAGTGGGTCCTGTACACAGTTAAAGTCTCCCTCCATGATCAGTTGGTACGTATCTACTGATCACGGCATGATCTTTACAAATTCCGTGTCGTCCCAGTTGGGAGCTTATGCATTCACCAGGACTGCAGGTGTTCTGTCTAGGTCCGTCAATGCTTTTTCCAGCTCGTTTATTGTGCTCCCCTGAGCTTCCAATCTCTTTCCTGTGCCGGCGCGAGCCATCTGCATGATGGCCAGCGCATCCTCCACCTCAACCTTGACTGCCGCCTTTATTTCGGCCTTAATGTCGTCTCTCATCTCCTTCAGTTCCCTGGTGAGCAACATCTTCCATCCATTGCCTGGCGGGTGTGGGGGTGGTGGAGCGCTCATTTTTCGGGTTGCCAGTCTCCCTCTCTCGTGGGTGGCCGGGGACCCCTCGCCTCATGGGTCCGCTGACCCGCTTGCTCACCACTTGCCAGTTCTTGCTGCCCCTGCGGCCTATTGAACTGCTGCTTCCTACTTTATGTCTTGTCGTTGAGGGTGAGGAGATATTTTAGCCCGATTTTATGGGCTAAACCCGGTCAAAAATGCCTATTTTCCTAACTTGTGGAGGAGAGCCACCTGGTGTGCGACTAGTCAGCACATCCCCATCACCGGAAGTCCGACCTAGTTGCAGTAATGATGACCACAAAACTATCAAATCATAAAAACCCATCTGGTTCATCAATATCCTTTCAGGAAGGAATTCTGAAGTCTTTGTCTGGGCTACATGTTACTCCAGTTACACAGAATCATAGAATTCCTGCAGTGTAGGAGGTGCCAATTCAGCCCATTGAGTCTGCACCAACCCTCTGATAGAGCACCCTACCAAGGCCTATTCCCCCACCCTACCCCTGTAACCCCACATAACCTGCACATCCCTGGACACTAAGGGGCAATTTAGCATGTCCAATCCACTTAACCTGCACATCTTTGGACTTTGGCAGGAAACCAGAACACCCAGAGGAAACCCACACAGACACGGGGAGAACGTGCAGACTCCACAAAGACAGTCACCCAAAGTCAGAATCGAACCCGGGTCCCTGGCGCTGTAATGCAGCAGTGCTAACCACTGTGCCACCATGCCACAACAATGTGGTTAACTTTAAGCTGCCCTCTGAAAATACCTCGCAAGCCATTTAGTTCAAGGGCAAGCAGGGCTGGTCAACAAATGCTAGCCTGGCCAGTGACGCCCACATTCGATGAAATAATATTTTTTAAAAGGTGAAATTAATGATGAGCTTTTATGATGAGATGTTGTGTGAGTGAGAAAATAAGGAAGAACAAGAGAAAGATTGAGCGGTAAAAGAAAATTGATTCCTGATTACATATCTATTGGCTTTTGTTGAGATACCGTCTGCTGATCCCCAAGTAGATTTGATTTTGAAATCAAACAGCTTCTAATATAGAGCAAACAGCTATCAATATATTTTACAGGTAGAGAGTCACTATTCTGTAGTGTTACATTTAAAACATGCAGCTATTTAGTTTGACATACGACAAATAACAATTATTGGAACACAATGTTTAAATTGCATATATAAATGCATGTAAATCTGCATTTTCTTTTTTATTTCCGATACTATGAAAGAAAGCAGAGTAAAAACTAACTAAACCGGTACAAATGCTCCCTGCTACTTTAAAGAGAGCAGAATGATAATGCAATTAGGAATGCTACATAAACTTTGTGGCAAAAAATAAATTAGCATCTATCTTGCGAGTGAACATTTTCTTCAAATGTCTCACCTTTTATATGAGATCTAACACAAGATAAAATGATTTAAATTTATGTGTTTAAAGAAGTATTATAATAATCTTTATTGCCACAAGTAGGCTTACATTAACAGTGTACTGAAGTTACTGTGAAAAGTCCCTAGTCGCCACATTCCGGCGCCTGGTCGGGTACACGGGGAGAGAGAATTCAGAATAGCCAAGTTACCAAATAGCATGTCTTTCGGGACTTGTGGGAGAAAACAAGGGCACCTGGAGGAAACCCACACAGACACAGGGAGAACGTGCAGACTCCACACAGACAGTGACCCAAGCCGGGAATTGAACCTGGGACCCTGGCGCTGTGAAGCAACAGTGCTAACCACTGTGCTACCATGCCGCCCTTTATATGTAAACAATTGATGGAAAAGCATTATCCTACATAGTAAATACCACTTCCATTGGCTGTACATTACACAAAAATTGAAGGTCTCAAAATGTAATGTGACAAGTTATAAATTTATATAATAATAATCTTTATTATTGTCACAAGTAGGCTTACATTAACACTGCAATGAAGTTACTGTGAAAAGCCCCAAGTTGCCACATTCCGGCGCCTGTTCGGGTACACAGGGAGAATTCAGAATGTCCAATTCACCTAATAAGCACATCTTTGGACTGTGGGAGGAAACCGGAGCACCCGGAGGAAACCCACCCAGACACGGGGAGAACGTGCAGACGCCGCACAGACAGTGACCCAAGCCGGAAATCGAACCTGGGACCCTGGCTCCGTGAAGCAACAGTGCTAACTTATAAGATAAGTTTGTTCAACATGTAGAACCGTTCCATTGAAATCAACAAATCTTCCACTGTAGCAATAATACAAGGACCCATTTTTAAGGGGTTAGGCCTCCGATACAAATTACCAAAAAGATTTAACAAACCTTAGACAAAATAAGCATATTTCAGTCACTACAAAACTTCATTTGGCATGTTAGGATTTTTAATTTGAACTTCAGTCCATTTGTAAAAACAGAAGGATAGAGCTCCAATTTCAGCCAGCTTATTCAAACGATACAGAATTCATCCCGACCGAGCAAGACTCTTGAAATAAATGTAATCACTGAATATCAGCCAAATTCCACCAGCAGTTGAAAAGGAGGTGAAAGTTCAAATAGCAGACAGTTCAGTCTTAATGGCACAGTGAGGATTTATGCTGACAGACATAAGGAATATCACATTCTGTTACAAAACAGATTAACTACATCATATTGCAACATACTCAACAGATCAAGGTGAAGACTTTTGCAAATTCTTGCTAGGTTCACCATCTCCGAGAAACCATGGCCAAAACCGTGACAACCTGATCATATTTGTACCCAGGCAGCAAAGTGAAAAACCCTTTTCCCCCTCAAAACCCCCTTCTACTAGCCTGAAATCTGCTGTGTCTATATATGGCGATGTAACTCAGAACAATAAACACTCATTTTATGACAAATATTACAGAAGCCATTTTAAATTATTTCTCCAATCAGTGAACAAATAAAGCATTTCCAGTATATTATGTATTTAATTCCCAATATTGACCCGACATTAATCAGCGACAGCTGTAAGAACTTGTGCTACAATTATATAAAAACTCTACTACAAAAGCCAAATCAAAAGTATCCCTTATAACTAACACAAATTCAGAAAACATGGTTAATAATAATCTTTATTATTGTCACAAGTAGGCTTACATTAACACTGCAATGAAGTTACTGTGACAATCCCCTAGTCGCCACATTCCGGCGCCTGTTTGGGTACACTGAGGTAGAATTCAGAATGTCTAATTCACCTAACAAGCACGTCTTTTGGGACTGGTGGGAGGAAACCGGAGCACCCGGAGGAAACCCACGCAGATACGGGAAGAATGTGCAGACTCTGCACAGACAGTGACCAAACGGGAATCAAACCCGGGACCCTGGCCCTGTGAAGCAACAGTGCTAACCACTGTGTTACCGTGCCGCCCGGTAACCAGCCTCTCAATCCACATTACGCACCAAACAGGCAAACAGAACACCTGAAACATTACACTAAATATGGAAGGGCTCATGGTGAGCTGCAGTGAGGCAGTGAGTAGATAAAAATATGAAACACAAGTCAGGCAAGCTAAGTTTTACTCAATGCAGATCAATTCAAAATTGGCTGGAAAAAGCAGCAAATGCTGGAAATACAAAGCATTTCAGCTAGCACCTGCAAATAAATGTCAAGTTGTGATCAGTTAATGTTTCCTCTTTACTGATGCTGACTGACGTGCTGTGTATAATTTGCAAATTTCATGACAGGTCAATTTGCCTTCGAAGTTTACAGATACTTTTGTTCGATATTTACTACCCGAAGCAAAACACTTGTAGTAAATGAGTAACATTTCCAGACTTCTTTAATGAAGAAAGATGAATTTCTGGGTCAGGGTGGAAAGACCAACTAGTCTTTTCCTGCTGTCAATTTTGTACATTTAGATGAAACACATGGCACTTCAGCAATATAGCTATGTATATATGAATGGTAATTTTTATTAGGAAGGGATTCAAAATATCAAAGAATACGTCTGCTTCCAAAAATGTAAATTCACAGTCCCAGAGGATCATAAGCTGCTCTCCCCTTTAAGAGCTGACTGGTGATAATTTAACTTGAGGGTCGCCACACCTCAGGCAAGAGACAAGGTTGAGAAGGTGGAGAAGTCATGAATTCACAAGGCGGGCCTTCCAATATTGCAGTATACCAAGACCTATCATTAATAACTAGATCAGTTTTCTTTAATTATTCCATTACAAATGTTGTAAAAAAGATGGTTTGAACAGCAGAGGTGGGAGATAGCATTTGGAGAAGTTAACTCAGCTGTATTAATTTATGTACAGAGGTTGATACCTAACCTGATTCAGTGTCACTGCTATCTGAAGAACTAGAGTCACTACTGCTGCTTCCAGAGTCTGAGGAACTGCTGCTGCTTTCGCTTAATCGGCAACATCGACCCATCTCTTGAGCTGGATTATTCTTCTGAGCTGTTTAAAGAAAATAGTTAGAACACTCAATTTGAAGACAAAAGGAGCACACTATTACAGATTGAGCATACCGAGTACATACAGTTTTTGTTTTGTTTCTTTCCAGAGTTCAGATGTCCACTCACATCCTGTAATCTTTTTTCCAGCTCTTGCCTTTTCTCCAGTTGAATTTCTTCCTTAGATTTTCCGGAAGATTTTTTAGCTACACAATATGGCATCCAAAAATGCATTAGACTACCCATCATTCTAAATGAGTGAATATATGTACTACAGAATTGCAAACTTACAAAAAGGTTTTCTTTGTTTTTTCCTTAGACAAGTCATAACGTGCGTTTCCAGGTTTCTTAGTGTAGAGGGTTTTAAAGTTTCAAAGTCAATTTCAATTTCGTCTGGATTAGAGTCTCTTAAGGAGGGTTCTCTTGCCTGTATTATGTGGACAACACGTCCTAATTTGTCACCAGGAAGCTTATTTATGTTAAGACTTAATTGTCTCTTTTCATCATAAGACATTGGCTTGGCGTCATCTTCTGAATCACACACAGGTACTTGCTGCTTATTTTTCTTTGATTCCCTGCATTATAAAGTGCACTTATTAGCATGAGTATTTAAATTGTCCTGTTCAATAAATATCTGTTGCTTACCACATATAAAGACAAATTTTCAATATTCCAAAGTGGTAATGGAATCAGGTTTTGTGTACAAGTCAAAATGAAAATTATGCTTCACAGTATTCAAACAATTTCCTGTCACTAAAAATGCAATTAAAATGTAACCTGTGTATGCAGCTGTTTTTGTACAAGTGCTCAAGATACGGAATGTCATGTTCTGTAATTGGCAGCAGTGTAATTTGTAAGCAATTGCCTTAATATCTCACTTGAAAACTACAGCAACAAGACCCACGATAAAACATTATAATTTGGATCATTTTGTTTATACTCTTTTCTCTCAACAGGGAGTACAAACAACTTCCTTGGGAATCTTTGCTTTATTGAGGAGAGCAAGGGAGCGGAATATAGAGATATCGGATCAGAAATTTATGCAACCGTAGGTTTGGCAAAGCGATACTAACTGGTGTTTGCTGTTCAACATTGATATTGTACTATAGTTGCACCATAAAATTGTTGCAAATTAATCAGCTAGTAATGCGGTGATGCCATCATCACATCTCGTGAATGTTGTCTCCAAAAGCTTCTTTCTTTGGCCAAGGTGATAAAAGTGATAGAGAAAAAAAATTAAGTGAATGCCCAAGGAGAAAATGGGGTGAATTAGAGCCCAAATGTAGAAAGAGGAGTGGAGAGAGAAAAGCATAAAAGGAAGGTTAGAAGGGATTACGGGAGAAGAAAATAACAAAGGAAAAGAAAGAAAAACTGTTTAAGAGGGCATGGTAATCCAGTTGAGCTTTGGAATTGCTGCATTGGTCCTTGAGAAGTTACTGAGTGATTTGTAAGCTGGAGACGCAAAACGTATAAATGTTCTGATCTATGAAATATAGAACTAACAATTTTGTCTATCATGATCAAAGAACAGTGCAGGACAAAATGGATACACCATTGCACAAAATTATGTGATGAATGTAAGCACTTCAGATCTTTTGATTATAAGTATTTGGTGAAGTAAGGGTTAAAAACTTGGGTTGGAGTGTATATGACAGCTCGAGTCATGTTTTAAAAGATTCTTGGTTTGAAAGACAAAACTTTTAGGAGCCAGATGTGCAAATAACCATCGTAAAAAGGTTGGGCTAATGCATTTTATGAGGTGATTCCCTGGGGAGTTCATTAATTTTCTGCCTGGTGAGATGATATCATTGCTGGGTGGAGTTAAGGCATCAGGCTTGTTGAGAAAACATTTTGAATTCATTTCTGAGCTGAGTGAAGCTGTGTGCACAAGTGAGGGAGTTCTGCTTTCACTGTAAGTTAGTTTAAATCGATTAACAGTATTTAAAGCAGTGCAGGCCTGTCTGAGGACAAGGGGTGGGGGGGGGGGGGGGATGCTGAAACAACTGATTTTGAAGACACACAGCCCAGGTTTCTGCATGGGTCTGAATGGAGTCTTTTCTGTAAAGCAGTGTCAAAGGATCTCATTCGTAAAGAATAACTGTGCCATTGGTTTTTAAGGTGGATTGAGAGCCACAATGGTTGTTTTTTTCTTGTTTAAGTGGGAATAAAGATAGCAATTAAGGGCATTGTATTCACTGTATTGAGTAGTATTTGTAATTATAAGTTATTTTCAGGTGTGATGTTAAAGATTTTAATACTGTGTCAGTAATAAAGTTTGTTTCAAATATACTATTTCTTTGTGCAATCACTCCTTTCCTCACAGTCATGCAAAATTAAAATAAAATATTGAGGTTTCTATTCTGTATCCTGGCCACTGTAGGAATTTGGCCTGGGATCGTAGTAATCAGGGATTGACTATGTGGTTCCATAAGCCTACTCCACGACTCAACACAACCCAGGCTGATCTACTGTCACAACCCCAGTTTCCTGCCTGCTCCACATATCCCTCTATTTTCTGACAGACTAAATATTTGTCTATCAAAATTCTGTAGATTCTGGAATGTTCCCTGTTGATTGGAAGGTAGCAAATGCAACCCCACTGTTTAAGAAAGGAGGGAGAAAAGGGGGAGCTACAGAGCTGGTAGCTTGATGTCAGTAGAAGGGAAAATACTAGAATCTATTATAAAGGATGTGGTAACTGGACACATAAAATAATGATCAGACTGGACAGAGTCAACAAGGATTTATGAACCTATTTACCAGCAGAATAGAACAGGGGGTTTTGACAGAGTCATTCAGACTCAAAACGTTAGCTCCCTTTTCTCGCCACAGATGCTGTCAGACCTGCTGAGATTGTCTGGTATTTTCTGTTTTTGTGTGAGGGGGAACCAGTGATGTGGTTTTTGTTGGAGTTTCAGAAGCCGTTCCAATAAAAGGTCTCACACAAGAGTTTAATTAACAAAATTAGAGTACATGGGATGGGGTAATAATCTGTCATGGATTGAGGATTAGTCAATAGACAGAAAATAATAGGGATAAATGGGTAATTTTCAGGATGGCAGGCTGTGACTAGTGGGTATTGCAAGGATCAGTATATTTGACCCAACTGTTCACAATATATGTCAATAATTTGGATCTGAGGAGCAAATGTGATATTTCTAAGTTTGTTGATGATTCAAAACAAGGTGGGAATGTGAGCTGCGGGGAGGATGCAAAAAGACTAAGGAATCTTTGAACAGGCTTAATGAATGGGCAAGAACATGATGAATGGAATACAGTGTGTCTAGTAAGAAACTATTCACTTTCGTAGGGGGAACGGAGGTGCAGATTATTTCTTAAATGGTGAGAGATTGGGAAGTGTTGATGTCAAAAGAGACCTGGGTGCACTTGTTCATATTTCACTGAAAGCTAGCATGCAGGTGCAATGAACAATTAGGAAGGCAAATGGTATGTTGCCCTTCATCACAAGGGGATTTGAGTACACAAGTAAAGATATATTGCGTTAATTGTATCGAACCTTGATGAGGCCACACCTTAAGTACTGTGTATAGTTTTATTCCCCTTACCCAAGGAAGGACAGACTTGTCATAGAGGGAGTGCAGCAAACATTCACCAAACTAATTCCTGGGATATTAGGACTATCCTATGAAGAGAGATTGAGGATTGAGTTCAGAAGAATGAGAGGTGTTCTCGTTGAAAGTTACAGAATTCTTAAGGGACAAGACAGAGTGGATGCAGAAAGGATGTTTTCCCCAGGCTTTGTGGAGGGGTACACATATTCAGAATAATGAGCAAGCCATTTACGACTGAAATGAGGAGAAATATCTTCACTCAAATTCTCTACTCCAGAGGGCTGTAAAGCTCAATCATTGGTTATGTTCAAGACAAGGGATCAATAGATTTCAATTTACTAATGATGTCAAGGTACATGGGGATAGCATAGGGAAAGGTCAGTGAGGTTGATCAGTCATAATCCAGTCAAATGGTGGAGCAGGCTCGAAGTGCCGATTGGCTTAATCTGTTCCTGTGTAAATTTGGTAAAGAATAGTAAACAAAAAGTAGTGAAGATAGAAGTTGGAGTAGGTCAGTGTGAGGTTGAGGTTGATCGGATAGAAGTTGCACATTCTGGGCAGGTGCTCCAACTGAAAGGATAAAGATCACCGGGATTAGTAGAAAATCATGGTGCAGATGATACTTAATACTGAGAAGTGTGAGGTACACAATTATTACAAAATGAAGAATGTCTTTTTAGAAGGCAAGAATATGCATTCATATATTTTTTAATAAATTTAGAGTACCCAATTCATTTTTCCAATTAAAGGGCAATTTTGTGTGGCCAATCCACCTACCTTGCACATCTTTGGGTTGTGGGGGCAAACCAGGGAGAATGTGCAAACTCCACACAACAATGACCCAGAGCCGGGGTCGAACCTGGGACCTCGGTGCCATGAGGCAGCAATGCTAACCACTGCGCCACCGTGCTGCCCCAACATGCATTTATATAACACCTTTCACAACCTCAGGATATCCCAAAGGGCTGTAACACAACCAATGAAGAGCTTTTTAAATTTTGCCGCTGTTGTAGTGAAACAAAGCTGCTAATTTGCACATTAAAATTGTACGCACAGCAGTCCGTTCTTGCGGTGTTGGCTGATGGATAATATTGGCCAGGACACAAGGACAAAGTGACAATGCATTACTGGGAAGCTCCTACATAGTTGTCGGAGGTGCACCTTTTGGTAAGATGTTAAAATGAGGTCTCATCTGATCTCAAAGGTTTCTTAGTGAAGAACAGAGACAGTCTCTCGATGTTTCAGTCAACATTCGTCTCTTAACCAACACCACCAGAAGACGACCAATGGACATTTATCTTATTCATGTTGGTTGGTCTTGCTGGGCACAAATGACCTTCCATGTTTAACTCCTTAACAGTAATCACATTTCAAAAGTTATCAATTGGCGTTGGAGCATTTTGGGATGTCTTGCAGAATACAATTGGTGCTGTCTGAATACAATTTAAAAAACATTATCCTGAGATAAGCTAATGACACTAGGAAAGCTAAACAGAAGCCTGTGTTACTTTTAATTGGGTCAATTTGTTTTGATACATGCCGTCGCCTGCCAATGCAAGATGGCCATCCACTTGTCCAATGCATGTACAGAAAACCAATTACATCATTTGCAGGAGAGACATTGCCTGGTGGATCTTATTCTGATCCTGACTCTGTTTAGCCAGTTTCAGCCTTACGACGGACAGGCACCCAGGGTGCGGCCTCCTCACAGTTTGCAGGGATAGGCGGTGGTGCAGTGGTATTGTCACTGGACTATTAACCAGAAACCCAGGTAACGATCTGGGGGCCTGATCGAATCCCGCCACGGCAGGTGGTGAAATTTGAATTCAATAAAAACCTGGAATTAAAAAGTCTAATGATGACCATGAAACCATTACCGATTGTCATAAAAATACGAATGTCCTTTCAGCAAGGAAATCTGCCATCCTTACCGTCCTTACAGCAATGTGGTTGACTCTTAACTGCCACTCAAAGACAATTATCGATGCGCAATAAATGCCGGCCCAGCCAGCGATGCCCGCGCCCTATGATATGAACACATTTTTTTTTTTTTTTTTTTTTAAAAAGGCAGGGAGGGGAAGCTTCTGATACAGCCACCTTTGCTGCTGTGGAGCCTCTTTCTGGTAACACTGGTAAACGGGAAAAGGCTCGGGAACGGGAGATATAGAAACTGCAGGGAGGCCACAACCCAACTACCCGCCTGCCAGAAACTGGGTGAACCTCATCAGGATCCAACTGTAAGTATCACTGGAGCTGCAAACGCAGGATACGGAAGAAATGTCCTTCTATATTAGAATGTCATCCATAATTCTCCCTAATAACTCATTCTCCCTACAGAGCACTGACAGCTTAACTAAACAGCTTTCCGAAAATTTGCATGTAATAAATTCATTCAAACAAAATACTTTGACATTTTTCATTAAAAAAAAGTTCATTCAAAATCCCAATGCAACCATTTGAAATTTCCTCTTTAAATACGCATCCTCGATTTCCACAGCTTGTCGGAAACCATACACAATTTTGAATTAGATTAGTAGGTTCACAACTATCAAAGAAAAACTCGGGGCAGGGGAATTAACACGGTAAATATAAATGGACACCAGAAAGAAAATACCAAAAACAAACTTCAGACAGGTTTGAACATTGAAGCTGTTCTAAATCTGCAGGATTCTGGAGAGCTCCACTGACTTGGGGAAGGTGAGGCTTTTTAAAAAATCACTGTCTTCAGTTGCTGTTTGATAAGTATCTCTGCTTCTGATTGCTGCCTACTCAGTCACTTGCAAAGATGTCTTGGCAGCAAACAGCCTTTTGAAACAAAAACTGCATCAGCTGGCTTTAAAAGCAAGTATTACTGAATTGAAAGGGACAACTAACCAGCCAAAAGCAGAAAAAATATTTTTAGTTTGGCCCAACATTCCTTCCCATCTTTTCTACACTCTAGAATATATTAGTGTTTTCAGGAGGCGGGTAAATATCAGTTGGAGAAAATTGGTAAGAAAATATGATTGTACCTCGATTCCAACAAGCCTTTCTTCAATTTTCTTTTCTGCAATTGCTTGGATTTGATTTTCTTCCTTTCACAATTTTTCTTCACTTTCTTTTTATCTTTTCTCTTCTTTTCCTTTTTGATTTTGGTTTTTTTCTTCAGCCTAGATAATGGTGCTTGGGCTAAGGCTTTAAGTTGATCATGTACTGCTTTCAACTGTCAGGGAAAATATTGGTGTAGAAATCAAACTCTCCACATATTTAGTTAACATCGTTTCCAAGATGACCAAATTCAGTTATAAGAGGACAAATTATTTTCTCAAGATCATAAGAAAAAAAACACCCAGCTCATGGAGTCTGCTTTGCCATTCAATAATATCATGGCTGTTCTGAATGTGGCCTTTCCTCAATTTTCCTGCCTGCCCCCCATAACTCTCAAAACTTCCTTGTGGATCAAAAATCTCTAAGTCGGCCATGAATATATTTAAGGACCAACCTTCATTGCTCTCTATGAAAGAGAATTCCAAGGACTAATGACCCGTAGGAAAAAGATCCTCCTCATCTGTGGTGATTGTTCCTTACAGGGACAACCACCACATCATCTTCATCTTGAATGGAAGATCCTTATTTTTACACTGTTCCTAGTTCTGATTCCCATAAGACAAACGATCCTGCGCCGTGTCGGAGATTCCCCGAGTGGAGGCGTGAATCCCGCCCCGCCGCCGACTTCCCTATTCTCCGGCGCCCTTTTTTGGGGGCCGGCGGGATTCACGCCACACCGGTTGGGGGCCGTTGACAGCGCTCCCTCCCCCCCCGGTGAATCTCCAGGCCCCGATGGGCCGAGTGGCTGACAAGTTTTTCCCAGTCCCGCCGGCGTGAATTACTCACCTCACACACGGCGGGACCTGCTGGATCCGGCCCCGGGGAGGGCCCCCACGGTGGCCTGGCCCGCGACCGGGCCTACCGATCGGCGGGCGGGCTGGTTCCGTGGGGGCCTTCTTTCCTCCGCGTCGGGCCCCTATAGGGGTCCGCCATATTGCCCGGGGGCCGACGTGGAGAAGGGAACCCCCACGCAAGCACAGAAATACGCCACCTGTTCCGCGCATGTGTGAAAATATGCAGTCCATTCTGCACATGCGTGGAAAGACGCCGCCCATTCCGCGCATGCATGTAAATACGCCGGCCCCTGGCTGCCGGCTGGAGCCGCGGGAACCACTCCGGCATCAACCTTGCCCCCTAGAAAGTGGAGAATTCCTCACTTTCGGGGGCCGTTGATGCCGGAGTGGTTGGTGCCGGTTTTCAAGCCGGAATGGGGACATAGCCCCATTATTGGAGAATCCCGCCCAACATCCACGCATCTATCCTATCAATCATGCACTGAGTTTGTTTCAATAAGATCACCTCTCAGTCTTCTAAACTCCAATGAGTCTAGTCCCAACCTGCTGAATCTTGCTCAAGACAACTCCATCTCAGGAATCAACCTAGTGAACCTTATCGAAATTGCTTCCAATGCAAGTATATCCTTCCTTAAATATAAAGACTGAAATGGCACACAGTATTCCATGTGCATTCTCACCAAAGCCTTGCACAATTGCAATTCATTTCTGTGCTCCAGTCCCTTTGCAATAAAGGCTAACATGCCATTTGCCTTCCTAATTGGTTGCCATACTTGCATGTTAACCTTGTGCTCCTTGTACGAGTACACCCAAATCTTTCCCAACAAGTCTCATGCCTCTTAAAACTATTCTACTTTTCTATTCTTACCATCAAAATGAATAAACTCACTTTCTCACTTTACACATCTGCCATCTTGTTGTTCCCTTACTTAATTTATATATCTTTGCAGCCTGTGTCCTCCTCACAGTTTACATTTCCACTTAGCTTTGTATCAGCAAACTTAGATATTCCTTGCTTCTATGTCCAGGCCATTATCTGCAAGTAACTGAGGCCCAACCACTGATCCTTGCAACATTCCACTAGTCACTGCCAACTTGAAAATGCTGCAATTATGCCTACTCTTTATTTCATGTTCACTAGCCAATTCTCAATCCTTGTCAATATTTTACCTTCCAACTTCACGAGTCTTTATCTTGCCCATTGACAATGCATTTGATACTTTATTCAATGCCTTTTGGAAATACACGTAGAGTATATCTACTGGTTCCCCTTACTCATTAAATCTTGAAAAACCTGTAATATAGTTTTACAAAAGGAAAAGTGTTTAACAAATTTATCAACTTTGTCTGTTCATATGAAGATTTTCTAAGTGCTTTGTTAAGACTTCCTTAACAATAGACTCCAGCACTTTCCCGATGATTAATGCCAGGCTAACGGACTTATAGTTTTCTTTCTACCTCCTTTCTATAATAGCAGTAGCGCATTTGTTAACTTCCGACCTGCTGGACCATTCCAGAATATAGAACACTTTGGAAAATTACAGCCAGTGACTAGGATAGAGCCCAATTGGGTTCTGGGGATGTTGGATATTATTCCTCAAATTTCTTTGCAAACAATTATCTCCATTTCCTCACTTTTAAGCAAATAGGTTACCATCCATTTATTGGAAAATAATAATCTTTACTGTCACAAGTAGGCGTATATTAACACTGCAATGAAGTTACTGTGAAAAGCCCCTAGTCGCCAAATTCCGGCACATGTTCGGGTACACGGAGGGAGAATTCAGAATGTCCAAATTAACTAACAGCAAGTCTTTCAGACTTGTGGGAGGAAACCGGAGCACCCGGAAGAAACCCACGCAGGCACAGGGAGAACATGCAGACTCCGCACAGACAGTGACCCAAGCTGGGAATTGAACCTGGGGCCCGGGCGCTGTGAAGCAACAGTGCTAACCACTGTGCTACCGTGCCGGCCATATTTCTGCCATGGCATAGGTAGATGGATAGCACAGTGGTTAGCACTTCTGTTTCAAACACCAGGGACTCGGGTTCAATTCCGGCCTTGGGTGACTGTGTGGAGTTTGCACATTCTCCCAGTGTCTGTATGGGTTTCCTCCGGGTGCTCTGGTTTCCTCCCACAGTCCAAAAGACATGCAGATTAGATAGATTGGCCATGCTAAAAAGGTTGCACCTTAGGTGTTCAAAGATGTGGAGGTTAGGTGGAGTTACAGGGATAGGGCGGCTGAGTGGGTTAGGTAGGATGCTCTTTCAGAGTGTTGATGTAGACTTGATGGGCCGAATGGTCTCCTTCTACATTTTTGGGGTTCTATGATCACGATCAAAATATTTGTTCAATCCTATTTCCTCCTTCACCACAATATTTTCTCTTGGAGCTGTGAAGCAAAAGTGCTAACCACTGTGTTACCATATTTCTGGCATTGAATAGATAGATGGATGGCACTAAGGTTAGCACTTCTGCTTCAAGTGCCAGGGACTCTGGTTCAATTCTGGCCTTGAGTGACTGTCTATGGGGGCACATTGTCCCCGTATCTGTGTGGGTTTCCTCCGGGTGCTACAGTTTCCTCCCACAGACTAAAGATGTGCAGATTAGATGGATTGGCCATGCTAAAAAAATTGCCCCTTAGTGTTCAAAGATGTGGAGGTTAGGTGGAGTTACAGGGACATGGCAGGGGAGTGGGTTAGGTAGGGTACTCTTTCAGAGGGTTGATACAGACTTGATGGGCTGAATGGTCTCCTTCTACACTTTTGGGGTTCTATGATCATGATCAAAATATTTGTTCAATCCTCCTTCCCCACAACATTTTCTCCTACGTCTGCTTCTTTCTATGATTTTTGGTTCTTTAAGGGACCTGTATTTGCTTTAACCACTCTTTTCCTTTTTAAATACATGTAAAAGCATTTACAATCAGTTTTATATTCTTGGTTAATTTACTTGCACATTCTAATTTTTTCCTTTTTTAACCAAAATTTGTTGGTCCTTTACTGGTGTCTAAAGCACTCCCAATCCTCTAACCTGGCAGTGCCACTGGGCACCCCAGCAGTGCAAGGGTGGCACCCAGGTGGTAATGCCAGGGTGCTACACTGGCAGTGCCAGGATGGCCCAGGTGATATCGAGGGTATCAGCCTGCCCAGTGCCCAGCCACCCAGCAGCACCTGATCCCCTGGGAGGACCCACCCAAATGCTGTTCCACCTGGTGCCCGTTTGTGGAGACCTGTGCTAAACGGCACATGCCTGGAGTCTCTGAGGTGAAGGGATTCAATCCCAACACCTTGGGTAGATCCGGCAAGTGCATATTAAAGTGAGATTAGCTGCTGGGAGCAGTTTGAAATTCAGCAAAGGCAGGCCAAGGGATTGATTAAGGGGAAGATAGCGTTTAAAAATAAGCTAGTGGGGAACATAAAAACTGACTGTAAACGTTTCTATAGGTAAGTAAAGAGAAAAAGATTGACAAAAATGAATGTAGGCCCCTTACAGTCAGAAACAGGAGAATTTATAATGAGGAACAAAGAAATGGCTAAGGAACTAAATTTGTACTTTGCTTCTGTCTTCACAAAAGAAGACGTGAATAATGTATCAGAATTTCTGAGAAACACAGTGAGGAGTTGAAGGAAATCAGTATTAGTAGAGAAATGGTTTTGGGGAAATTAATGGGACTGAAGGTGGGTAGATCTCCAGGGCCTGATCACCTTCATCCCAGAGTACTTATGGGAGTGGCCCAAGAAGTATCAGATCCATTGGTGGTCACTTTCCAAAATTCTCTGGACTCTGGATGGTTCCTTCAGATTACCTCAAAAATGGAGGTAGAAAGAAAACAGTGAACTAACGATCTGTGAGCCTAATGTCGGTAGTAGGGAAGTTGCTGGAGTCCATTATCAAGGATTTCATAGCACAGCATTTGGAAAGCAGTGGTACAATCAGACAAAGTCAGCATGAAATTACGAAAGGGAAATCATGCTTGACAAATCTACTCGAATTCTTTAAAGGTGTAACTAGTAGAGCTGACCACGGAGAATCGATGGATATGGTTTATTTAGGCTTTCAGAAGGCTTTCAACGAGGTCTCACATAGCAGATTACTATGTAATGCTGAAGCTCAAGGGATTTCAGCTAGTGTCTTGAGATGGATAGAAAGGTGGTTAGCAGACAGGAAGCAAACAGTTGGAATAAATGGGTCTTTTTCCGATTGGCAGGCAGTAACAATTGGGGTATTGCAGGCATCCTGTGCTAGGACCCAACTGTTCAAATTGTATATTAATGATTTTGGACGAGGGAACTAAATGTATTTTCTCCAAATTTGCAAATTATACAAATGTGGGTGGGAGGGTGAGCTGTGAGGAGGATGCAGAGATGCTTCAGCATGATTTGGATAGGCTGAGTGAGTGGGCATATGCATGGCAGATGCATTATAATGTGGATAAATGTGAGGTTTTTTGCTTTGGTAGCAAAAATAGGAAGGCAGATTATTATTTGAATGGGTGTAAATTGAGAGAGGTGGATACTCAGCGAGACTTTGGTGTCCTCGTACATCAGTCGTTGAAAGTATGCGCGCTTGTACAGCAGGCAGTAAAGAAGGCAAATGGTATGTTGGCCTGCATAGCAGGAGGATTTGAGTATAGGAATAGGGATGTTTTACTGCACTTTTATAGGATGTTGGTGAGTGAAGGAAACCTGCTATTTCTGATAGGTAAAAGGATCATTGATTTAGCCATTTTGTTATAAATACTAAAGTCCAGTTCAAAAATCATTTTTAAAATGGATCCCATCATAAGACTGCAAATATGATCAAACACAACCTCAGATTACAAAAGTACATAGCTTGCAATAATAAAAGCATGGATTTTGAAACATTTGCAGTTGAACTAGAAGCAAATGCAACATTTCTACTGAAGGTCAAATTGACATTATAATTCATATGAACTGTCCATTGTTCAAATGAACAGAATCACAAGAGTTCAGCACATACCAGTTTGATGATGAGAGCAAAGTTTGCATTCCAACACACATTTAAGAATTCCACATGTAACATTTATATTAATTTTAAAAGTTCAACGAGATAATGTTGCACATTGAGGACTGACAACTCAATCATCAAATCAAATATATTCGAAACTCACACAAACCAATCAGCACGTTACAGGGGTAGGGACAGATTGATAACAAATTCCTTAAAAATAGAGGTCTGGGCAGCCATTTTCATTCTAGAATCACTCTATACTATTTGCCTAGCTGTCTACTATCTTTATTTCAGATTTCCACTCTAACTCTAAGTCTCCGCAAGCGGTTTTGCTTTGAGCAAGAAACCATTACTGTATTTTTGAAAGTTCAGATCGTTTGTACGCTACTAAGTTTAATTATATATCTTAAAGTCTTCTGCTGGCAGGGGCTTTATTGAGAACATTTGATTTATAACCACAAGAAGATTTCAAACTCTCAATTATAATCAATAGACACCCAATAAAGATTTCATTTTGCATCCGCGACGTGTAGTGCAAATTTCTACTGAGTCTAAGTGTATACGAGGCTACACTTAACCAAAGGGTAGATTTCTTCAGTGAGGCTACACCTGAAGTAGTGTGTGCAGTTTGGTGTCCTTAGCTGAGGAAGGATGTTCTTGCACTACAGGGAGTGCAACAAAGGTTTACCAGGCTGATTCCTGGGATGGGGGGATTATTTTATGCAGAGAGACTAAATCAGTTAGGATTATATTCATTGGAGTTTAGAAGAGTGAAGGGGATCTCACAGAAACTTATAAAATTCTAACAGGATTAGACAGGGTAGAAACAATGTTCTCGTTCGTGGAAAAGATAGTTGAAGCCAAAACGTTGTGTTTTCTCAAGAAGGAATTAGATATAGTTCTTGGGGCTAAAGGGATCAAGAGATATGGGGAGGAAGGCAGGATCAGGGCATTAAATGTAATGATCAGCCATGATCAGAATGAATGGCAGAGCAGGCTCAAAGGGCTGAATGGCCTCCTTCTGCTTCTATTTTCTAAGTGTGTTTCTATGTAAAGTAAAATCTTATTAAAAAAATTCTAAATTCTTCCTTACCTGATTCTGAAGCTGAGCAAGGCGATCCTCCTGCTCTTTTCTTAGACTGTCGGAACTACTTTCAGCAGAGAAAGTGTCATCGCTATCTTCACTTGATGATTCAATGAATTGAGTGGCAGCTTGTTCTGATGGCGCGGTTTTAACAGATTCATCAGATATTTTTGCAAAATGCATCTCAAAAACATCCTGTTATAAAAGATGGACACAGAAGGACATGGGTCCTCCAGATTAACTGGAGAACCAGTTGTATATGATTTATTGAAAATTACTACCTTCCTATCTTTTTACATGGTGGTTCACTCTTGGATGAAATATACAATAACATCATGAACCCAATCATTTTCCCAAGACTGTTATTATTAATTGCATCATCTCCATTGGGAAAAAAAGTGATAGTGTCCAATACAATACAAAATAATCATTCCCCAAGAACAATTCGATTCTCTTGAAACCAATAGAAATTTCAGGTTTTAGCTTAGATGCATCTATATGAATTCAAACTTAGATGGGTCTGTATGAGGGAAGGCGGCGAGAGAGGGGGTGGGGACGCGAGAGGGAGTGGGGGCACGTGCACGCGAGGGGGAGGGGGCACTTGCATGCAAATTCTGTTGGTTACCTTTCAATTTTCTATATACATTATCACCTACAGGCACGATAGGCACACCAGGCTATTACTTTATTCTGCATTTTTTTATTGAGGTAGTAGAAGATGGGATTTATCAATATAATTTGCTATAAATTATTGCAACCCATTCAAATCTTAATTATTGTTTCTAAATATTTGTATTTTGTGAATGGATACACTATTCTCTTACCTGAAGTTTCTTACCCATGACCACTACTTCATGGTCTGGTGGATTATACTTGTAGCAATTCAAAAACATTAATCTCACATCTGCAGCAAACTCCTGGCTATTGCTATATTCTTGGTTGCTCATTTTTTTCTTGCAAGAAAAGATTGAAAGAAACATGATTAAAATATCAAGCACATGAAGTTTAGCTCTTGCTGATTTCAGAACAGGATAACGTCCTAGATTTTCACTTCTGAAAAGGTTTTTGATGCTCATTAAATATTTTAGCATTGTTCAAAATGGAATAGCAATGATGACAATTATTTGCCACAATACTCAGCAAACATAAATCATATTCCTGACCTCCTAACAATTCTTCCATACAAAGCTAATTTCCGCCCCCCCCCCCCACCCAAATTGTAAGTAATTTGATGCACATCGTTTATACTGGTCAGGAATCAACTCGATCATGCTGCTTGGAGCTCCATTCCAGTGAATAAATATTGACAGCAACGTTTGGAGTGCATTTTTAATAAACGCTTTTAAATTTTATTCCCAGGAGGTCCAACAGGCCACATCAAGCTTTACTTGACACTGTAGTGAAGTTATAAGCAGCATGTGGCGTACTTGGGAAATCTTTGTGTTCCACTGTCCAACTATAACCTGACTCCAAATTATACTGGTACTTGTCCTTGTGAAGTCCCTTCTTTGGCAGTCTTCTGTCCAAGAGATGATGGTTTGCATCTTGATGCTCATCTTCACTTGGTGTGGCAGTCTCTGAAAGATTTGCTGCTGTTGACATCAGTGGGCTGAAAAGGTGCAAGATTGGCTGCTGTCCATTTTCTCTGGGCCCACTTCTTGACCAGCCGAGCGTTCCGTTTTTTCCTCAGCTCTTCCGGGTATCCCTCCAAACAGTCTGCCCCCAGAGGTCACAAATGTCAGCAACCATCACCATGCATAAACGTTCAGTATGCTTCAATTACACCTTGATTTTTTTTTTAAGGGAATCAAGATGAAAAGCTGTTCAATTTTAGGTGGCTCTTGTATCCAATATTTGCCAACAATAGTTGTTGATGTTGACAGCACGTGAAATTTGACCAGTATTTGTAAATTTCTTAACAATAATTTTATCTTCCAGTTTTGAAAACAGAATTTTACATTTTAAGCTTATCTTTGTTGTTTTTCATAATTATTAATAACAATGCTCGTTAAGACTGTGTCCGTCAATATCTATTATCTTCAATCTAATTTGCAGGTCTCTGTATAGCAGAGGTATGAGCATCTAGCAGGTTGTGGCCAAGTGGCCAGTTCACCACACAGAAGGTAATGGGGTATACATCCATCATTCATCCAATGAATATGGCTTAGTAATAAGTGTATGCGGATGGAATCAGCTTGCGCTAGGGCCTCTTGAGCTAGTGACCCTGTCCTGCCAAGAGCAACTGGGGATATGACTGAGACAGTGACAGCCCAAACTGTTCAACCTTTTCTCCTGCTTAGTCCATGCAACTCGGGTCTCACACAACGCATGCCGATTTCAGCACCACGTGACAGATTGCTGGTGATTGTGGAGCC
This sequence comes from Scyliorhinus torazame, assembly GCF_047496885.1. Taxonomy (NCBI): domain Eukaryota; kingdom Metazoa; phylum Chordata; class Chondrichthyes; order Carcharhiniformes; family Scyliorhinidae; genus Scyliorhinus; species Scyliorhinus torazame. The sequence goes on along the minus strand of NC_092713.1, from coordinate 31,187,118 downwards.
TAGACATGTGAAATTATCAACAACCTTTCGCACTGTTGTTAATTTTGACTTACGGCGGTATGGCAATATCCTGGGCCAATATCTACCGTTAAGAGCAGGAAGGAAAATGCATTGGTCTATGACTCGTGTGAAGCAATAATCACTTAAAATTAAATGCAATAAAATGAATGCATTAATGAAAGTTATATGGAAGAACTAAAAATTGTGAAAGAACTCAACAATCCGTATAAACAAAAATGAGACTTTTGTCCAAAAGACTAAGAGACAACTAAATAAACATGTAAACATAGAAAATGAACTAAATCCTTCATTGCCAACCTGAGAACAGAAACACAAGGTAAATTGGATTGTTGGATTATAACAATCCCCAAATATTTAAATACATGCCAAATACAATTTGTGGTGCTTAAGTTGATATAAAAAATTGATTCTCTCAATTGCAAATAAAAACTTGAGCTTCATGCAAAGGAGCCGTTGACAAAAAGGGTAGACAGGCCATGGCTGTATTTTCAATGAATCAATATTTTCTTCAAAAAGTGTCAAGCTGCAAAATATTTATTTACCAAATACACTTCTTCATTAATCTTCTATGGTGAATGGACCAATGGTCAATCCCAATTGAAACGCCACACACTGATCTCTGATTCTAAGTAGATCACAGTTGGGGACGTGCAAGTTAATTCCAGGGCAGGGACAGTCAGAGGTAAGAATAACATTTGTATACCATAGCTATATTCATTTCTTTTGTATAAATGTTTTCTATTGGGTTTTTGAACAAAGTATATTTACAGTTATGTACACAGAATAAAATATATATTATATATATATATATATATATATATATATATAGAAAAGAAAACTAAAGAAAGAAAAACTGGTAGGATAATGAGCACTAGCTCAACAACAGCAACTCTGTACAGTTAGTAATATTATTTTTAAAACATAAATAGGCACCTGTTTTGGGGGGGGGGGGGGGGGGGGGTACCTGGGGAGGTACATATACATTTGGGTGCCGGAGAAACAATTACATTGGTTATGTCCAATACAGAGAGGGCAATACGGGAATGGACCTGGTGTTGTCACTTGCTTCTCCCGGACGGTTTTCGCTGCATTGTCGTTTTGCGTTCACCTCCGCTTCGGCTGTTCGTCCTGTCTTTCGCACGTATTTTCCTTACTCTCTGTTCCTGTGTTTGCCAAGTTTGTTATTGTGCCCGTGCTCTCCTTTGGGCCATCATTTACCTCCCCCCCCCCCCCCCTGCCTCCTCCCTCCCTCCCCCTTTCTCCCCTCCTCCTGTGGTTCGCCTTTCTTTTCTTTTAGTTTAGCTGTCCCCCTCCCCCCCGCCAAGTCTATCCCTCCCTCTCACGCCTTGGTTACTTTCCCCTGATTCTTGGCTATTCTTCTGCTTGGTTGAAGGCCACAAACAGGTCTCGGAACGATTAGGTGAATGGCTCCCACGTTCTGTGGAAGCCGTTGTCTGACCCTCGGATGGCGAATTTGATTTTCTCCATTTGGAGAGATTCTGAGAGGTCGGGCAGCCAGTCTGCAGCTTTGGGTGATGCTGCTGACCGCCAACTGAACAGGATTCTACGGTAGGCGATCAGGGAGGCAAAGGCAAGGATGTCCGCCCTCCTCCCCAGGAATAGATCTGGCTGGTCTGATACCTCGAAGACCGCCACTTTCAGGCATGGCTCCACCCTCATCCCCACCACTTTGGACATTGCCTCGATGAAGGCTGTCCAGTACCCCGCAAGTCTGGGACAAGACCAGAACACGTGGGCGTGGTTGGCCCGTCCTCCTTGGTACCGCTCACATCTATCCTCCACCTCCGGGAAGAACCTACTCATTCGGGTTCTTGCTAAGTGGGTTCTATGTACCACTTTTAGTTGCGTCAGGTTGAGCCTTGCGCACGTGGAGGTGGAGCTGATCCTATGCAGTGCTTCGCTCCAGAGTCCCCACTCTATTTCAATCCCCAGGTCTTCCTCCCATTTCTTTCTTGTTGCGTCCAGTACGGTGTCGGCCCTTTCTACCAGTCGCACATAGATGTCGCTGCAGTTCCCTTTATCTAGGATGCTTGTGTCCAGTAACTCTTCCAGTAATGTCAGTCGTAGCGGTTGTGGGTACGTCCTTGTCTTCTTTCATAGGAAGTTTTTGAGTTGCAGGTACCTCAGCTCGTTCCCCCTGGCTAGCTGGAATTTCTCCGTCAGTTCGTCCAGTGTTGCGATCCTGCCGTCCGTATATAGGTCCCTAACTGTCAATGCCCTTCCGTTGTGCCCCCACGTTTTGAAGGTGGTGTCAGTCAGCGCTGGTGTGAACCTATGGTTGTTGCAGGTGTGAACTTTGTCCGACATTTTGGTCAGGCCAAATTGCTGCCGTAGTTGGTTCCAGGACTGGAGGGTGGCTATCACCACCGGGCTGCTGAAGTGTTTTTTGGTTGGGGCTGGGAGTACCGCCTTGGCGAGGGACCGGAGGGAGTTCCCCTTGCAGGTGGCCTCCTCCGCACACACACACTTGACTTCTGGCTCCTTGATCCATCCCCTTATTCGCTCGGCTGTCGCCGCCCAGTGATAAAGTTGCAGCTTTGGGAGGGCTAGTCCCCCCTGGATTTTGTTTTTTGTAGGACCTTCTTTGGAATCCCAGCATTCTTCCCCTCCCATACGAACGCCATGATTAGTTTGTCTAGTGCTTTGAAAAAGGCCTTGGGGATGTAGATCGGGATAGATCCAAGTAGGAAGAGGTACCTGGGCTGTACGTTCATTTTGATCATCTGGATTCTCCCCACAAGGGACAGTGGGAGTGTGTTCCATCTTTGCAGGTCCTTCTTTACTTCCTCTGTCAGACTGGTGAGGTTCCATTTGTGGATCCCTTTCCAGTCATGGGCTATTTGGATCCCCAAGTAGCAGAATTTCGGGCTTGTTTAAACGGCAGTCCCACTAGTGTTGCCCCCCCCACATGTGGGTGTACCGGGAAGATCTCACTTTTGCTCATGTTGAGTTTGTAGCCCGAGAAGGCGCCAAACTCTTTCAGGAGCGCGATGATTCCGTCCATGCTGCTTTGCGGATCCGAAATGTAGAGGAGCAGGTCACCTGCATAGAGTGAGACCCTGTGCTCCCTGCCGCCCCTTAGGATTCCCCTCCAGCTTTTTGCTGCTCTGAGAGCAATTGCTAATGGCTCGATCGCGAGAACGAACAGCAGCGGGGACAGTGGACATCCTTGTCTGGTGCCCCTGTGCAGCTGGAAATATCGGGAGTTGGTGTTGTTCATCCATACGCTCACCTTGGGTGCGTTGTATAGGAGCTTTACCCAGGAGGTGAACCCTGTTCCAAGCCCCACTACCTCGATGAGGTATTTCCATTCGACTCTGTCGAAGGCCTTTTCTGCGTCTAGGAAGACGATCACCTTTGGTATTCTCTCCCCGGAGGGGGTCATTATCATGTTCAGCAGGCGCCTGATGTGAGGTTAGCTGTCTACCTTTGACAAAGCGCGTCTGGTCCTCTGCGACCACCTCTGACACGCAGCCTTCTAGCCTTTTGGCTAGGATTTTGGCCAGTATTTTGGCGTCTGCGTTCAGCAGTGAGATGGGTCTGTATGACCCACATTCCGTTGGGTCTTTATCTTTCTTAGGTATCAGCGAGATTGAGGCCTGTGCTAGCGTGGGTGGCAGTGCGCTAGAGTCTGTGAACATCTCCCGCAGGTGCGGGGCCAGTGCTGTTGCAAGTGTTATGTAGAAGTCCGCCGGGAACCCGTCTGGTCCCGGCGCCTTCCCCGCCTGCATGGAGCTGATGCTGTCCATGATCTCACCCAGTGCTAGTGGTGCTTCGAGGCCCCGTTTTCTGCCTTCCCACATGACTGGTATGTCCAGTCCATCAAGGAACCTTTTCATCCCGGACTCCCCCGTTGGGGGCTCTGAGATGTACAGCCCTTGGTAGAAGGCCTTGAAGGTTTTGTTGATCTTTTCTGGTTCTGTTTCTAATGTGCCTCTGGTATCCCTGATTTGTGCAATTTCTCTGGTGGCTGCCTGCTTTCTCAGCTGGTGTGCCAACAGGCGGCTGGCTTTGTCTCCGTGTTCATATAGGGTCCCCCGTGCCTGGCGGAGTTGGTGCACTGCTTTCCTGGTGGAGAGCAGGTTGAAATTGCTTTGGAGATCTTTCCTCTCCGCCAGGAGCTCTACGGTCGGGGCCTGAGTATTTAGGATCTACCTCCAGTATGGAGTCGACCAGCTGCTGCCTAGCCGCCCTTTCTTCCGTATCTCTTTGCGCTTTAAAAGCGATAATTTCCCCTCTTACTATGACCTTTAGTGCTTCCCAGAACGTGGAGGGCGAGACCTCCCCGTTCTGGTTGTTCTCCGTGTATTCTGCTATGGCCTGCGATATCTTTTCGTTGAAGGCCTTGTCAGCTAGTAGGGCAATGTCCAATCTCCATGTGAGGCGTTGGGCCCTGCTCGTCTCCAGTCTCACGTCCATGTAGTGTGGAGCGTGATCGGATGTCACAATTGAGGAGTATTCCACTTTGTCCAGCCCCAAAAGCACCATTTTCCCCACCACAAAGAAGTCAATTCTGGTGTATACATTGAGTACTGGGGTGAAGAAGGAGAATTCCTTCTCCCCTGGGTGGGTGAACCTCAACGGGTCCACTGCTCCCATCTGTTCCATAAAGTGGCTGAGTTCCGTTGCCATGTTTGAGGTTTTCCCCGATTTGGAGCTTGATCTGTCAGTCGTTGGATCCTGTACACAGTTGAAGTCCCCCCCCCCCATGATTAGACGGTGCGTCACGATGTTGGGGATTTCTGCCGTGATCTTTTTGATGAAGCTAGTGTCGTCCCAGTTGGGCGCGTACACGTTAACTAGTACTACCGCTGCCCCATCCAGGGCCCCGCTGACCACGACGTATCGTCCCCCTGGGTCCGTAACCGTCTTTGTCGCCTTAAACATCGTCCTCATGCCGATCAGTATTGCCACCCCGCTGGCTCTCTTCCCGTAGTAGGAATGGTAGGTCTGCCCCACCCAGCCCTTTCTTACCCGCAGTCAGTCCTGTTCTCTCAGGTGTGTCTCTTGGAGGAAGACTATGTCGGCTTTCATGTTTCTTAGGTGGGTGAGGACTCTGGATCTTTTCACTGGGCCATTGAGTCCCCTTACGTTCCAGGTGACTATCCTGGTGGGGGGCTTTTGTCTCCCCCGTTCCTGTGGGATTAACCATACTTCCCTTTTGTACGCATCCCTGCACTCCGGGGTCCAGGATAGCCGCTGTCACTGCTCTCCCCATGTGGTCGGGTCCCTGCGCTCCAGGGTTTCCCTTTGTCCAGGGGGCACCCGACATGGCCGCCCACTGTGCGTCCGTCACGTGGGTAGTCCCCTGTCTCTGGGGTCTCCCGTCACCCAGAGACTGTACTGGGTGGTTGCTTGCAGCAATTCCTTGTTCCGAGCCCTTAGTTGTGGCACTTTGTAGCCTTGTCGGTCTCTCCTTCCCTGTCCCCACCCCCGTCCCTCCCTTTCCTGTTTGCCACTCTTTTGTCCCTCTTTCCCCTGTTCCTATCCCCGTTTGCTCTCCCGCCTCTGTCTAGCCCCCCCCCCCCCCCACCCCCGGGCCTGGCGCCATGCCCCCTGTTGGGGGCACGCCGCGGCTCTGCCTTGTTGCATGCCTCTGGCGCTAGCTTTCCTGCTAGTGCGGTGGCCCCCCTCTCGGGAGTTACTGTCTCGCTTCTCCCTCGCCCGACCTCGAGAGTTTTCTGCCCACTCTTCCCCCATCCTACCCTGCACTCCTCTTGCTTGCTCTCCCTACTCCGCTACTCTCGTTCCCTCATGCTGGGCCCTGGACTCCCACCTGAAGCAGTCCCATGGGTAGTGGTTTGCTTTTTGTTCAGGGTGCGTTCGCCATGGGGGGGGGTGGGCATGGAGGCCTGGTGCTGCCTCCTCCCTCCCCTCAGCGTGCTATTGCTCCTTGCCAGGGGCCCCTTATTTCTACCCTAGCTGTCGGTTTTCCAGCCAGTGTTCCTCGACAAACTTGTTTGCTTTGGTGGGGGCTATGAAGAAGTACTCTGTCTTGGTATGTGACCCATAGTTTCACTGGGTACAGCATACCAAAACACACGTTGCTCTCGTGAACAGCTGCTTTCGCTCTATTGAATTCGGCCCATCTCCTGGCTAGGTCTGCCCCAACGTCCTCGTAAACTCTAATGATGTGTCCTTCCCATTTGCAGGTTCTGTTTTGCCTGGCCCAGCACAGCATTATTTTTGGTAATTATGTAACCCCCATTGATAGAAAATCTGGATAAACTTGCCAAGTAAATTTCTATTTGTAGAACTGGAAGATACAAATTATTGCAAAGAAATTTACAATTACTGGTCAAATTCCAGTTGGCGTCAACATCAACAACTATTGTTGGCAACTACTGGATACAAGAACCACATAAAATTGAATAGTTTTGTATCTTCGTTTCCTAAAATAGAAATTCTTCTTTTATCAAGACATAACTGAAGTAAACTGAAAGTTGATGCAATGTCAAGGAAGTGCAATTCATGACATTGTGCAAGGGCTGACTAATGACAAAGGGCTGACTAATGACAGAAGTGACATGGATCAAAATATCGAAGATGTGACTAAAATTTCAGAAGAGAGACAAAACCTATGTTGCATAAAAAAGAGATGGGATACACACCCAAAATCTCAGCAATTAATCACAGTAGAAAAATAGAGTTTAATGACTCGAGGATAGTAATTTCATCAAACTTGATTTTCTTCTTTCATGTCCCCAAATCTAAAGTACGGGGCATACATTCAGTACATCCTTAAACCATTATAATATTAGACTGTTCTTAAAATCAAGTACTGACATTATGCATAAGGTTAAGTAATTCAGTTATGGAACTAATCAATCATTTGCATGAATTAGAACACTTGACAGATGATGCAATTGCACATCACCAGAGATTGCATTTACTTCAATAAAAACATCCAATGAAATACTTCAGATATACAGCAGCATTTAGAGTCCCTCCCTTTGGAGAGTAGCATGAGGAAAATGACAAGACTCCCGGGGACTAGCTTATGCAGCAATGACCTGAAGGGGAGTTGGGATTGCTGGAGACTCCCTATAGATCCAGGTGTACCCTTGACAACAATTAGCACTTAAAAGGTGCTTTCTTACTGGTTCATCATGAAGTGCTAATTAATATCTGGAAAGTAAACTAGCAAAACGATGTCACCACATTCTGATTATAAACAACATTATGCTTGCATGAATAGTCCTGGGTATCATCCAGTAACAAACTAGTTGCCTGGAGAACAGCAATCAAGAGCGGTCTTGGATTCTACCCCAGTAGACATGTCAATCAGGCCAGATTTCAAGGACCTTGCCCCGTTAACTTACAATGCGGTGTAGGATTTGTTGAGAATGTTGCAGGGACTGGATGCGTCTTAGTGGAAAATTCAAAAATATTTTACGCAGATTTATGTAGCATTTGTTGACAACCACATCAATGGGTGCAGTGGTAATTGCAGTTTTACACTTCACACAGCATTTGAAGCTTCCAGGCATCAAAACATTCTTACATATTTGGTGCTCCCAACTGATTGAGCAGCCTGGTTAGTAATGATGGAACAATATTGACAAACTCCATCAGCTAAAAATGGCAACTTAAACAACATACTATAGCACCCAAGATAATGAAACACCCCAAGACACATCACAAACACATTATTGTTACAACCCCCAGGGGGTCAGAATCAGTGGCACAGATATCAGTGGGTTGTGGGGCTGGAGGAGATTACAGAGATAGGGAGGAATTTAAATCATTAACATGCACATACTGAGCATGAAGGTTTTTGTTGGAGGCAGGAAGCAAAGCTAGCTGGAACAAACTGCACACACCTTCATGCACCCTGAGGCTGGAATTTTCCAGCCATTTGTTGGCGGTGGGATTCTCCGGTCCCGCCAGCAACTCCCCCCTCCCCCCCGGCCCATGGGTTTCCCAATGACGTGAGGCGGCTTCAATGGGAACTCCCATTGACGGCGGAGGGAGCATGATCTCCCACTGCTGGGAAACACTCAGCTGGGAGCCGGCGTGGGTTGCGAAGGTCGGCCGGCGTGGGTTGCGAAGGTCGGCCGGCGTGGGTTGCGAAGGTCGGCCGGCGTGGGTTGCGAAGGTCGGCCGGCGTGGGTTGCGAAGGTCGGCCGGCGTGGGTTGCGAAGGTCGGCCGGCGTGGGTTGCGAAGGTCGGCCGGCGTGGGTTGCGAAGGTCGGCCGGCGTGGGTTGCGAAGGTCGGCCGGCGTGGGTTGCGAAGGTCGGCCGGCGTGGGTTGCGAAGGTCGGCCGGCGTGGGTTGCGAAGGTCGGCCGGCGTGGGTTGCGAAGGTCGGCCGGCGTGGGTTGCGAAGGTCGGCCGGCGTGGGTTGCGAAGGTCGGCCGGCGTGGGTTGCGAAGGTCGGCCGGCGTGGGTTGCGAAGGTCGGCCGGCGTGGGTTGCGAAGGTCGGCCGGCGTGGGTTGCGAAGGTCGGCCGGCGTGGGTTGCGAAGGTCGGCCGGCGTGGGTTGCGAAGGTCGGCCGGCGTGGGTTGCGAAGGTCGGCCGGCGTGGGTTGCGAAGGTCGGCCGGCGTGGGTTGCGAAGGTCGGCCGGCGTGGGCTGCGAAGGTCGGCCGGCGTGGGCTGCGAAGGTCGGCCGGCGTGGGTTGCGAAGGTCGGCCGGCGTGGGTTCTAAAGGTCGGCCGGTTGGTAAAAATGGATCCCCGGAAAAAAAGTTTGAAAATCATTGCACTAGAGAGTGGTACTAAGTGCAGCTTCATTCCAGTAGTTGCAGAGAAAGAATATCCAAATGATACAATATTGATTTGTCACTTTTGTCACGATTCTAGGCAAAGAAAAAGTAAAGAGGTGGGGAAACATACCAAGGTTGAGAGTAGAGCAGAAATGGTAGAACAATGAAGTGGTGTGAATTTGAAACCAGTCAGAACAAAATGTTCATATTGGAGAGTAATTCTCACTTCCCAAATGATAGAATAACTCTAAAGCCTGCGTCTTTTTAATCTATAGATTCCACCTCACTCTTGCTGCAGTATTTCTTTGTAATTTAGAACATAGAACAATACAGCGCAGTACAGGCCCTTCGGCACACGATGTTGCACCAAAACAAAAGCCATCTAACCTACAGTATGCCATTATCATCCATATGTTTATCCAATAAACTTTTAAATGCCCTCAATGTTGGCGAGTTCACTACTGTAGCAGGTAGGGCATTCCACAGCCTCACTACTCTTTGCGTAAAGAACCTACCTCTGTCCTATATCTATTACCCCTCAGTTTAAAGCTATGTCCCCTCGTGCCAGCCATTTCCATCCGCGGGAGAAGGCTCTCACTGTCCACCCTATCTAACCCCCTGATCATTTTGTATGCCTCTATTAAGTCTCCTCTTAACCTTCTTCTCTCCAACGAAAACAACCTCAAGTCCATCAGCCTTTCCTCATAAGATTTTCCCTCCATACCAGGCAACATCCTGGTAAATCTCCTCTGCACCCGCTCCAAAGCCTCCACGTCCTTCCTATAATGCGGTGACCAGGACTGTACGCAATACTCCAAATGCGGCCGTACCAGAGTTCGGTACAGCTGCAACATGACCTCCTGACTCCGGAACTCAATCCCTCTACCAATAAAGGCCAACACTCCATAGGTCTTCTTCACAACCCTATCAACCTGGGTGGCAACTTTCAGGGATCTATGTACATGGACACCTAGATCCCTCTGCTCATCCACACTTCCAAGAACTTTACCATTAGCCAAATATTCCGCATTCCTGTTATTCCTTCCAAAGTGAATCACCTCACACTTCTCTACATTAAACTCCATTTGCCACCTCTCAGCCCAGCTCTGCAGCTTATCTATATCCCTCTGTAACCTGCTACATCCTTCCACACTATCGACAACACCACCGACTTTAGTATCGTCTGCAAATTTACTCACCCACCCTTCTGCGCCTTCCTCTAGGTCATTGATAAAAATGACAAACAGCAACGGCCCCAGAACAGATCCTTCTGGTACTCCACTTGTGACTGAACTCCATTCTGAACATTTCCCATCAACCACCACCCTCTGTCTTCTTTCAGCTAGCCAATTTCGGTTCCACATCTCTAAATCACCCTCAATCCCCAGCCTCCGTATTTTCTGCAATAGCCTACCGTGGGGAACCTTATCAAACGCTTTGCTGAAATCCATATACACCACATCAACTGCTCTACCCTCGTCTACCTGTTCAGTCACCTTCTCAAAGAACTCAATAAGGTTTGTGAGGCATGACCTACCCTTCACAAAGCCATGCTGACTATCCCTGATCATATTATTCCTATCTAGATGATTATAAATCTTGTCTCTTATAATCCCCTCCAAGACTTTACCCACTACAGACGTGAGGCTCACCGGTCTATAGTTGCCGGGGTTGTCTCTGCTCCCCTTTTTGAACAAAGGGACCACGTTTGCTCTCCTCCAGTCCTCTGGCACTATTCCTGTAGCCAATGATGACATAAAAATCAAAGCCAAAGGTCCAGCAATCTCTTCCTGGCCTCCCAGAGAATCCTAGGATAAATCCCATCAGGACCCGGGGACTTATCTATTTTCAGCCTGTCCAGAATTGCCAACACCTCTTCCCTACGTACCTCAATGCCATCTATTCCATTAGCCTGGGTCTCAGCATTCTCCTCCACAACATTATCTTTTTCCTGAGTGAATACTGACGAAAAATATTCATTTAGTATCTCGCCTATCTCTTCAGACTCCACACACAACTTCCCATCCCTGTCCTTGACTGGTCCTACTCTTTCCCTAGTCATTCGCTTATTCCTGACATACCTATAGAAAGCTTTTGAGTTTTCCTTGATCCTACCTGCCAAATACTTCTCATGTCCCCTCCTTGCTCGTCTTAGCTCGCTCTTTAGATCCTTCCTCGCTACCTTGTAACTATCCATCGCCCCAACTGAAACTTTACACCTCATCTTCACATAGGCCTCCTTCTTCCTCTTAACAAGAGATTCCACTTCTTTGGTAAACCACGGTTCCCTCGCTCGACGCCTTCCTCCCTGCCTGACCGGTACATACTTATCAAGAACACGCAGTAGCTGATCCTTGAACAAGCTCCACTTATCCAGTGTGCCCAACACTTGCAGCCTACTTCTCCACCTTATCCCCCCCCAAGTCACGTCTAATGGCATCATAATTGCCCTTCCCCCAGCTATAACTCTTGCCCTGCGGTGTATACTTATCCCTTTCCATCATTAACGTAAACGTCACCGAATTGTGGTCACTGTCCCCAAAGTGCTCTCCTACCTCCAAATCCAGCACCTGGCCTGGTTCATTACCCAAAACCAAATCCAACGTGGCCTCGCCTCTTGTTGGCCTGTCAACATATTGTGTCAGGAAACCCTCCTGCACACACTGTACAAATAACGACCCATCTAATGTACTCGAACTATATATTTTCCAGTCAATATTTGGAAAGTTAAAGTCTCCCATAATAACTACCCTGTTACTTTCGCTCTTATCCAGGATCATCCTCGCCATCCTTTCCTCTACATCCCTAGAACTATTTGGAGGCCTATAGAAGACTCCCAACAGGGTGACCTCTCCTTTCATGTTTCTAACCTCAACCCATACTACCTCGGAAGATGAGTCCCCATCTAGCATCCTCTCCGCCACCGTAATACTGCTCTTGACTAGCAGCGCCACACCTCCCCCTCTTTTGCCTCCTTCTCTGAGCTTACTAAAACACCTAAACCCCGGAACCTGCAACATCCATTCCTGTCCCTGCTCTATCCATGTCTCCGAAATGGCCACAACATCGAAGTACCAGGTACCAACCCATGCTGCCAGTTCCCCTACCTTATTTCGTATACTCCTGGCATTGAAGTAGACACACTTCAAACCATCTACCTGAACACTGGCCCCCTCCTGCGACGTCAAATCTGTGCTCCTGACCTCTATACTCTCATTCTCCCTTACCCTAAAACTACAATCCAGGTTCCCATGCCCCTGCTGCATTAGTTTAAACACCCCCAAAGAGCACTAACAAATCTCCCCCCCAGGATATTTGTGCCCCTCAGGTTCAGATGTAGACCATCCTGTCTGTAGAGGTCCCACCTTCCCCAGAAAGAGCCCCAGTTATCCAGAAATCTGAATCCCTCCCGCCTGCACCATCCCTGTAGCCACGTGTTTAATTGCTCTCTCTCCCTATTCCTCATCTCACTATCACGTGGCACGGGCAACAACCCAGAGATAACAACTCTGTTTGTTCTAGTTCGGAGCTTCCATCCTAGCTCCCTGAAAGCCTGCCTGACATCCTTGTCCCCTTTCCTACCTATGTCGTTAGTGCCAATGTGGACCACGACTTGGGGCTGCTCCCCCTCCCCCCTAAGGACCCGGAAAACACGATCCGAGACATCACGTACCCTTGCACCTGGGAGGCAACATACCAAACGTGAGTCTCTCACACTCCCACAAAGTCTCCTATCTGTGCCCCTGACTATCGAGTCCCCAATTACTAATGCTCTGCTCCTCTTCCCCTTTCCCTTCTGAGCAACAGGGACAGACTCCGTGCCAGAGGCCCGTACCCCATGGCTTACCCCTGGTAAGTCCCCCCCACCCACAAGTATCCAAAGCGGTATACTTGTTTCTCAGGGGAACGACCGCAGGGGATCCCTGCACTGACTGCTTCTTCCCAGTCCCTCTTACAGTTACCCATCTATCTCCAATCTTTGGTGTAACTAATTCCCTGAAGCTGCTATCTATGACCCCCTCTGCCTCCCGAATGATCCGAAGTTCTTCCAACTCCAGCTCCAGTTCCCTAACTCGGTCTTGGAGGAGCTGGAGATGGCAGCACTTCCTGCAGGTAAAATCAGCAGGGACACTAACGGCATCCCTCACCTCAAACATCCTGCAGGAGGAACATTGCACTCCCTTCCCTGCCATCCCTCTAACTTTCTACCAAGATCTGGCTAACAACTAAATTAAATTGGAAAAAAAAAAAAAATAATAATAAAATATGGTACTTACCTCACACCAAAGGGTTTTATTATTAGGTTAGAGGAGGAGGGCGGGTGGGAGACACTACACGTGTAGTGTCTCGGGTTTCCTCTCCACCAGAATTTATTGGTGAGGGTCTTCCCAGAAGACCAGGGGTCGAACTTCCTGTTCCCGCCTTAAACACTAAAATTTAAAAAAAAACAGCAAAGAGGGACCGAAAACGGGACCAGGTAAGTGTTTACCGCTGAAATTGACTAGCCTGCTCCTGTGAAGGTCTCCCAGAAATCACTAACGCACCGCTCCCGCTGAAATCGACTGGCCTGCTCCTGCAAAGACAAGTGTTTTTAAAGAAGAAACTTACCTCCCAGAAATCACTTGCGCACTGCTCCCGCTGAAATTGACTAACCTGCTCCGCTCCCGCTGAAATCGACTGGCCTGCTCCTGCAAAGACAAGTGTTTTTAAAGGAGAAACTTACCTCCCAGAAATCACTTGCGCACTGCTCCCGCTGAAATTGACTAACTTGCTCCGCTCCCGCTGAAATCGACTCTTTTTGTGTTAATCATCTTCCTTGGCAACCTCCCACCTCACGTTTCACGTTCCTATCACTGATCCAATCCAGCTTCTCTATGGTTTCCTTTCTCTGCCACAGTGACTCCATTGCTATTGTGTATAATTAGCCTCTTTTCCACAAAGATTCCAGACGCAAACATTAGTGCACCCAAAACACGACAGTGTAAATGTTCCACAGCCCCTATCGGTCATGTTTTAATGACATTAGTTAGTGCGCCAATCTACTTTTGTGCAAAATTTACATCTGCAACACAGCTTCAAAACTTAAAAATATTTAACCTGGTAATATAGGATTGAAAGAACACGTCCAAATATGGTTTATGGAAAATTGAAATAGCTGATAGAATAGGGAATAAATCGGTAAGGGGAAAAGAGGGGATGAAATGGACTTACCTTCACAGCACTAAGGTCCATGGGGTGTTTAATAATATCAAGATAATCATGAAGTCCTAATGCTTCAGTATCCACTGGCTTGTAGAAAGGCCAAGCATACGCTGCATGCTTCTTTGCAAACATTTCTTTGAGAATACTATTGCAGTATTGTAAATGCACGGTAAACTTTTCTCTTTTTCTCGCTGGATGCTGTTGAGAATCTGGTAGCTCCTTTGTGGGTGGCTTGTTTGATTGACTGCTTTCCCTCTTGGAACAGATTTTTGTAGGCTTTCGTTCTGAGAGTTTTGCCGAGGGCCCACTACTTGTAGTGAAAACTGAAGTAGTGGGTGTAGTAGTGTCTGCCTTCCTTTTAACACCTTTCTGTACCTTAAAAAGAAAAATCAACAAGTTAAAGACAGTAAGATTAAAACTGAAATGCATGAATAAGAACAGGTGGCAGCGAGCTTTTTTGAAAAATCAATCTCATCTATTCACCTTAGGAACATTATCTCAATATCTTTTCCATACAGGATTATAAATTGTCCCTTCAAATTTACAAGAATGGCAAGCAAATGCATTCATTGAAGTCTATTGCTTCATTGAATTCTCAACACTCAAGTAGCCTCACCTAAATAATGAGACTGATCTGGATTGTCTTCCCATTTAAAACAAGCCAGAGCCAACTTTCGAAAGTTCCTTCAGGTGCCAAAGAGTCTTCAAGGTGGCCAAGTTGGAGTTGAGAATCAAAAAGATAGTTCAGCTCACATTTAGCACAAGCTATCATCTTGCTAAGGAAGTTGATGATTGGAACATCCTTCTGGAGGAGAGTTATGGGACACACCGCTGCTTAAATTGCATTCTAGTACTCATCAATGAAGCTTCACAGCATTTTACGTAATGTCCTCGAGACTTCATGTTCTCTCTGAACGGTGACCTTGGAGTAAATAATTTAAAGTACCCAATTCTGTTTTTTTCCCAATTAAGGGGCGATCCAAGTACCTTGCACATCTTTGGGGGGGGGGGGGGGCGGTTGGAGGAAAGAGAGCCCCACGCAGACACGGGGAGAATGTGAAAACTCCACACTGACAGTGACCCGGATTGAATCCGGGTCCTCCGTGCCGTAAGAAATCGTTGTTCAGGATTTTGAGGCTAAAGGTAGCTTACCCATTAGTGCTCACTAGCTGTTGGAGGTTTGAAACACCTTCTGAAACTTTCTGGAACATTTTGTCAAGATTCAGTATTATTCTGGAAAACTTTGAAGTCTTGACCTGAAAAGAGTGAGTACTGTGCCAATCCACCTTCAATCTACCAAGAGAAAGGGAGTGCTTGGTCCCAGGCAAAGGGTCCGCAGGAGTACTGTATGGAGGGCATGACACCAGACAGAGCAGCACCAACCATTGCAAGAGAGGGGAACAGGAGGGCAAAGTGGATTCTTTGCTCCCAACACTTCTGTCTGACAGATTAGAAATTGAATGCAGGAATGAAAATCAAATCAAATCCTTCAAATTGACCAGTATATATAAATAATCATTAGAAAGTATAGGAACTTTAATTTCACTATTCTGTTCAGATAAAAAATACTTACTTTTGCAACAGACTTCCCTACTGGCATTAAAGGAGATGGTGGAATGGCTGACAATGAAGTCACTCTTGACTGAGGCGGTCGCACAATCACTGCTTTCTGATTTCCAACTTCAAATGTAGGTGGACACAACTTTGATTGTGCGGTTGAGGACACTGTTGGCACTATAACAAGAATATCACTACATTCGCACACCAGTCAAAATAGTACATATAACAAACAAAAATATGTAAATTTTAATTTCACATGTATGCAACCATACTTCAATAGGGGTCAAAGATCCAGGAAATATCAATTTACTCAAAACATTCATAAAGCCACAGTTAAGAATGCCATCTGCATTTTTGGGTGCCTTGTTTTAAAAAAGGACATTAATGCCATTGAGATCAGACATTAGAGAATCACCAAAAGGTTTCTGGATATGAGAGACAATAGTTTTTTAAAATAAATTTAGAGTACCCAATTCATTTTTTCCAATTAAGGGGCAATTGTGTGGTGAATCCACCTACCCTGCACATCTTTAGGTTGTGGGGGCGAAACCCACGCAAACACGGGGAGAATGTGCAAACTCCACACGGACAGTGACCCAGAGCCGGAATCGAACCTGGGACATCGGCGCCGTGAGATAGCAGTGCTAACCACTGCACCAGCGTGCTGCTCATGAGAGAAAATAGTTAATAATGAGCAACTTGTGATAACAGGACTACCAGAACTGGGTGAAAAAGTGGAACTTGCTACCACTCGGGCAGCACGTTGCACAGTTGCTTCACTGCCCCAGGGTCCCAGGTTCGATTCCCGGCTTGGGTCACTGTCTGTGCAGAGTCTGCACGTTCTCCCAGTGTCTACGTGGGTTTCCTCCGGGTGCTCCGGTTTCCTCCCACAGTCCAAAGATGTGCAGGTTAGGTGGATTGGCCATGCTAAATTGCCCTTAGTGTCCAAAAGGTGGGGTTACAGAGATAGGGTGGAGGTGTGGGCTTAGGTAGGGTGCTCTTTCCGAGGGTCGGTGCAGACTCGATGGGCCGAATGGCCTCCTTCTCCACTGTAAATTCTATGATTCTATGAACTAGGGGTCATAGTTTGAGGATAAGGGGTAAACCTTTTAGAACTGAGGTGATGAGAAATTTCACCCAGAGAGTGATGCATCTGTGGAATTCACTACCACAAGTAATTGAAGCCGAAACGTTTAGCTCTTGGGGAGGAAGGCTGGATAAGGATATTGAACTTGTTGATCAGCCATGATCAATAAGCAGGCTCAAAGGGCTGAATGGTGAATAGCCTCCTCTTGCTTCTATTTTCTATGTATGTTTCTATGTATAGAAAGCAGGGAGAAGTACTGTGATATAATTGAACAGATTAGCATTGAGAGGGAGGTTGCTATATCCCTCGAGTTTGCCACAAAAGGTAAAAAGGATGGAGATTTCCCACAATCTGGATTCTTTCAAACACTATGCTCCTATAATCAAAGATGGAGAACTGAAATCCTGTGCAAAAACACCCTGCAGACATCACTGCAGATCACGTGATGTTTCACCAGCAGGGATGTATTCTGATGCATTACAGCCCTCCCCCTTTACTTGCCAAGTACAACGACTTAACATTTATACAACAGACTCACTTCGGCATTATCTCTATACATATATATGCAACTTAATAAGACAGCTGCTCAGGCGGGCACCTATTCCTTTTGGGTTGAATTCGATATTCTGGAACTTGGCTACTCGAGACCTTGGAGGTATCCTCTTTACCTTCAGTAAGTAGTACTTCCTGGGAAGTTACTCCAGTGCCCCTATTAGAAAGTCCCCAGAATCTGAACTGGTCTGTGTTTGGGCTCTGTTCCAAAGTACCACGGTCTAGATTTTCCAAGGAAATTCTTTCTTGAGAAGTTTCAGTGATTTTACTTTGTGAAACTAGTATAACGGCACCAAACTCTTTTAACATCCGTCTGCATGGTGTCTGGTATTAGACCTGTTTTTGCTGGATCAGAGCAGGTACCCATTTCTTGTTGGTGGTGTAGCTTGTGGCTGGCACTCTCTCGCCTTCCTCCCAGCAACCTGCGCTTGGTGTTGCCTTCTGGCAATCTCTGAACTATTAGGTGGTATTAACAAATCAAATTGTGCTCGTAGTTTCCTTTTGAACAGCAGCATTGCTGGTGAATTCACTTGTTGAGTGTATTCTGGTAAGACATTAAGAATTTGTTCACTCTTCTTGCCAATGTATGGATGGCACGGTGGTACACAATGGCACTGCTGCCTTCGAGCATCAGGGTCCCAGGTTCAATTCTGGCCTGGGATGACTTTTTGTGTGGAGTTTGCATGTTCTCCCAGTGTCTGCATGGTTTTCGTCCAGCTGTTCATATTTCCTCCCACAGTCTAAAGATGAGGCTAGGTGGGTTGGCCATGCAAAATTACCCCTTAATGTCCAAAAGATGTGTAGGTTAGGTGGGGTGACGGGGATAGGGTGGGGAAGTGGGCCTAGGTAGGGTGCTCTTTCAGAGGGTTGGAACACACTCAATGGGCCGAATGGCCTCCTCCTGCATTGTAGGGATTCTATGGATACCTTGGTCTTTCAAGACCTTGATGGAATGCTTCAGCGACTGATTGAAACATTTGACCAATCCATTTGTTGCAGGATGGTACAGAGCTTACTTGATGTGGTGTATACGGTTTTCCTTCAGGTAGTCCCTGAACTCCTTCAAAGTTAACAGAGTACCATTGTCACTTACGATATGCTCCAGTGTTCCAAATCTAGCTTCTCAATGGTCTGTTCTGTCGTTGTGGATTTCATGAGCATTAGTTCCGACCATTTAGAATGTGCACCCACAATCACTCGGAGCATGTGACCCTCCACTGGACCAGTGTAGTCTGTGCCGACCATTCTCGCAGATGTAATGGTTGCAGTAGTGCAGTGTTTCTTAGTCTTGCACAGAATTACATTGCCCCACTTTCTCTTCGATTTGAACATCCAATCCTGGCCACCAAAAGTAACTGCGCGGCAGTACCCCCCTCCCACCATCACAGGGTTGGTTCTCATGTATCTCTGAACTGGAGATGAAGCCACAGGTATATTATCCTTGAGTGAGAAATACAGGGTGGTGACTAAAGGTTCTTCAGGTTCATGCTCGACTTGTAACAGCAATCTTGACAAAGCATCAGCATTCGCATGTTCTGGGCAGCACGGTAGCACAGTGGTTAGCACTATGGCTTCACAGCACCAGGGTCCCAGGTTCGATTCCCGGCTTGGGCCACTGTCTGTGCAGAGTCTGCACGTTCTCCCCGTGTCTGCATGGGTTTCCTCCGGGTGCTCCGGTTTCCTCCCACGAGTCCCGAAAGACGTGCTGTTCGGTAATTTGGACATTCTGAATTCCCCCTCTGTGTACCCGAACAGGCGCCGGAATGTGACGACGTGGGGATTTTCAAGCTTCATTGCAATGTTAATGTAAGCCTACTTGTGACAATAAAGATTATTATTATTGCCCTGTCTTGTGATATTGGATATCATACGTGTGTGCCGACAATATCAAAGCCAACTTTGTAACCTACTAGCTGCTAAATAAGGAACAGCTTTACATGGCCCAATAATCATTGTCACGGGTCGATGATCTGTCAAAAAAAAGAATAAAATGATGTCCATAAAGGGAATGGTGGAACTTTCAAAACACCTTTTACTAGCGGAGTGTATTTCATTTCTGTATTAGTAAGAGTTCACGAAGCAAATGCTATTGGTTGTTCCCTCTCCTAAAAGCATTATAAACGAGACAACTGCATCAACCCCATAGGGTGATGCATTGCAAGCAAGTTGTAACTTCAGCTTGGCATTGCAGTGAACCAACAGCCCAGACTTCTGCAAGGCATCTTTTACCTCATTGTATGCACTTTTGCATTCTTCTGACAAGTGTCATACCTGCTTGGCATATAACAACGTGTGTAAAGGCTTCAATTGTGTTGCTAAGTTTGTCATTTACCATCATCGATCTATCCTAAAAACAGCCTAAGTTATGTCACCTTTTGAGGACGTGGTGCTTCTATGATTGCCGTTGTCTTCTTCAGCTCCTTGTGTAAACCATCTTTGTTGATTATGTAACCCAGGTAATTTATGGATGTCTTGAAAAAGTCACACTTTTTCTTTTTACACGGAGCTTACGGCTTTGTAGATGCTTTAGAGTGGATCTCAATTCTTTAACTGTTCCAGTTCTCCTAAATAACATTGCACCCAATTTAGCCTACTGAGAATTTGATCCATGGACCGCTGAAAAAGAGCAAGAGCAGTTGTTCCAAGAGAAAGTCTTCTGTAATGAAATAGACCTTTGTGTGTCACGAAAGCGAGTAGCAGCCGCAGTCATTTATAAAAAAGGCTGAGAGAGATCAATTTTACTGAATTTCTTCCTCCAGAAAGTTGAGCAAACAAGTCTTCAATTAGTGGAAGTGGATAGTGATTTGCACACAATACTGGGTTAATAGTAGTTTTAAAATCTCCACATATTCTCACTGAGCCACCAGGTTTCAATACAGGAACTATTGGTGTTGCCCAATCACTTATCGCAATTGTACGTCCTTAGGATTACATTTGACAGGTTTAAAGGCAGATGCGTCAACATTTGATTATAAATTGTCACAGGTATTAACGATACAGTAGCACCCATATCCACTCCCATTTTGATTTTGTGACCCTCGAATTGTGTATATACCCAAAAGCATTGTAGATGAAATGAAATGAAATGGAATGAAAATCGCTTGTCACAAGTAGGCTTCAAATGAAGTTACTCTGAAAAGCCCCGAGTCGCCACATTCTGCTGCCTGGGGAGACTGGTACCGGAATATATCACCCCGCACTGGACAAGAATATAATCACCCTGCACCGACAAGATGCCTAATTTCAGCTCCTGAAGTTGCTCAGGTATGTATTTTGCTAACCTTCTTAAAGTTGCTACAAATTGTTAAATGCATCCATGGCACCCGTTTTGGCCCCGATTCCAGATACCGGCTTCTAGGGTATATTACCAACTTTCTCCCTTCCGATTCTTTTGGATGTTTGGCAAATGATTGATCCCTTATCCACAATACAACTTGGAATTTTTCTTTTTGCTTGATTGTGGTTTAACTTTCTCCCGAGTAGGACTTCCAGTTGCGGCGATGCGGAGCTAAGCCGCACGAGTCGGCAGCTCCTGCTATTACGGACTTTCGGGCTCTCTAGAGGAGCCCCAACGGGAAATTTTTGAAGACGCTCCGTGTGGGAAGGGAAGAGGGAGGTTCCCCTTCATCGTTTATGGACCGGACCAGAAGCGAAACGGCCAAAAAAACGGCATTGGAGCAGTGGGAGAAGCGAGGGAAGAAAGACAAAATGGCAGCGGCCGGGGATAAAGTGGAATGCGGGCCGGAGCTGCAAGATTTCATCAAGCGCTGCTTCGAGGAGCTGCGGAAGGAGATGCTGGCGCCTATGCTGTCAGTGATTGAAGGACTAGGGATGACCCAGAAGGCCCACGAGGTAAAGATCCAGGAGGTGCAGAAAAAAGTCAATGAGAACGAGGATGAGATCTTGGGCCTGGTGGTGAGAGTGGAGGAGCACGAGGCACTGCACAAAAGGTGGGCGGGAAGATTCGAAGACCTGGTGAACAGGTCAAGGAGAAAGAATCTTCGGATCCTGGGTCTCCCTGAAGGAGTGGAGGGGGCCGATGCCGGGGCATACGCGAGCACGATGCTCGAGTCGATGATGGGCGCGGAGGCCCCTTCGAGGCCTTTGGAGCGGGATGGGGCACACCGGGTGCTGGCGAGGAGGCCCAAGGCTAACGAGCCGCCAAGGGCGATTGTGGTGAGGTTTCACAGTTTCACGGACAGAGAGAGGGTCTTGAAATGGGCCAAGAAAGAGCGGAGCAGCAGGTGGGACAATGCGCAGATCCGAATATACCCGGACTGGAGCACGGAGGTTGCAAAGAGGAGAGCGGGTTTCAACCGGGCCAAGGCGGTGCTGCACCGGAAAGGAGTGAGATTCGGAATGCTGCAGCCAGCGCGACTGTGGGTCACACACAAGGATCAGCACCATTATTTCGAAACGCCTGAAGAGGCGTGGACCTTTATTCAAACCGAAAAGTTGGACTCAAACTGAGGGTTTGTGAGGGTGGGGGGGATGTTTGTTGTATATAGGGTGTTAATCACGCGCAGGAAATGTTACACGGGCTGGGGGAGAGAGGGGGATGGCGATGGGGGAAAAGAGACAAGGAGCTGGGCCTGAGGGGGCGGGGTAAGCTTTGGAAAGCGCTTTTTTTTTTCCCGCGCCAGGGAAGAAAGGCGGGAGGGGGAATGGAGGAACGCACACTGATTGGGAGATTCCCACACGGGGGGGGGGGGGGGGGGTCAATGGGACGGCGGGGGAAGCCGGGGTCAGGTGTCAGCTGACTTACGGGAGTGTTATGGGGGGGAGCAAACAAGCTAGACACGGGTCTAGTGGGGGGGGGGGGGGGGGGCCGGGGGGGGGGGGGGGGGGTGGGGGGGGGGGGAGAGAAGGGTTGCTGCTGCACTGGCCGAAGGGGAATGGGACACAGAAGAGGTGGTCGGGGCGGGGGTCTCCCGTCTGCGGGACTGGAGGGTGAGGGCGGTGCGGGCACGGGACTGGCCTAGAAAAGGAGATGGCAATCCGGCTGATAACGTGGACTGTGAGGGGCCTGAATGGGCCGGTAAAGAGGGCCCGAGTGTTCGCGCATTTAACGGGACTGAAGGCAGAAGTGGTCATGCTCCAGGAGACACACTTGAAGGTGGCGGATCAGGTCAGGTTAAGAAAGGGGTGGGTAGGCCAGGTATTCCACTCGGGCTGGACGCGAAGAACAGAGGGGTGGCAATATTGGTGGGGAGGAGATATGCGGAGGCCCCTGAGGAGGGATTACTTAGGGAAAGGCGACGTCTCCAGACGGAGTTTGACCTTTTGACCACAGGGAAGGCAGAGGCTCAGTGGAGGAAAGCGCAGGGGGCGACCTACGAGTATGGGGAGAAGGCGAGTCGGATGCTGGCACACCAGCTCCGTAAGAGGATGGCAGCGAGGGAAATAGCTGGAGTTAAGGATGGAAGGGGAGTTACGGTGCGGAGTGCGACGAAAGTAAATGAGACATTCAAGGCCTTCTATGAGGAGCTGTACAGATCCCAGCCCCCAGCGGGGGAAGAGGGGATGAGACGATTCCTAGACCAACTGAGATTCCCGAGGGTGGCGGAGCAAGAGGTGGCTGGTTTGGGGGCACCAATTGGGTTGGAGGAGCTGAGCAAAGGTCTGGGGAATATGCAGGCAGGGAAGGCCCCGGGACCGGATGGGTTCCCGGTGGAGTTCTACAGGAAGTACATAGACCTGCTGGCCCCGCTGCTAGTGAGGACCTTTAATGAGGCGAGGCAAGGGAGGGAGGGACCCTGCCCCCGACAATGTCGGAGGCGACGATTTCTTTGATTCTAAAGCAGGATAAGGACCCACTGCAATGTGGATCGTACAGGCCGATCTCGCTCCTCAATGTGGATGCTAAGTTGCTGGCAAAAGTGCTGGCTACGAGGATAGAGGACTGTGTCCCGGGGGTGATTCACGAGGACCAGACGGGATTTGTAAAGGGCAGGCAACTAAACACCAATGTGCGGCGGCTCTTAAACGTGATAATGATGCCATCGGTGGAGGGAGAGGCGGAGATAGTGGCGGCTATGGATGCGGAGAAGGCCTTTGACCGAGTAGCGTGGGAGTACCTCTGGGAAGTGCTGCGTAGGTTTGGGTTCAGGGGAGGGTTTATTAGCTGGGTTAAGCTCCTTTACAGAGCCCCGGTGGAGAGTGTGGTTACGAATCGACGGAGGTCGGAGTATTTTCGGCTGTACCGTGGGACGAGACACGGGTGCCCCCTGTCCCCCCTGTTGTTTGCATTAGCAATTGAACCCCTGGCCATATCATTAAGGGAGTCTAGGAAATGGAGGGGGGTGGTCCGAGGGGGAGAGGAGCATAGAGTGTTGCTTTATGCAGATGACCTGTTGCTGTATGTGGCGGATCCAGTGGAGGGGATGGTGGAGGTCATGCAGACTCTAAGGGAGTTTGGGGATTTTTCGGGCTATAAGCTTAATGTAAGGAAGAGTGAGCTTTTTGTAGTACAGGCAGGGGACCAAGAAAGGGGGATAGGCGATCTACCGCTGAGGAGGGCGGAGGGGAGTTTTCGGTACCTGGGGATCCAGATAGCCAGGAGTTGGGGGGCCCGACATAAACTGAATCTGATGAGACTGGTGGAGCAGATGGAGGAGGACTTCAAAAAATGGGACATGTTACCGCTCTTGCTAGCGGGTAGAGTGCAGTTGGTCAAAATGGTGGTCCTTCCAAGGTTTCTCTTTGTGTTTCAGTGCCTTCCCATCGTGATCACCAAGGCCTTTTTTAAGAGGGTAGGCAGGAGCATTATGGGGTTTGTGTGGGCGAATAAGACCCCGAGGGTAAGGAGCGCAGTAGGGACCAAGGAGGGTTGACGCTACCGAATTTGTGGAGCTACTACTGAGCAGCAAATGTGGCGATGATTCGTAAGTGGGTGATGGAGGGAGAGGGGGCGGCATGGAAGAGGTTGGAGATGGCGTCCTGCAAAGGAACGAGCCTGGGGGCGCTGGTGACGGCACCGCTGCCGCTCTCGCCGTCAAGGTACACCACGAGTCCGGTGGTGGCGGCAACGCTAACGATCTGGGGCCAGTGGAGACAGCACAGGGGTGCAATGGGAGCATCGGTGTGGTCCCCGATCAGGGGTAACCACCGGTTTGTCCCGGGGAGGATGAACGGGGGGTTTCAGAGCTGGCATCGGGCGGGGATTAGAAGAATGGGGGACCTGTTCATTGACGGGACGTCTGCGAGCCTAGGGGCACTAGAGGAGAAGTTTGGGATACCCCTGGGAAATGCTTTCAGATACATGCAGGTGAGGGCGTTTGTGAGGCGGCAGGTGAGGTAATTCCCGTTGCTCCCGGCACAGGAAATTCAAGACAGGGTGATCTCGGGCGTATGGGTGGGAGAGGGCAAGGTGTCGGCAATATACCAGGAGATGAAAGAAGAGGGGGAGGCGTTGGTAGAGGAGCTGAAGGGTAAATTGGAGGAGGAGCTGGGGGAGGGGATTGAGGAGGGGGTATGGGCTGATGCCCTAGGGAGGGTTAATTCTTCCTCCTCGTGTGCCAGGCTTAGCCCGATACAATTTAAGGTGGTTCACAGAGCACACATGACAGGGGCGAGGCTGAGTAGGTTCTTTGGGGTGGAGGACAGATGTGGGAGGTGCTCAGGAAGTCCGGCGAACCATGTCCATATGTTTTGGTCATGCCCGGCACTGGAGGGGTTCTGGAGGGGAGTGGCGGGAACAATATCGAAAGTGGTGAAAGCCCGGGTCAAGCCAAGCTGGGGGCTAGCAATATTTGGAGCAGTGGATGAGCCGGGAGTGCAGGAGGCGAAAGAGGCCAGCATTCTGGCCTTTGCGTCCCTAGTAGCCCGGCGAAGGATCTTGCTAATGTGGAAGGAGGCGAAGCCCCCCAGCGTGGAGGCCTGGATAAATGACATGGCTGGGTTCATTAAGCTGGAGACGATAAAGTTTGCCTTGAGAGGGTCTGCGCAGGGGTTCTGCAGGCGGTGGCAACCGTTCCTAGACTATCTCGCTGAGCGTTAGATGAAGGTCGGTCAGCAGCGGCAACAACCCGGGGGGGGGGGGGGGGGGGGGGGGGGATGTCTCGGGAGGGGGGTGGGGGTCTGCCTGGGGGGTATTTGAGCAAGAGAACACATGAAAGATCTGGAAAGTGTACAAAGCTCTGTGACATATCGTTTTACCATGTTTATATCTTGCTATGTGCGTTATCTTTCTATTTTGTTACGAGGGGGGGGGGTTTGTTTGTAAGGGTGAAAAATTGTGTTCAAAAAACTTCAATAAATATATATTTTTTTAAAAAACTTTCTCCCGAGTAGGGGCCTGTACAGAGTTGAAAAACTTCTGAATTCCCATTTCCGTTGCCCGCTTAGCTTTGCCATTTGTGCGGTCCCTGTAGCCCTCGAGCATTGGCGGCTTGCTTCACCCAATGTATGAGTGAGAGAGAGAGAATCCTCATCACCAGTTTTCTCTTTTGTTACATCTCTGAATGTTCCGCAAAAAAAAAAGTTATGGGGGTGCCCACGCTCTGGATTCTTGCAAACACAATGAGTGGCTTTATTAAGAGGTGTTGCTCATACAATCCAAGATGAAGAACTGAAAGTTTACGCAAAACACTCTATGGACATCGCTACAGATCATGTGATGCTTCACCAGCAGGGATATATTCACTGATACACAGCAAGTGCGTTAGCAGTTTTACCAGGCTTAAAAGTGGATAAATTCCCAGGCCCAGATGAGATGTATCCTCTGCTGCTGTGTGAGGCAAGGGAGGAGATTACAGGGGCTCTGACGTTAATCTTCAAATGTTATCTGGCTACAGTAGAGATGCCAGAGGATTAGAGATCAGCTAGTGTGGTAATTACAGGCCAGAAAAATCTGAAATCAATGGTAGGGAAATTATTAGAAAACATTTTGAGGGAAAGAATTAAAATCCACTTGAAATCAAAGATTAATTAATGATAGCCAGTATGGCTTTGTGAAGGGGAGATCAGGTCTAACAAATTTGATTGAATTTTTCAAGGAGGGAACTAGGTGTATAGATTAGAGTAGTGTGGTTGTTATAGTCTACATGGACTTCAGTAAGGTCCCGCATGGGAGACTGAACAAGAAGGTAAGAGCCTATGGGATTTAGGGCAATTTGGATGCAAAATTGGCAGAGTGGCAGGAGATAGAGTGTGTTAGTTGAGGTTGTTTTTGTGACAAGAAGCCTGTGTCTAGTGGTTTATCACATGCATTGGCACTGGGTCCCTTGCTGTTTGTAGTATACATTAATGATCTAGATGGGAATGGTGGTGTGGTAAATAGTGAGGAGGAAAATTTTAGATTACAGGGCAATATAAACAGGCTGGTCAGGTGGGCAGAACAGTGGCAAATTTAATTTAACCCTAAAAGTAGTCTCCACTTACTAAAAGTAGAGTAACTTACCTCGGGGATTTGCGGCCTAGTCTCCAGAGAGAAGTCTCGGTGGGCGGAGCATCTAACTCGGTGAGTATGAAGTAGTTTACCTCGGGGATTCGTGGCCTAGTCTCCAGAGAGCAGTCTCGGTGGGTGGAGCATCGAACTCGGTGAGTATAAAGTAACTTACCTCGGGCATTCGCTGCCGAGTCTCTGTGAAAATCCCCTAGTCGCCACATTCCGGCACCTGTTCGGGTACACAGAGGGAGAATTCAGAATGTCCAAATTACCTAACAGCACGTCTTTCAGGACTTGTGGGAGGAAACCGGAGCACCCGGAGAAACCCACGCAGACACGGGGAAAACGTGCGTGACCCAAGCCAGGAATCGAACCTGGGACCCTGGTGCTGTGAAGCCATAGTGCTAACCACTATGCTATCGTGCTGCCCAAGGCTATGGGGCAGAAGACAGGAGGGTGGTGCTAGGCCAATTATTCCTTCAGAGGGTCAGCACGGATATGACAGACCAAGTTGCCACCTTTTGTGCTATAAACATTATCTGGTTCTACAACTTTCTGGTCCATAGCTTTATCAAAGTACTACTATAATGAGCTTTAAAACTTTAGATCATGTTAAAATCAATACATTTTTCTCACCTAAAAGTGAGATCTCTCAACAACTTGAATTAACATAATACCTATAACGTAGTCAACTGTCCCGAGGCACAAAGACTTCCGGTGATTGCATGTAGGGATAAATCGCACATGAGATGGCTCCCACCAGGCTACTTGACTTTTGGCCCTTTTTGCCCACTTTATATTTTTGGGCAAACTCACATCTGATCAATGGTGTAAGGTGCCCACCTAAGGGAAAGCCAAGAAAGACTAGGGCAAAAGAAATGGGATAGAAATTCCGAGGCTTCTCAGTGGAGAAAATGGCAGAGGTTCATAGATCATAGAATTTACAATGCAGAAGTAGGCCATTCGGCCCATCGAGTCTGCACCGGCTCTTGGAAAGAGCATCCTACCCAAGGTCAACACCTCCACCCTATCCCCATAACCCAGTAACCCCACCCAACACTAAGGGCAATTTATCATGGCCAATCCACCTAACCTGCACATCTTTGGACTGTGGGAAGAAACCGGAGCACCCGGAGGAAACACACGCACACACGGGGAGGATGTGCAGACTCCAGACAGACAGTTACCCAAGCCGGAATCGAATCTGGGACCCTGGAGCTGTGAAGCAATTGTGCTATCCACAATGCTACCGTGCTGCTCCAGTGACTTTGGCCACTTCAATGGCGGCCGTGAAGCTTGCCGTTGGAATTTAAGAAGCAATGGAGGGTTGTGTTTGAGGACTTTCTAAAGTTGATAAAGGATGCCCTGCCTGCCATTCAGTCAAGGTTAGAAAAGTCCTCCAAAACGGTAAACGTGCATGGCGTAGCGATTATGGGCGTGTGGAGACAGCACTTTTGAAACAGAGCGAACAAATTGCCTCGCTGGAGACTGGGATCGCCCTGATGGCCGGTGAAAGTAAAGCACGGAGGTCAAGGTAGATGATCTGGAAAACCGCTCTAGGAGGCAGACTGTCAGAATCATGGGATTGTCGGAGAGTATGGAAGGCCCAACTCCCACAGAATACTTTTCTAAGATGTTTGGGATGATGTTGGGGGATGGTGGATTCACATCCCCTCCCGAGCGGGATCAAGCTCATCGGACACTGAAGCCCTGAGCCAACGAACCATCATGGGCTGTAGATCATAGAACTTACAGTGCAGAAGGGAGGTCATTTGGCCCATCAAGTCTGCACTGGCCCTTGGAAAGAGCACCCTACATAAGCCCACAACTGCACCCTATCCCCGTAACCCCACCTAACCTTTTGGACATTAAGGGGCAATTTAGCACGGCCAATCCATCTAAACTGCACATCTTTGAACTGTGAGGGGGAACCGGAGCACCTGGAGGAAACCCAGGCAGACATGGGGAGAAAGTGCAAACTCCACACAGACAGCCACCTGAGGCCAGAATTGAACCCGGTCCCTGGAGCTGTGAGGCAGCAGTGCTAACCCCTGTGCCAACTTTATTGTACAGTTCCACAGCTTCCAGGAAAGAACGGGTGCTGAAGTGGGCTAAGGAGCATCGGGACTATAAATGGGAAGGCATGCCATCATGCTTTACCAAGATGTTGTAGTGGAATTGGTAAAGAAGTGGGCAACATTTAACAAGGCCGAAGCTGCTCTGTAGAAGAGTGAAGTTCAGTTTGGGGTGGTGTACCCAGCGCAGCTCCATGTGACTTTTGAAACGAAGGGTTATTATTTTGATGCGTCAGAGGATGCGGATCCCCATGATTAAAAAAAACATGAGCTCGGTTAGAGTTGATTGTGTTTTTGCAACGCTCTAATAAATCCAAATCTGAAAATTCTGATCCGCTGCCGGATTTGTCAATTGGCAATTTGTCACTTTCTAGATTTATCATTTTCAAGTTGTTCTATTTTGTGAGCACACAAGAAATCCTCAACTCTGTATTTGTTCTAATTCTAAGATTCTGGGAACTAGCACCAAACAAATGAATGTATGCATGCAACAGTCTTAATTTTCTGATGGTCAGAATAGTCACAATCACCAAGACTAAAGAGTAAAATGCATCTACATTTATGACATGTTAGGGAAGATTTTCAAATGACAACTATCCAGCTTTAGGTCACTGTTCTTTCTTGTGTCTTCTATTCAGTGCTACTTCCCTTCCCAACTAATAAAATGAAGAGTTTTACAGGTTTACCAATTTCTTTGAACTTCACTAACCAAAACAAATCCGAGGTACTTTGAGCAGACTTCCGTTAAGGATTATGGAAGAAAAATTTCACTTGATGTCAATATTAGGGTTTAAAAATTACTTCTTCCCACACCCCCCTCCCTAATATAGTTGATATTACAGAATTTTTAGGATGCTTCCTGCCCCGCCATTCCCAACACCTCCAAATAAGGAGGGGATGCTTGTTCAATTTGTTACCTGATCCTTTTCTTCCTTTGCCATTCCCTCCTCTTTTGTTAACCACAGGAAGTTCTATTTCCTCTTGTGGCATTTGTGACACCTTCTGCAGAAAAAGCTTCTCCAATGTTTGTGCCATTACAACTATGTCATCCCCTGGCTATAAACAGACAATAGTTATATCTTTCATCAACATAACACAAGAAACACTCAGAAATTTGTAAAAGGTGTAACAACATACCCGATTATACACATAACAGTTGGTAAACATTGTATTTATGTCTTGTATACACTCCATAGCTTTACAGTAGAATTTGTTTTCCAAGCGCTTTTTGATTGTACCCAAATCCATTGGGTTCTTTGTTATCTGATAATAATCCTGTGAAAAAAGAAACCAGGCCACCGGGCTTAGGAACAGCATGAAGTCTATGATGTAGCTGAGAAAAATAAACTGATTTCCCAACTTGTTACTAACTTTAAATACACAATTCTTTGATTTAAGTGATTAATATAAATTGTTTCTGAAAAAAAATACACTGTTAAAATTACCCCAGACATGCCAATGAGCAAATGCCTTTCCCTTCCTGAGTTTTGATGCTTATTAACAGGTGTTTGAATAGAAGAGAATTACTGGATAAACAGAATGCAGTACACATAGATATGCTGAAGACAGTCAATGTGGCATCTGAAGCATACAAGCTAAAATTCAGGAATGTGGTATGAGGAACTATAACAGCATGGATCGAAAGTTGATCGACCCTAAATATATGGTTTCTATTAATCAATGGGCACTGCTGATATATTAGAAGGGCTGGAAGTGGTATGGCTGGATTTATTTTTGGACTTGGAATATATAGATGATTTTCACTTGATGAACATTATGAAGTACAATCTTAGGGCAGCGCGGTGCCGCAGTGGTTAGCACTGCTGCCAAATGACGCTGAGGACCCGAGTTCGATCCCAGCCCCGGGAAAGTGTCCGTGTGGAGTTTGCACATTCTCCCCGTGTCTGCGTGGGCTTCACCCCCACAATCCAAAAGATGTGCAAGGTAGGTGGATTGGCCACGCTATATTGCCCCTTCCAAAGTACAATCTTGGAATTTGCTGATAATACAAAAGTTGGGGCTGAGCTGGCAAACAACAAGATGACTGGAAAATAATTTGAAAAACAAAGAGGTGGAAGAGCCATTTCATATGGATATGGTTAAAGTATACCTGGCGCAAGGAAAACAAGGATAATACTCAATTGAAAGTTAAAGGGAATTTGGGATTCAAATTCCTGAAAGTGCAGGCAGATAAAGACAACAGTGGTCAACAGCTTTGGGGGTTTATAGGTTATATTCTACACAAGAGAAAACCAGGGTGATAAGTTTGTGCAAAACAATGGTTGAACTGCAGAACACTGTATATTGATTTTGGTAGTAATTCTGAGGCCCAAATTGATAAACCAGAGAACCCAAGTTCAAATCCCACAATGGCAGTTTGAGAACTTCATAGTTCAGTTTTGAAAGAAAACACCGGAAATAAAAAGTTGGTATTAATCATTAAACCATCTGATTATCAGAAAAATCTCAACTGCTACACAAATGTCCTTTTGAAATGGAACCTGCTGTTCTTACTCGGTCTGGTGTGGGAGTGCCTTGTGTCCACACCAACATAAATTATCTCTAAACACCATTGCAGTAATTCAAGGCCACAACTATCTTCTCAGGAAAATTAGGAATGGGTAATAAATGTCTTTACCAGCAACATTCACACCAAGAATAATTTATATATATATATATATATATATATATGTTTATAAAGCTACTAAACCACAGAGACATATTACAAATTGTCTAGGAGTTTTAAAAAATTTATATTTTCACTGACGCGGCGTCACTGGCAAGGCCAACATTCATTTCCCATTCCCAATTGCCCAGAAACTGAGTGCCTTACTAGGCCATTTCAGGTGGCAGTTACGAGTCTGGAGTCACATGGAGGCCAGACAAGGGATACAGGTTTCCTCTTTAGTGAACCAGATAGGTTTTTACAACAAACAATGAATGATAGCTTCATGGTCACCATTACTGAGACTATCTTTCAATTCTAGATTTTATTATTTGAATTTAAATTGGTGGGATTTGAACCCATGCCTCCAGAGCATTAGCCTGGACATCTGGATTCAAGTCCAGTGACTTTATCCATACACCACCCTCCCCCCATGCTAAGCGTTAGAATGGAGAGTTACAAGGGGAGATTTCAAATAGTGGGACTATTGTTACTGAATCAGAGGAAGATTTAAAAATAGATCCAGGTGAAGGTATGTTTTTAAAAAAGAGAGAGCTTTGATAGAGTACATCGGGAAAGACCATATTTCCTGGTTGACGGGCCAATGACAAGCGGTCAATTCAAAATAACCACACATCACTCTTCGTGACTAGGAGAAATTTCTGCAGTTACATGAATGGAGGGGGGGGAAATATAGATTCATTTTAGATTATTCAAACAAAGGGCTGAATGGTCTCCTTCATGCCGGAAATGTTTAGGTTCCCAAACTTTTCCAAAGATAGACGAACATTGTGGTCAACAACCAGATTTGGGATGTCTATTCTCACTGGGCTACACAGTAATCAACTGCATCTTCTCAGAAAAATACTTCACCTCAAGTGCACATTCCCTCCACCAAAGATGAGACTTAGCAATAATGGACAATAATCAAAAAGCACAGCCCAGATTAGCTTCGCTGAAAATCATCATCATCCAAATGCAAAGTTCTTATGCATACATATTGTACTACTACAGGTCGAGCATCCTTTATCCGTAAATCCGAACACATCCAAAAGCCGCAATTCTTTTGAACCTCATCCACCTTTAGCATGGGAAGTCTGGTTGTTTGCCTGCACTGCATACTTTGCAATTTTTGTGGTGAATATTTTTTTTAAAATTCATTTACGAGATGTGGGTGGTGCTGTTTAGTCCAACAGTAATTGCCCATCCTTAGCTGCCCTTCAGAAGGTGGTGGTAAGTTGCCTCCTTGAACCGCTGCAGCCCTGGAGGTGTCGGTACACCCACTGTGCTGAGGGAATCCAGGATGTTGCTCCAACAACAATGAAAGTACGCCAATATATTTCCAATCAGGGTAATGAGTGACTTGGAGGGGAACCTCCAGGTGGTGGGGTTCCCATGTATCTGCAGCTCTTGTCCTTCTAGATGGTAGTGGTCGTGGGTTTGGAAGGTGCTCTCTAAGGAACTTTGGTGAGGTTTGCAGTGCATCTTGTAGATGATACACATGGCTGCCACTGTTCATCGGTGGTTGAGGGTTCGAATGTTTGTGGAAGGGGGAGCAATCAAGCGGGATGCTTTATCCTGGATGGTGTCGAGCTTCTTGAATGTTGTTGGAGCTGCACTTATCTAGGCAAGTCAAAATAAATTACTATAGGTACCCTGTATTTATTATTCAGTGATACAACTTACTTTCTAGCCTTTTTATTTATTTTAGACTATAGTTAGCCTAGGCTATTATAATATGTTTACATGTAGTACCTGAAAAAACAAAATTATCTGAAAAATGAAATGCAATTGGCCCCGATTGTTTCGGATAAAGGATACTCAACCTTTATATTATCAATTGCTGCCATTGTTCCTTATGCTTCTGTAACAATGTCTTCTAGTGTGAACATCTCAAAAATGTCAGTTCCAATTTCACATCAGATTTATAAGGTGGCTCTGCATTGTAGTTTGCCAATTACTGCTGCTAAAAAATCCACGGCAATGTAATTGAATACAGCACTATATATTTCAACCAGTTAAGATATAATTCTTACAGGCAAGTTTAGTTTTACAGCATCAACAGGTTGTTGGAATGGCCAAGCAAAATGGTGCTTCCACAGAGCTTTAACCACCACTTTCTCCAAATACTGCAGCTGATTTGTCACGCATCTGGGTTTTTTTGGATTGCGATATTCTGGTGGCTGTGGATTCACAATCGTATGTTCTTGGTTGGGTCTTTTATCCAGAGTCGATGTCATTTTGAACTTCAAAAGTTCTTGTGCTCAACCAACAGGTTTTCAAACCTCCCTTCAATGTTGCTGCCAGATCATTAATCTTATCCTTGTTTCACGGTAGAATCATGATAGAATCTGTTAATTAAAAACAATACACTTTAGAAAACACATCTTTTTTTACTTTAAGTTATGTAATACATCTTTGACTTTGCCTATTAAAAAATGCATTAAGAAATGTAATTGGATGCAAAACAGACCCAAGCATAAGATTCAATTTAGGCCAATGAAAATGGGGAGATACAACTGACGGAGCTATCTTAGTATTGTCCCATCTTGGCACCTGACATTACGCCATACTTTTAAAGTGAGATTTTACAAGGGCTGCAAAGGAGAGTTTGATACAGATGAATGATAAAGACATCCAGAAGTAAATTAGCTCCATCCAAGGATGCAATAGAAAAGGAGAAAAGTGCAGACATGCATGATACTGGAAATAAGCAACATAAAAGACCATTTTTCTTTGCTTAACAGTTTAAATCCAATATAGAAAGTATCTACCATTTTGGGTTAAAAAAAATTGTATTCACTGATCAAGGCGCACAAGATATTAGTTTCTTCAAAGTAAAAGCTAGAAAAGCTAGGATAAAATAGAAAATGCTGGAAACACCCAAAAGTTAAGCCATATTTGAGGAGAGATAAACAGGAGTTACTGTTTCAGGATGATGACGTTTTGATTTTCAGCATCTGCAGCATTTTACATTTGCATGAGAAAGCCGGGTTTCTTCTCAAGAGTGGAAAAGAATAAAAATAGTGTTCAACATAATTTATCCTGTGAAAAATCTTCATAAAGAGAAACTCCTTCAGGTGAATCGATGATTAAGGGACAGAAGATAATGCGAAATGTAGGAAATATTTATGAAGATTGTATTATATCTGTTGCAGTAATGTTATTAAAAGTCTGGTTTGATGTATATCTAGCTGTTGCAGTAATATTTTTTAAAGTCCTGGTTTAACATACAGGCAGGCGGTGTGGCTGCAAAATGTGCAATTAAGATGTCGTAAAAGTGAGAGCATCATTCATTTCAACAAGGTATCGGTTTACAAAGAGAGGCCTAAAGGAATTTTGTGATTATTTCTTGAGATTCAGGGGAAGCACGGTGGCACAGTGGTTAGCACTGCTGCCTCACGGCACCGAGGACCCAGGTTTGATCGCGGCCCTGGGTCACTGTCCATGTGGAGTTTGCACATTCTCCTCATGTCTGCGTGGGTCTCACCCCCACAAATCCAAAGGTGTGCAGGGTAGGTGAATTGGCCGTGCTAAATTGCCCCTTAAATGAAAAACAAATAATTGGGTACTCTAAATTTATTTTTAAAAATTATTTCTTGAGATTCCCTGGAGTGGAACTAATTTAAGACTGTGTGTGTAGATTTAGGTAAGCAGGTCATGGGATCCGAGTGGGATGAAGATGATGTAATTAATGGGAGGAGCCAGGTCTGTAGCAGGTAGTTTTGTTTGTCATCTGCTAGGAGCTTTCAATAATAATAATCTTTATTGTCACAAGTAGGCTTACATTAACACTGCAATGAAGTTACTCTGAAAAGACATAAGTCACCACATTCCGGCGCCTGTTTGGGTACAGAGGGAGAATTCAGAATGTCCAAATTACCTAACAGCACATCTTTCAGGACTTGTGGGAGGAAACAGGAGAACCCGGAGGAAACCCACACAGACAAAGGGAGAACGTGCAGACTCCACACAGACAGTGACCCAAGCAGGAATCGAACTTGGGACCCTGGAGCGTGAAGCAACAGTGTTAGCCACTGTGCTACCGTGCCGCTTTTAGCTGAGCTTCAGCTTTTGCCAAAGGCAATTAGGTTAAGCAGCAGTCTGGCACAGACAGAAGGATCTGCCAGGCTGTTTCCTGAAAGGATCTCTCTCTCGCTCGCTCTTCCAGCAGGATTTTCAAGAAATCTCTATACAAGTGTACAGCACTATTTGTAAGTAGCTTTTGACCCGTGATGGGCTTTGCTTAATTGGAGATGGAGAAGGAATATGTTCGTAGCAAAATAGGTTTCCTTTTATATTATAAATTTTTTAACGGTTAATTGTAAGCTATTTTCTGTGGTGTTAATATGTTTAATCCTGTGTTAAGAATAAAGTTTGTTTTCCACATTGCCGGGTAGATGCCAGTGTTGTAGCTGTACTTGAACAGCGTGGTTAGGGCTGCGGCAAGTTCTGGTGCACAAGTCTTCAGTACTATTGCCGGAATATTGTCAGGGCCCTTGTCTCCACACATGACAGCATCACTTCTACCGATACTGTCATGGACAGCTGCATCTGCAACAGGCAAGTTGGGGAGGACGAGGTCAAGTATGTTTTTCCCTCGTTGATTCCCTCACCACCTGCTGCAGTCCCAGTCTAGCAGCTATGTCCTTTAAGACTTGGCCAGCTCGGTCTGTGATGGTAATACCAAGTCACTCTTGGTGATGGACATTGAAGTCCCCCATTCAGAGCACATTCTGCGCCCTTGCCACCCTCAGTGCCTCCTCCAAGTGGTGTTCAACATGGAGGAGGAGTACGGATTTATCAGCTGATGGTGGCCGGTACATGGTAATCAGCAGGAGGTTTCCTTGCCCATGTTTAACCTGAAGCCATGAGACTTCATGAGGGTCCAGAGTCGATGTTGAGGACTCCCAGGGAAACCCCGTGTTGGACCTTAGAAATAAAGGGGGAGGGATATTATATATGTGGGTTAGTGTAGTTGTGTGCAATGTCTCTTTAAGAACCGAGTCACATATGTGCGACATCATCGGCTACTTGGCAGGGCATTTGCCCTTAATCTAGTACCAGCCTTTGTACAGTGAAGACCTATTTAATAAAGCTCTGTTAATGTTGCTTTCAACCCACAGGCATCTGCAATTTGTTTCTTTTGTACTGTTAGTCTAAGGATGCAACAAATGTCATATAGTAGGTGTAGACCAGTGTAAATTAGGACTGGGAATCAATAAAGGCTCTGTAAGGTATCCAACAAATCAGCATGCATCAGTTTTATCAACCATTTCAGATGGATTTTGGATTCAAGAACAAGGCCATTTTCCAGAATAGTCTAAAATTCAACATCACACTTCGTTAGAATGGTTAAACAGTGGAGTTTTCCAATGTGCTAAATATGGTTAAGCCAAATATAAAAGCTTTGTAATATGGTGTACAGCGCCAAACTCATGCAAGCAGTTGACTACAAAGCCATAACTTAACTTGAAGAAACAAAATCACCAACACTTGTCACTGGACTCTCGCTGCGGTTTTGTAAGGAAGGTAGTTAAATTTGAATATGAACATCTCAAATCAAAGTGGATGCACATGTGTGTCAGTGGGTAGGCATTGAAGAAATATATTGAAGCCAAATCTATCAGTTTGTGGATTCAATGGGTCACTTCATACTAAATAGGGAGGTCAATTAACTCATGTGAAAGATCGTCAAGCTGTTTTCCATTCATGAAGACAGCAGATGGATTCTTCTGAGATTTAAACCCTTTTTTTAATGATGGAGAGGGTGGCGCATCAAGAAATGGGACTATTTATTGATGGGCCAACTGACAAATTGCCAAACTGGGCGGTAGGAGAAAAAGAGGAGATAAAAAAGCCCCTAAAATATACATCAATATAGCACCTTCCATAACCTCACAACCATTCCGAAGCATTTTACAGACAGCGAAGTACTTTTGAAATGCAATCACTGATTATGTTGTAGGAAACACGGCAGCCAATTTTGCATACAATAAGCATTCACCATAAGCAACTGGATAATGATCAGATATTGCTTTAATGATGCGGATTGTGGTATAAATATTGATAAAACACTCAGATTAACTCCCCCCACACCTTGAAATATTGCCATGGGATTTTTATGACCACCTGAAAATGCAGATGGAACTTACGGTTAAACACCTCTGCCAAAAGATGGTGCCTCCAATAGTGCAGCATTCCAAAAGTACAACATTAGAATGCAGCCTTGATTTGTGCGCTGAAACCTCTGGAGGCACTCGAGCCCGCAATCTTTTGATTCAATAGGCAAGTGCCACCAACTGAGCATTGGTTGACAAAGGAACAGGTCAGGCAGTATCTGTGGAGAGAAACAGAAATAACATTTGGATCGAAATGTTCTGCAGAAGGATCATTAGGTCCGAAACGTTAACTCTGTTTCTCTCCACAGATGCTGCCGGACCTTATCCAGCATAGAACATAGTGCAAAAAGAGGCCATTCGGCCCATCAAGTCTGCACCGACCTACTTAAGCAATTTTCTGTTTTTATTTTAAATTTCCAGCATCTGCAGTATTTTATTTTTAATATGAAAAGTCAAATCAGTTAGGCCTAGGAGAGGTGCCTGGCCAGATGAGCAAATAATTGGTCATTTTAAACCCACACAGTCAACAAGTTCAAAGAAATGAGACTGATAAAAAAAAAGGAGGCATATTTTATTTATTTTTCTTGCTATCTGGGAGGGATGTTTAGTTGAGATTTAATTTAGTTGTTATTTTGCATGTTTACTTGCATGTCTGTAAAACAAAGCAGTATAACAGAAGGCACTTGCAATCCACCAACTAAAGATTGAAGTACAAACAAGGGAACACGTGAAAGACAATAAAAACAGTTTTGATCACAAGAACGTAGTTTTACATCCCAAGGGCATTATAGTGCATAATTGGAGATTGGCCGTACGACAGCATAGCTACCCCACCATAAGGAATATCAAAACGTAGACCTCAAATTTATAGCATCAGCTCACATGAAGAAAGTCTGGTAATATTCACCTTGGAAAGAATGGTATAACCAGGTCAAACAATTTACAACGTTTTATAGAAATTGTCTAATATTAAGACAAAACTAGTTAGGGTAGATTTCAATCCAAGATGGATTTTGTCTTTGCATCCTCTCTATCGATGGAACTGTGAAGCAACTGTGCTATCGTGCAGCCCACACCTCCGATACAACAGAGAAAGCATGTGAACATGTGATTTGTTATGTGGACTAATTAAACACCCTTTCTTGCATATTAAGCCCATACATTAGTAGACTGAACTCCCAATTTTCCCTGCAAGGATCCAGATCCATCAACAAGTAATTTGAGGATGTTCTGCTGGCTAGGTTAATGATGCATGTGTTCAATGTGTGGCATGAGCAGAATCTTTTTGCCATTTCGACTTAGTACACAAAAGTTCATGCTTATTGGGTAATTTTCTTTCAAAGGAAGAAAAAGGCATCATGTGAAGCACTGGTTTCTTAAAATGTGTGACAAACTTAGCACTTGACAAAAAATGTAGCATTAGTTTAAGCATTTTCAACACTACTCATTCTCACAGCAACAGGGCAGTTTGCATGGGCAAAGCCACACAATCCGAGTAGGAAATTAACACTGCAGCATTAACAATTTTCCTTTTTAACATACATATAGTATGTTACATACATATAGTATGTTACATACAGTGAGATGCATACAGTGCCCCTACAGTCTCTCAATCACTCCTTTGGATTTGAAAAAGAAAACTGAGCATAATAACTCTGTAAGAAGTCTTACAACACCAGGAGTTTTACAACACCAGGTTAAAGTCCAACAGGTTTGTTTCAAACACTAGCGAAATCCTACCAACTATCCTGGCTTGAGACAATTCATACCTCTTTAACCTGGGGTTACCCCTATCTCTGGATCTGTGTACACTTAATTAACTGCAAATGCTCGCATTCAAAGCATTGTCTTGAATTTGTCTATATATATGTTTCTGGAACATACCTCTTCATTCACCTGAGGAAGGAGCAGTGCTCCGAAAGCTAGTGTTTGAAACAAACCTGTTGGACTTTAACCTGGTGTTGTAAGATAAACTACAGAACATCTAGTTTAAATGATTTAATATGAAACAACTGCGTGATAGATAACTAAGATAAATAATAAACTACTAACACTAATTAACTATTGTGGACCTACTGCATAATATGTCTATCCGCTAGCACGGCCTACTCCCAAATCCTCAGCCACAG
The DNA here is from genome assembly GCF_047496885.1 of Scyliorhinus torazame. Lineage (NCBI taxonomy): Eukaryota > Metazoa > Chordata > Chondrichthyes > Carcharhiniformes > Scyliorhinidae > Scyliorhinus > Scyliorhinus torazame. The sequence goes on along the minus strand of NC_092713.1, from coordinate 31,147,591 downwards.
GGTCATGTGGTTGGTTAACATTGCCACCCAGTGGTCGGAGGTGCATAATATCATGTACAAACTTGCTTTATATATATCATCACAACAAGTAGAAAAGTCAGGTGGGGGGCTTCAGTAACAAGCAATATGCCACCATCAGCCAAGACATTAATATAATCATCCACAATAAGCTAATAGGCACCAAGTGTCTCAGGGACACACAAAATCTGTTTATATTCCAAATATAATGGACACCCGATCCTTATTGGAGCTATAATGTGGAGATTTCCTGTCGCCAGACAAAACTTATGGTGTTGTCAACTGACACCCCAAGAAAGTCACTGTTCAGAAACTTCAGCAGCTGTGTAAAGGGCTTAACGTTCACTGACAACATTTTTTACCTTTCCATCTAGCGTAAGAATGTTCCCTGTTGGATTTTCCAATGTTAAATACATTGGTGAATGGAGGTCATGCTGGGGATATGCTATCAATAACAGCATCAATTTATTTTCCATCTCTTTTCTGTTAGCCCCGCATCATTTAAAATTGAATAAAAATAGAAGTAGGTTGGGGCCAGTTTATATGCTACATTTTTAGAATGAATATTTATATTAGGTCAACTCAGGACCTTGATGCTTCTTAATGCTTTCCGTAGTCAATTTCTTTAGCTCAAATTAAATTTTGAAGTCTACTCAGAAACCTGACAACTTTATGAAACCACATGCACTTATGAAACAGAACACATTTGATTGCAACTGACTTGTATTAATATCAACTGTCCCATGATTCAGGGATGCCACCTGTCAGACATGACTGACACACCATTAACAGATTTGCTTTACTATTCAGATTTGCTTTACCCCAAGAAAACGGGCAGCAATATAGCTGACTCAAGTGTAAAAACTAAACTTGCAAACTCATAGAAGAAAATTATTGCGTTTTGTTGGAATCAAATTCTAGCCCTTGCAGAAAATACTTTCCATCATTCGGAATGAATCAGTGAACTACAATGTTGCATCAACTTAAGACATTACAGGGCAGCACGGTGGTGCAAGTGGTTAGCATGGTTGCCTCACGGCACCAAGGTCCCAGGTTCGATCCCGGCTCTGGGTCACTGTCCGTGTGGAGTTTGCACATTCTCCCCGTGTTTGCGTGGGTTTCATCCCCACAACCCAAAAGATGTGCAGGATAGGTGGATTGGTGACGCTAAATTGCCCCTCAATGGGAAAAAAGGAATTGGATACTCTAAATTTAAATTTTTAAAAAACTTAAGACCATTACTGCTCTGGAGAGAGTGCAGAAGAGGTTTACAAGAATGTTGCCAGGGCTAGAAAAGTGTAGCTATGAGGAGAGATTGGATAGGTTGAGGTTATTTTCTTTTGACCAAAGAAGGCTGAGGTTTAACTTGATTGAGGGGTACAAAATTATGAGGGTGAAGATATTATGAGTGGACACGATAAAATTGTTTCTCTTGGCAAAGAATTCTAGAACCAGGGGATAGGTGGCAAAAGGTGTAGAGAGAAAATGAGGAACGTTTTTTAAGCAGAGGGTAGTGGGAATTTGCTGCCCAAGTTGGTGGTGGAGGCAGAGTCCCTAAACTCTTTTAAAAAGTGGTACCTTAAGTGCTGTAAGCTACAGGCCTTTGGCCGGGGACAGGAAGATGGGATTAGAAAGACACCTGGATGTCCTCTGGCTGGCATGGACAAGATAGACTGAGTGGCCTCCTTCTGTGCTATAACTTTTCTATAGTTCTATGGTTCAAACTTCTGCTCTCACTAGAGGCCAACATAACAGAACTTGGATTACGATTGATCTGCAAGATGGAGACGTGGTCTCAGGATAAGATGATCTTTTGGGACTGAAATTAGGACATACATCTTTACTAAAGGCATGTCCATCATTGGAACCTACAGCCCAGAAGGTTATGGATACCTCATCTCTTTTGAGTGTTTTTAGGGGTGAGAGTGACAACGGTTTCAGAGTGTAGCCATCTGGGATGGCCACTTCCAACTAGTTACGGAGAAACTCGCAAAGCCTAGCGGGTAAAATGGACAAGCCAAGACTCAGGCAGGCTCAAGAGCTTGAAATGCATATTTGTAAGCAAGAAGTCCAGACAGTATCAAAACTCCGTCCAATTAGCATTTTAACGGGGCCGATTAGCATTTGATGGTTCATCTTCACCAAAACAAAGGACTGGTACTCGAGCAACCAGTACAGTCCCTGACATTTCAGCGCCACTCCCTGCTCAAGGGAAACACAAACAACAAGGTCAATGACCGCTTGGGACAGGCCCAGCCATCCAGATCCCAACCCACTTATTGGTTAAGGAATCGAACAGAGTGATCAGGGATCACCCAATTAGTCGGGCCCAAACCAAAGGGCCGCCCAAAAGAGCGCGAAAACCCCCAAGTATAAGAAGAAGTCCACCACATGTTCACTCGCTCTTGGTCCTGGTACCGCGGTCACGGCCATCTCCAAGTGCAGCAACACCAGAAGCAAGTACAAGTTCAACGCTCACTACCAGACGGATGAGCCCAGCTGAGCACCAGTTACTCCTTCGAACCCAATAGATCCAGAATCGAACAGCGGCCACGGTTTCTGACCTAAGCCGGGTGCCCGAAGTTAAGTACAGGTTGTCTTAGTCGATAGGTAGTTAACTAGTAGTGTTTATGTTGCATGACTAATTGTGTGTAAATAAAGTACCCTTGACCTTGAATTAACTAACTGGCGTTTGTCTCTTTGATGGATAGCCGGTTGAAACTTGTGATGGTATCATTTGATACCTGGTGACTCTAAACATTTGGACTAGATAACATAGAAAGGCAAATTCACTGATTGCCATAATTGGAACAGAGCCACAGAAAGGACAGAGAAAAGAGTATAGGCAAAGAAGCACAAGAGGATCGAGGGATATGGAGAGCAGATGAGATGAATTGCGGGAGTAGATCAACCTTGATTGCATTGAATGGTGGAGCAGGCTGCATACCCTGTCCTTGTCTCTCGGTCACTGGGGCCCCTGAATGGACCGTAAAAGTGGTACTCAACTATATAAAACATTTCAAAACTGTTGCAGCAAAAATTGATCCTCTTCTAAAGACAGTAACATTGTTAACAAGTCAAGGTGACTGCTCCATAATAGCTTCACAAGTCTGATATGGGCATTAAGCTTACTATTTAAGGGCTTTATTCAGGGAAAATCCTTCTCATTACCTGATGGTACAAGGTTAAATATTTTGGGCAAGAGATGCAGCAGGGATGCAGGGAAGAATGTTTCATTTATGCAGTGATTGGTAGTGACCTGGCTGCCTAGGAGGGTGGTGGAGGTGGAAACAGTGGTGGATTTACAGTTGATGGCGATCAGTGCTCAGCTTCATTTTCAAGGCACTGCTTGCTTCCCACCCCCACCCTCGCAGGATATGGAGGCCAGAAAGCCAAGAAAATACACAAATTGATTTGTACTTTTTCACTTTTAAAAACATACCGTTTGCCTTAATGAAATCTAAGCTAATTTGTCTGAATGCAAGATTACAAATGCTGCAACACTAGAGGGCGAGCAAAAATAGAACTCAGGCCTCAGCAATGCAGGACTCTCGCTGGATCTCCAGCCAGCGGATAAAACCCTGTTGCCTCCATTAAATACCGCCAGTTCACTGTTTCTCTCATCATAGATATTGCCATACGTGAAAAAAATCCATAAAGCAACATTGAAGTGATGTGGGTGGGTGGGGGGCAGGGATATATGGGCAGTACACTGGTTAGCACTGTTGCCTCACAGCGTCAGGGACCCAGGATCAATTCCAGCCTTGGGTCACTGTCTGTATAGTTTGTACATTCTCCAGTGTCCACATGGGTCTCCTCCGGTTTACTCCCACAGTCCAAAGATGTGCCGGTTAGGTTGATTGGCTATGATAAATTGCCCCTTGGTGTCCAGGGATTTGCAGGTTGGGGTTACAGGGTTGCAGAGATGGGCGGGAGCCTGGTTAGGGTGCTCTTTCAGAGGGTCGATGGGCTCCTTCTGCACTGTAGTGATCCTATGATAACAGTGTTACCAAGAGCATAAAGAAAACAGCATCTATAAAACACCTTGAATAAAAATCCGTCATGACCAGAAAACAAGATTGCAGAGAATGTGCGTGTGTGGGGTCATACTCGTTTTTACTAGTTGTGAGCCTTTATTCGGTCCCATTCCATAATCACGTCAAAGCTTCCCAGGTTCTTAAGGACTGTACATGGATTCCACTTAACATCAGCATTTTATCTGTTAACGAAACATTCCGGCTATTGAACACAAGGCAGAATTCCCGAGTGCAACCATGAGTGCAATGTTGTATTTATGCAGGGCGTACTTGAGCTGCTGCACGTGGGCAGGGTCACACTGCAAGAAGGGCCCAGGAATGGAGCCTTCAACCCAATCCAGCGTTCCACCACCAGATTCTACAATGCACATCGCACACACAGCCTCCCACCAAATCAGAGCACAAACAGCCTAAAGAGCTGCAGCAGATCATGAAGGACCATATACCAGAAATTTCAAATTGTTGCACCTATTAGTCCCACAAAATTCAAACAGGGCAAATAAATGAGTAAGAAATAAAAGTGCAAATAGAACCTGCTTATGCTTCATATGCAGATTATCAGTTTTCTGACAGAGCTGCTCTTGTCCACAGCCAAATCTGTAATCTCCATAAAATGCATCAAGCCTGTTTGAGCCTTCATTTGCGGTCTTTATTTCCTCCCTTTTCTCTTGATCCTGCACCATTCCAAGACACAAATCACCCCCAGTATTAGGTCAGCCTTTCTCCCAGTTTCCCTCCATTTTCAAATGGACATAATCCAATTCTCTTTTTTTTCTCCGTCAGAAGTTTAGGTTCTTCCCTGCAGTTTTCATGGGTGCTGCAGGACCACAACTCTCCTTAGCTGTCCCTTGTCTGCTCGAGACCTGCACCCTCCAGAAGCGTTAGGCCTGCTCATATTATGATCCAGACCCCAACAATTGTTAGGATACCGGACAGGAACTCCAAGCACTTTAAAAAAATTTATAAAACGGTGAGGGAAGGATACTTCGCTCCAGGAGTGATTCCACGCACAAGTAGAAACATTTTGTATTAAAATAAACTTTATTCACACTATTAAACTACATTAACATCACAGAAATATGTCTTATAATTGCCAGTTAAACAATGCTGAACAATAAAATGAAACACAAACTCCTAACTGATACCTACTTTATCTCTAATCAAGCAAAACACATCACAGGTCAAACCCCACTTTTAAATAGAGTCAGCAAGCAGTGTTACTTGCCAATCTTTGGAGAGATCTTTTGAGAGACTGCTCAAAGTGAGAGAGAGATTCTGTTAGATTAATGTTGAATCTCTGGCAGCCTTCTGCAGAAGCTGCTGTTCACTCACAGCCAAAACTAAACTCAAACTCTGCTTGCTACAGCCCTGGCTCCTCCCATTAATTATATCATCCCCATTCCACTCAAATTCCATGACTTACTTGCTTGAGTTTAAACACACTATCTCCAAGTTTGTACTCTCCAGGGAATCCTCCGAAATCATAACAAGAATCCATTAGGCTTCTCTTTGGAAACAGATTGGAAAGAATGATCTCACTTTTACTACATTTTAATTGCCCATTTTGCAGCCACAAAGTCTGTTTTTTGAACCAGCAAACACCCTAACCGAGGCTTTTAAAACTATTACTGCACCAGATACATATAACATTTCTTAAATTCATCACACTCTATCCAAACTCTGGGCGTTGTGGCACAGCTGTCAGGTGCAGCTCAACCAGTTTCTAGTTTTGTGTTCAAGATGCCACGACGAGAAGAATTCAAAAGATACTGCATTGTAAGTATGAGTAAGGTGCCCACATTCTTTGCAATTTCCGTTTGACAAAATACTTCCTTTATAGGGGAAGTTAGTTTACTAGTGGCTCTATTAACTTTCTACATCTTTGATTCATAGTGATCATGATTACTGGCATAGTCATTGTTTCGATAAGAATGTGCAAATAACATTAGGATTATGCAGGGCCAGAATGGGGGAGTGGGATGAAGGGGGGGGGAGATGGGGTTGAGGGATTAAATGGCTGCGATCCTGTTTCTTGCTGCCTGGGCTGGGATTTATAGGTGCACACCCCCAATTCCAGCCCTACCCATGTGACAGACACTCACGCTCTCAAATCCGAACTCCTGAATACCGGGGACCAACCGCTGCTATGCTCCCACTAGACATTGCGAGCTGCCTCCCCCGATTCCATACTGATGCTCTTTGTTGCATAGACGCTCAGCCACATGCATGTGGCTAATGTAGTTCCAAACAGGTGAATGTCTCTGCAGGTGAGCACAACCGGATCACATTAATCCCACCTCTCAGCTGTGCTTGGCTGAGAATAGTGATTGACTTTGCAATTATGAACAGGTTTGCAATGCATGTCTGGACCTGATTGGCTGTGAGAAACATCAGAGAGCCTGTATTTTTCCTCCCGCCCCCCCCTCCCCTTTGAGGGCACAGTACCAGGACATGGTATGTTTCATTGCAAATCTGCCCCTGGGTGGAAACAATGATTTCAAAAGGAGGTTGGATGTGCACTTGAAGGAAGCTAACCTGCAGGCTACAGGGATTGAGCAGGAGAGTAGGACTGACTGGCTTGTACCACAGGGAGCTTGCATAGGCTCAATGGACCAAATGACCACTACCTGTGCTATAAATGACCATAACTCACCTAGACATTATGAGCAAGAAACTGGACTGGTGGCAAACCCCACAGAGAGTGTGATAGCGGCATTGGTTGGTTGGGTGGGCGGGCAGTTGTGTGGGAAGACAGACATCTCTGATTTTGCTAATAACATAGTAAAGGAATTGGTAGGTACAGAAATTGGATTGGATAAAAACAAAGAGAAAGCACGCAGAATTCTCAAAGTAGAAACAGTAGCACAGTTGCTTCACAGCTCCAGGGTTCCAGGTTCGATTCCCGACTTGGGTCACGGTCTGTGTGGAGTCTGCCCGTTCTCCCAGTGTCTGCGTGGGTTTCCTCCGGGTGCTCTGGTTTCCTCCCACAGTCCAAAGATGCCCAGTTTAGGTGGATTGCCATGCTAAATTGCCCTTAGTGTCCAAAAAAAGGTTAGATGGGGTTATGGGGATAGGTTGGAAGTGTGGACTTAGTGGGGTGCTCTTTCCAAGGGCGGTGCAGACTTGATGGGCCGAATGGCCTCCTTCTGCACTGTAAATTCTATGATTCTATGAAAAGTCACTTTGTCCCCACGGAATGCTGAGGCAAGAGTGGAGATACCAGAAATTCCTACCACAATCTTTCGATCCTTCTTGGATAAGAATGCAATGCCAGAGGAATGGAGATTTGCAAAATGGAGACTTGCAAATGTTACAGGCCAATTAAATTTCTATAGCGGGGAACATCTAAAAACCATAAACAGTGACAAAATAAATTGTTACTTGGAAGAACATGGAAGAAAAATTTTCTGGCTCATTTATTAAAGAAAATTGTATCTGACAAATTTAATTGAGTTTTTCAAAGAGGTACCAAAAATGGTTAGAGGATGGTGTAGTTGGTATGTTTATGGACTTTCAGAAGGCATTGGATGGCGTGAATCAATGGACAACTAAAGTTGATGTAACTACGGGGCAGTGACTGCATGGAAGCAAAACTGTTTACAAGATGCACAAGGCAGAAGTAGTGATTAATCTGATAATGTCTACAGCAGTATCCCCCAGGAGTTATGTCTTTTGACATATTATTGATCTGTACTTCAAGGGAAATTTTCAAAGTTTGCAGATGACAAAACTTGAAAACATAGTTAACAGGGAAGAAGCTGGTAGCAGACTTCAGGAAGTCAGACAGATTGGTGACATGTGCAGACACATGGCAGATGATTTACTGCAAAGAAGTGTGAAGTGATACATTTTAGAAGAAAGGGAAGTGAAAGAATTGTAATGTAAACACTAACATTTTAAAGGGGGTGCAGGAACAGAGACCTTGCCGCTCAGACATGTGTTTGAAGGTGGCCAGACAAGGTGAGAATGCTGTTTAAAGCATACAGGGTCCCACTTTATATTTGTTTGTTTTATTGTCACGTGTACCGAGGTACACTGAAAAGTATTTTTCTGCGAGCTGCTCAAACAGATCATTTAGTACATGAAAATAAAATAAAAACAAAATACATAAAAGGGCAACACAAGGTGCACAATGTAAATACATGGAAATCGGCATCGGGTGAAGCATACAGGAGCGTAGTATTAATCAGGTCAGTCCATAAGAGAGTCATTAGGAGTCTGGTAACAGCGGGGAAGAAGCTATTTTTGAATCTGTTTGTGCGTATTCTCAGACTTTTGTATCTCCTGCCCGATGGAAGGAGTTGGAAGAGTGAGTAAGCCGGGTAGGAGTCTTTGATTATGCTGTCTGCTTTCCCCAGGCAGCAGGAGAAGCGCACGAGTACAAAAGCCAAAAGATTATGCTAAATCTTTCTAAAATCCCGATTAGACTTTAGCTAGAGTATTGGACACCACACCTTTGGCTGTCCCGAAGCGTGGTACATTGGCGAGACCATGCAGACGCTGCGACAACGAATGAACGGACATCGCGCGACAATCACCAGGCAGGAATGTTCCCTTCCAGTCGGGGAACACTTCAGCAGTCAAGGGCATTCAGCCTCTGATCTCCAGGTAAGCGTTCTCCAAGGCGGCCTTCAGGACGCGCAACAACGCAGAATCGCCGAGCAGAAACTTATAACCAAGTTCCGCACACGAGTGCGGCCTCAACCGGGACCTGGGATTCATGTCGCATTACATTCATCCCCCACCATCTGGCCTGCGAAATCCTACCAACTGTCCTGGCTTGACACAATTCACACCTCTTTAACCTGGGGTTACCCCATCTCTGGATCTGCAAAGATTTAATCACCTGCTAATGCTCGCATTCCGAGCATTGTCTGGCATCTTTGAATTTGTCTATATATATGTTTCTGGAACATACCTCTTCATTCACCTGAGGAAGCAGCGCTCCGAAAGCTAGTGACATCGAAACAAACCTGTTGGACTTTAATCTGGTGTTGTAAGACTTCGTACTGTGCTCACCCCAGTCCAACGCCGGCACCTCCACATCTTGGCTGACAAAGGTAGATTTACCATTAAGAAGAATGAAGGATAGGAGTCATTTCAGAGGACACAAGTTTTAAGATAATTAGCAAAAGGACCAGGTGGGAGATGAATAGATTTTTTACAAAAAGGCAAGATTATTTGGAATGCACAACCTGGAAGTGGAATGGGAGCAACTGTTAAAACAGAACTCAATACATACTGGAAAAGGAACAATTTGCAAAGCTATGGAGAAAGTTCAGGCATGCGGTGCTAATTGGAACTTTGAACAAGCTGGCATCAGCACAAAGGGATTAATAGTCTCCTCTGTGTTAAGATTTTATTTCTTCATCCAAGTTAACATATTTGGTGAAAAGCAGATATCCAGAACATTTCCCTGGGAAGCATCACTTGTCGTAATCCAGTCAGAGAACATTACCTTTTAACCAATTACCAACCCATTTCATAAGCCTACCTCTATTATCATTCACTTTAAGTTTTGCTAATAGAACCTCATCACATGCCTTCCTGAAGCTCCTACAGACAACAGGCATCTACACATTCCCCACGCAGCACGGTAGCAGAGTGGTTAGCACAGTTGCTTCACAGCCCCAGGGTCCCACGTTCAATTCCCGGCTTGGGTCGCTGTCTGTGTGGAATCTGCACGTTCTCCCAGTGTCTGCATGGGTTTCCTCTGGGTGCTCCGGTTTCCTCCCACAGTCCAAAGCTTGTGCGCGTTAGGTGGATTGGCCCTGCTAAATTGCCCATAAGTGTTCAAAAAAAAGGTTAAGTGGGGTTCCTGGGTGTAGGTGTGGGCTTAAGTAGGGTGCTCTTTTCAAGGGCTGGTGCAGACTCGATGGGTCGAATGGCCTCCTTCTGCACTGTAAATTCTATGATCTATCTACCATGTGAGGGACTCCTTCAAATAATTAAATTAGACTAGTCAACTGGAATCTTTCATTTACTAGTCCATGTTGACTTGCTAATCAGTGCATATTTGTGCAACTGCCCTGTTACTCTGTCCCGTCGATGAAAACAGTATCTTCCCGACAGCTTCATGTAAATAAATAAAAATAAATAATCTTTATTGTCACAAGTAGGCTTACATTAGCACTGCAATGAAGTTACTGTGAAAAGCCCCTAGTCGCCACATTCCGGTGCCTGTTCGGGTACATGGAGGGAGAATTCAGAATTCTCAGCTGGTACGGGAATTGAACCCGCGCTGCTGGCCTTGGTCTGCATCACAAACCAGCTGTCTAGCCCACTGAGCTAAACCAGCCCCCCTGCAACTGACAGGTCTGCTTCTCTCCTTCCTTAAATAATGGAGGAACATTTGTAATTTTCCAATTGAAAAGCACAATTCCCAAATCTAGAAATTTGGAAAACGACAAGTATTTGCAATGTTTTAGTACTTGGGTGGAAATCATTATGTCTTGAATATTTTGTTGATCTCAAGGCACATTATTTGTTTCATTACCATTTTTAAACACGTTTTCAAGGTTCCCTTGTACAACTGGTGTGTGGAAATTTAAACAAACTTTACATTTAACAAATGCCCTACTTCCATATGGTCTAATACAGTATCATCGACATACATCTTTTTGGGGCCTAAACACCCCTTTATCTTTCGTTAAAATAAATAAATATTTTTTAGCTTTCATAATCTTAGTTCTTTTCATATTTGTTTTTGCATGATTGACCTGTATGACTAGACGAGCTTGAAACTGTACTCTTATCGTAGGAATAAGAGTTTTAGACATTAAATCTGTAATCAAATGATTCTTTGAGGAAGTGATACCCTCACAATGTTGCAAAGGCTGCAAGAGTTGTAGCAAGATAATCACCACAGAGGTCTTCCTAACTATGTCATAATGGTCTCACCTTCTATTCTACAGCTAACAGGTCACTAGTTTACATTAACTTATAGGAATAGCAGATCAGATTTGGTCTCAACAGGTTTTAAGTCCCGCAATTGATCTTAGGGAATAAAAACTTGCCTCCTTGCATGTGCAGAAAAGGTAAACCATATAGTTGTCAAATAGCTTTATTTACCAGACGGTCAGTGTTCAAATAACAAAAACAACCATATTTATGATTCTTCTACTAACCACGAACATTCTTCTACTAATTATCAACGTCCTGGGGGTTACCACTGACCATAAACTGAAATGGACTAGCCAGAGGCTATCAGAGCGGGTCAGAGGCTAGGAATCCTGCGGCAGGTAACTCACCTCCCGACTCCCTAAAACCTGTCCAGAACCTACAGGGGACAAGTCACGATGGTGATGTAATCACTCCCCTTGTCAGGATGAGCGCAGCTCCAACAACACTCGAAGCTTGGCACAACCCCACTGAACTCTTCAAAAACAGCCATAATTACCACCTCCCACAAAGAAAAATCAATTCTACATCATTCCATCCACCCAAACTACTTCATCTCCAACCTCTCCAAGGTTCTTGAACATGCTGTCGCCTCCCAACCTTCCTGCAACAAACTTGAATCTTTAGTCAGGTTTCTTTCTCTACCACAGCAGTGAACAACCAAGAACAAAGTCACAAGTAGGCTCCTCACAATTTTGATCAAAGAGCATTTCCCTTCCTCCTCTCTGCAGTCTTTGGCCAGGTCAACCACATCACCCGACAAGGTCTCTGCTCTAGTGGCTCCACTAATACATTTCTATTTGTACTAGAGCAGTCATAGAATCATACAGCACAGCAAAGGCTCTTCAGCCCATTTATTCTGTGCCAGTCAAAAGCAACCACTTAGCCATTCTAATCCCATTTTCCAGCACTTGGCCCATTGCCTTGTCTGCCATGGGATCACAAGTGCACATCTAAATATTTCTTAAATGTTATGAGGGTCTATGCCTCCACCACCCTTTCAGGCAGTGAATTCCAAACTCCCACCACCCTCTGGGTCAAAACGTTTTTCAACCCTCCTACATCCATGTCTAAATCATTTATATAAACCACAAACAGCAAGGGCCCCAATATTGATCCCTGCAGGACCCCACAGGACACAGGTTTCCATCAGAAAAACATCCAATGACCATCACCCTCTGCTTCCTGCCATGTAGCCAATTTTGGATCCTGCAATGCCACGTCCCATGAATGAATATCAAAAAAACATGACCTACCCTTAACAAAACTATGCTGACTGTTTTTGATTAATTCCTGCCTTCCAAATGCAGATTAATTATGTCTCTCAGAATTGCTCCCAATAGTTTCCGCTGAAGTTAGATTGACTGGCCGGTAGTTTCCTGGCTTGTCCTTTCCTCCCTTCTTGAATAACGGTACCACATTGGCTTTCCTCCAGCACCTCTCCTGTGGCCAGAGAGGAATTGAAAATTGACAGCGCCCCTATTTCCTCCCTGGCCTCACTCAGCAGCCTGGGATACATATCATCTGGCCCTGGGGATTTGTCTACTTTTGAGCATGCCAGACAACTCAGAACCTTCTCTCTGTCAATGTAATCTCTTTAATTTTATTACAGTATTCATTTAGAACCCTACCTACATCCTCTGGCTCCACACACAAATGTTATCCATAATGTACTTGTAAAACTTATGATTTTCCTTTATTTTACCTGCCAGTATCCTTTCATGCCCCCTTTTTGCTCTCCTAATTTCCTTTTTAAGTTCCTTCTTGCACATTCGAGATGCTTAGAGAGCTTCTGCTGTTTTGAGCCCTCTATATCTACCGTAAAACTCTTTTTCTCCTTATTAAATGGTGTATATATCCCTCGATATCCAGGGTTCACTGGATTTGATGGTCCCATCCGTTTCTTGATTGGAACATGTTGACCCTGTACTCTCCCTATTTCCTTCCAGACTGTGACCTACTGTTCGGTCACAGATATACCTAAAAATGTCTGCTCCCCCTCTACTCTGGCCAAATCATATCTTATCTTACTAAAATCAGCCTTTTCCAGTTTAGAACTTCTCATCTCGGGCCCATCGTTGTCCTTTCCCATAACAATCTTGATTCTAATGGAGTTATGATCACTGTCTGCCAAATGCTCCCCCACTGATACTCAGGCATCTCCAGCAGCAGTTTTACATCCTGCCCCCATAACATAATCAGGGTCCCACAAATAGTGATCCTGGCCCACTATCCTTCTGTATACTATCCAATGTCAGGGACCTCTTTTAAATCCTTGTCTGATCCTTGTGACCTTTTAATTACCGACTTGCTGCCTGCTGCAACATTGCAGATTTTCGATTTAAACTACAGATGTTTGAACCACCCCCGCTGCAAGCTGCTACTAACTTGTCCAAGGGGATGCCCCTCCACGAAGTGTGTGGGGCAGGGTCCTGTGATGTCATTTTGATGGACTTGGTCAGCAGACAATCGGCTCTTCTGGAATTCCGGGTCTTGTTCGATTCTCAAATGTGATTGGAGGAGCCCTTCAGAAGCTTCCGGAAGGTTTCTGGAAAAGGCGGCAGGTTCCATTTTGGCTTTCAATTACTGCTTAGATCTGGACAGCAGCTGATTTTAAAACTCTCTCTATCAGCTAAGACTGGCGATTTTAAAACACTCGCCAGCCAGGCCTGTGAAGGTAACTTCTGATTGAAAGACTGCAGGCAGTAGGCAGGCCAGTGAAAGTTTAATCCTCTGTTTGAAAGGCTGGGAAAAGCCCATGCTGATATCTCTCCTGAGAATCCTAAAAGGTCTTGGAGACCAGGCCCTTCTCTATCACTCCATGCCACAGCTGGAAACCCTGCACAAAGACCAGACAAGCAGCTGAAAGGCAGAGTGGACGGTGAACCTGCTGTAAGCTCTCAGGTAGAGAATTCTAATATTATCTCAGTGAGACTGAGTCAATCTGGTGGAGACGTGAACAGGTGAAGGAGACTCTCTAGAGGAAGCCTTACAGTCTGAGAGTTTTAATTGGAGATGAACATTAGAAGATCCAAACCATCAGATTTTGAGATCGCCGATAGAAAGACTACCACCTCAGCAGCAAAGTTTCATCTCACACCATTTTAATCCAAGTTATTTTTGAACCTTTCCTACCCACCCACTGTGTGTATGTGGGTGGAACTGTTAGGAGAGTAATTAGATCATCAGACTGTTGTTCTATTATCACCATTACATGTTTAACTCTTTTCAGTTCTTCTGTGTTTTACTTACAAATCTGACGCCTGTAAGTCATTGGAGCAGTCGAGGGTCAAAAACCTCAGGAAAATGTACAAATTATTGGTTAATTCACTTATGTTGGGATTCCGGGGTCTGTGGGGCTGGAATTGACTGTGCACTTGCCCAGGGTGTCTCAAAACCCAAGACAAATAAACCAGAAACTCATTCATTCAGCAGATTTCACAACCTCGATGTCCCAGAGCACTTTGCAGTCATTTAAGTGCTTAAGTGCAGTCACAGTTGTCAAGTAGGACATACAACAGTCAAATAGCACAGATAAATCACGATCAGATAGTTTGCATTAACAATAGGTTGGTTGAGAAATGAATATTGCAGAAGGCACCAGAGAGAACGCCCCTGCTCTTCAAAATAGTGCCTTGGACCCAAGAGTGCAGATGGTGCCCCACCTGAAAGGAGGCATTTCTGATGCTGCAGTACTCGCATACAGTACTGGAATGTCAGGTTAGAATGTCTACTCAAGTGACTTGAGAATGGGCTTCCGGTGGCGGCTATGGAGGGGTAAGTCGCACATTTGGTGGAGCATACGTGGCGGGTATGTTCAAAAAGCTGCTGCGGGAGGGGGCATTCTGACCGTTGGAGGTAGACAGGGCATATCGGGCCATTGCTGGAAGCCACGAGCGGGGGGACCCTCCGAGGCAATGGTGGTGAGATTCCACAAGTTCCTGGACAAGGAGTGCATTCTTCGGTGGGCCAAGCGCACGTGGAGTTGCAAGTGGGATAACAGCATCCTGCGGGTGTACCAGGATCGGAGTGTGGAGGTGGCGAGGAAGAGGACAGGCTTCAACCAAGTCAAGGCTATTTTCTTTATGAAGTTGGTGAAGTTTGGTCTGCTGTATCCAGCGCGTCTTTGGGTTACGCACGAGGACCAACATCACTATTTTGAGTCGCCCGATGAGGCACTGGACTTTGCGAAAAGCAAAGGACTGGTGGGAGTTTGAGAGCTTTCGGACTTAGTGACAATATGTTGGCCTATATTGGGCCCTTTTTCTTTGCTGTTTTTCTGTGGGGTTTTAGTTTGTTTTTTTCTCCCCCTTGGTTTTTGGTGGGTTTTTTGTTGTTGCTAAATTGGCTATGCCTTCTCGTACTGTTTTGTGTCAGTTTTTTTTTTGAGCTCTGCTTAGGGGAAAACAATGGGGCGGGGGGGGGAGTCGACTTTCCATTTTGTTTTTGGCTCCTTTTCTTGGTAGATGTTGGCAATGCCCCTTTTGTGTTTTATCTTGTGTTTTTATTGATGTGCACTTTTGTGGGATGGATGCCTGTCTGAGTTTCGGTGGGTGGTGCTTTTGTTTATGTTTTCTTGCTGCGGGGGGTTTGTTTGGGGATTGTTGGATGAGGGAATTTGTTTACATGAGCGGGGGAGGGGAGTGAGGGAACAATAGGTGGGAGACCTTTTGGCGCCGGGGACGGGGGCCACCAAGCTAGCTGGGTGAGCTAGCTACGGAAGCACAGTGGGGGTGTGTGTATATGCTCAGTTCATTAGATGGGTTGGGATTTAGAGTAGTGTTGCTGGGGGGGGGGGGGAGAGAAGCAAATGGGTTCTGCTGACGTGGGAGGGACTTTGATGGAAGGTCACTGTGGGAGTCGGGGGTGGGCCGGAGGAGGTGTGGCACATGGGCTGGAGGCAGGCCCAAGAAAGGGGATGGCTGACTGGTGGGTGGGGGGGACACTTTGCCCCCCAACTAGACTGATCACTTGGAATGCCCGGGGGCTAAATGGGCCGGTAAAGAGGGCACGTGTATTTGCGCACCGAGGAGGCTGAAGGCGGACGTGGTGATGCTGCAGGAGACACATCTTAAAGTCGTGGACCAGGTCCGGTTGAGGAAAGGCTGGACTAGTCAGGTTTGCCACTCCGGGCTGGATTCAAAGACAAGAGGGGCTGCAATTCTGATTAACAAGCGGGTGGCATTTGAGGTGGGGAGGATAGCCTCGGATGTGGGAGGTCGATATATCATGGTCAGTGGCAACCTGCAGGGGACGAAGATAGTGCTGGTCAATGTATATGCACCAAATTGGGACGATGGAGATTTTATAAAGAGGGTGCTAGGGAAGGTTCCGGACCTGGATTCGCACAGGCGGATTATGGGTGGGGATTTCAACACGGTTATTGATCCTGGCCTGGACCGGTCATGCTCGAGAACGGGCAAGGTGCAAGCAATGGCAAAGGAGCTGAAAGGGTTCATGGAGCAGATGGGGGGAGGGGGGGATCCATGGAGATTTAGGCAGCCGAGGGCCAAGGAATTTTCTTTTTTTTCCCACGTACACAAGGTGTACACCCGGATGGATTTCTTTGTTGTGGGTAGGGCCCTAAAGGCGGGGGTGGTGGACACGGGGTATTCGGCAATTACGATTTCGGACCATGCTCCGCACTGGATGGACCTGCAGGTTAGTACGGATAGCAAGAAGCGACCGCGCAATGGACGTTGGATGTAGGGCTGTTGGCGGACGAAGCGGCATGCGAGAAGCTGAGGAAGTGCATGCTGAACTACCTGCAGGTAAACGATACGGGCGAGCGCTGAAGGCAGTGGTGAGAGGAGAGCTGATCTCGATCCGGTCTCACAGGGACAGGATAGGGCAGAAACGGACCGACTGGTAAAAGAGATTCTACGAGTGGATAGGAGGTATGCGGAGACTCCATCCAGAGGTAGGGCTGTTAAGGGAACACCGGAAGGTGGAATTTGGTTTGTTAACCACCAGGAGGGCAGTGGAACAGCTCAGAAAGGTGAAGGGGGCACAGCAACTCAGAAAGAGGGAGGCAGCTAGGGAAACGGGGAAAGTTATTGACAGGGATGGGAACTTAGTTGGGGACTCGGCGGGGGTGAGGAAGACCTTTTGGGATTTTTATAGCAGGATGTACAGGTCGGAGCCCCCTACAGGGCCGCAGGGGATGAGGCACTTTTTGGACGGGTTGACTTTCCCGAAGGTGGATGGGTAGCTGGCAGAAGGGCTGGGGGCCTTGATTGGGCTGGAGGAGATAGTGGAGGGGCTGAAGGCCATGCAGTTGGGCAAGGCCCCGTGACCAGACGGGTACCCAGCTGAGTTCTATAAAACGTTCTCTGGAATATTGCGGCCCCGAGAGTCTGGGGGCAGTGGAGAAGACATGTGGAAGCAGAGGGGAAGTCGGTGTGGTCCCCAATCTGCGATAACCATCGGTTTGCCCCGGGGAGGATGGACGTGGGGTTCCAAATTTGGCGGAGAGCGGGGATTGAGAGGATCGGGGACTTTTCTTGGAAGGTAGCTTCCAGAGTAGGAGGGCCCTGGACGAGAAGTTTGCATTGGCGGGGGGGGGAAATTAATTCCGATATTTACAGGTGCGGGACTTTCTGCGGAAGCAGGTACCAACCTTCCTACTCCTGACGCTCAGGGGAATTCAGGAGAGGGTGTCTCTCGAGGATGGATAGGAGAGGTGAGCTTCTCAGACATATATAAAGAGCTTATGGGTTCGGAGGAGATGCATACTGAGGAGCTGAAGCAAAAGTGGGAGGAGAAGCTGAAGGGGGGGGTGGGGGGAGAAGAGAGATATAGGGGAGCCTCTGGGCGGACGCATTCGGGAGGGTCAATGCGATCGCGACATGTGCCAGGCTCAGCATGATCCAATTTAAGGTCCTTCACCGGGCTCACATGACAGTGGCCCGGATGAGCAGATTCTTTGGGGTGGAGGACAGGTGTGCAAAATGTGCGGGGGGGGGGGGGGGGGCAGCGAATCATGGCCATATGTTTTGGGCATGTCCAAAACGGAGGGGATTTTGGCAGGGGTTTGCTGATGCCATGTTCACAGTATTAAATAGGAGGGTGGCAATGAGTCCGGAGGTGGCCATTTATGGGGTATCGCAGGACCCGGGAATCCAGGAGAAAGAGGCGGACGTTCTGGCCTTTGCTTCCCTGGTAGCCCGAAGGCGCATATTGCTGGCATGGAGGGACTCAAAGCCCCCGAAATCGGAGACCTGGCTTTCACTGCCTGGAGAAAATTAAGTTTGCCATGAGAGGGTCTCTGTCGGGGTTCGCCCGGAGGTGGCAACCATTCGTCGACTTCCTCGCAGAGAATTAATCGTCAGAAGGGGGGTGGGGGGGAAGTTAGGTTAGGGGGGTAAGCAATGGTAGGACCTGTGGGAGAGGGAGGTGGAATTTGCACTATGTTTATATTTTCCTTGTTATGTACATTGTTGATTTTGTTCCTGTTACAATGCCAAAGAAATACCTCAATAAAATGTTTATTAAAAAAAAGTGACTTGAGAATGGCTTGAACAAACTATTCAAGGTCACAGGAAAGAATATTACAGCCATACCATGAACCATTCAAACATGGGATCAGCTTTCATATGCACGCTTGTGACATCGAGCTCTACCCCTCCAGGAACCTTTCAACACCTCCACTGGCTGAATTGCCACTGTTTTCCCGAATCCAGCCATCCTAGTTGGCCTCCCACTGTTTTTTTTTAAAGCCAGCTTACATCTTTAAAATAATAAATTTTGTAATATTCGACAGATCCATGGGAATTAGAATCCACATTACTATTTAGTCCTCAACAACATTACTTACCTTCACTGCCATTCAGTGTGAAGCACACAGGCACAATATTAAACACATGATCAACAGCAACATCAGACAATACATACATCGATACATTTTTTTGCCTCCTCATGCTGTTTCCCATCTAACTATCACTACCAATTATTTAAATTGTCATATTTAAAACAAGGCTTGAATTTAAGATTTTTTTTTAGGTCAACATCTTTAATGCTGTTGTGGCGATGTAGAAGGTATTTGGAGGATGTCCAATGATTAAAATACTTATATAGGTCACAGACTCAACTGAAAACTGGTTATGTAAACATCTTCTCTGGATGTTCCCATGACTTTGACCTGTCTCTGCTCATCGATTGTTGAAACCCTCATTCATGCCTCTGTTACTTCTAAGACTTGACTATGCCAACATTGCCCTCCCACATTCTACTCTCTGCAAACTTGAGGTCATCCAAAACTCTGCTGCCTGTGTCCTAGCCCTCATCAAGTCCCATTCATCCATCACCTCTGTGCAAACGGACCTATATTGACTCCTAGTCAAACGCTGCTTTGATTTAAAATTCTCATCCTTACTTTTAAATCCTTTCATGGCCTTTCTGGAATCCCCTTCAGCCCCACAAATGCCCCACCCAGATACATGTGCTAATCTAATTCTGGCCTTTTGAACATCAATGATTTTAACCACGCTATTGGTGGCTGTGCCTTAAGTTGCCTAGGACCCAAGTACCAGAATTCCCTCACCATACTTCTTTTCCCAAATTCATTTATGGAATGTGGGCATCAGCAGCATTTTTGTTGCCCATCCCTAGTTGCCCTTCAGAATGTGGCGGTCAGTTGCCTTCTTGAACCGCTGCAGCTGCAGTCCCGGAGGTGTAGGTACACCCAGTGTTGTTAGGGAGGGAGTTCCAGGATTGTGACCCAATGTCAGTGAAGGAACGGTGATATGTCAGGATGGCGAATGTCTTGGGGGGGATACCTTTCACTTTCCGCCTTTGAGACACACCTTCCTCTCTGGCCAAGCTTTTGATGATCTACCCTAATAGTGGTCTCTGTGAAGCATCTTGGGCTGGCTTATGTTAACGGCACCAGGGAAATAATTTCATTTTCATTTCATTTCATATAAGTTGCTGATAAGATGCACATACTTAGTTATATTTGTGATGCCAGTACACACTTTAAAAATAATTTAAATTTAAATGCTTTTATATCCATTCCAATGATAACCTGTCACTGCACCATCTGGTGCAAATCCTACTCATCCACTACCATATCTTCCTCTGCTCCATCTGTTCGGGAAATCTTTTATTAACCTACTGAAATTTTAAAAATCTTGGTATTTTATGGAAGCTACTTTGGTCTGTCTGCAGTTTCACACTTGTTGGTTACTAACAGCAAACTGAAGTTAATGGTCCTATTTCTGTAACAATACAGGATTATGTTCCAGAGTCTAACTGTGGCCGTGCTTGAAGTGAGGCCCAGCTAGCTCCAAAGAGCGCAGACAGCGTGGCACTGCCAACTAAAATTTCTGGTCTGGTTTCCCCACCAAACACATCACACTGCTTACTACTGCTCTGCACCCTGCTTTACTTGTGCACATCATCAGATCCCATTTTTACTTACATGCTGGTCCTATCCTTGCTTGGTTTCCGGTTTACCCACCTAGCAACAACCCTGATTGTTACATCTGCAGAGAAAAGTTCTGGCTGATAGTCTTGCCGTATTTATTGCTGTATTTATGGAACATCCCATACCACTTTCTGATGCTGGCCTGGCTTCACTTCTGAAGACCCTACGACTTCTACCCACATTAGGATTTTGCTATTTCCACTATATACGTTGGATGTATCCTCTTCAGCTCTGTATTTTCATCTTGCCTTTTGAGTAGGGTGTGATATTGAATGTCATGGCGTCATTGACAATTCTCTCTCCTGTTCTTGAAGCAGAATTCAATGCTGGCAACAAAAATTTAAATTCAAGTCAGTTATACTACATAGTTGGTAGGGGGCAGTATTCAAAGTTGTCAACAAACTTAAATGCAGAAATTAACTTTGATCAAGCTACCAACGCGATTCATGGTGAGTGAACTGATGTTCATCAATACTGACTGAAAAAGCTGGCAAAAATAATCTCAATTTGGGTATGTATGTTTTTGGATGCGGGGTGATCGAGGGCAGTCAGGGTTACACAGCCAACCAAATACAGAACAAGATAAAGATTTGGAATTCAAAATTACACAATACCACTTCGAAGGAAGAAAAAATAATCATGCAAACCAAAGCATTTCAATATTAAATCTCCTTGACAGGAGATACCAGACAGAAACCTCAATATTTAATTTAATTTGCAAGACTGAGGAAAGGATACTTCGCTCCAGGAGTGTTTCCATGCACAAAGAGAGATATGGTATATTAAAACAAACGTTATTAATCTTCAATCAAGAAAAAATCTCAGGTCAAAAGCCACTTTTAAATAGTTAGCAAACACAGGAATACTTCCTGTACAGAGATGTCTTGGAGAAACAGCTTTGAGAGAGAGATCCTTCAGTCAAACATCCTGCAGACTCTTGCCTGTGTCAAACTATTGTTTAACTTCCCATCGAGGGCAGCACGGTGGCGCAGTGGGTTAGCCCTGCAACCTCACGGCGCCGAGGTCCCGGGTTCGATCCTGGCTCTGGGTCACTGTCTGTGTGGAGTTTTCACATTCTCCCAGTGCTTGCGTGGGTTTCGCACCCACAACCCAAAGATGTGCAGGCTAGGTGGATTGGCCACACACAATTGCCCCATAATTGGAAAAAATGAATTGGGTACTCTAAATTTTTTTTTTTTTTTTTTTTTAAACTTCCCAGCATTTTTCAAAAAAAACAAAAAAAAAAAAAAAAAAAAAACTCCTGTTCACAGCAAAATCTAAACTGAAACTTAACACCCGACAGCTTCTGCCCCTGGCTCCTCCATTAATTACGTCATTTCTATCCCACTAACTGGGTTATGAACATCCTACTAACCACAACCCCTCAATTATCTAAACCCCAGGGAACCTTTTTTCAACAAGCAAAATTCATTAGCCCTATCTAGGTAAACACTATACACAGTTGTAATGAATTATGATCTTACTTTTACGACGCTTTAATTATCCATTCTCCAGACAGTGTCTGCCTATCTTTTAAATGGCTTCATCTGCAGAAAGTGCACCCAACTGCAGCTCCTCACAGACCGCATGGTTCGGTTGGAGCAGCAATTGGATGCACTTAGGAGCATGCAGGTGGCGGAAAGCGTCATAGATCGCAGTTATGTAAGTGTGGTCACACCCAAGGTGCAGGCAGAGAAATGGGTGACCACCAGAAAGGGCAGGCAGTCAGTGCAGGAATCCCCTGTGGTTGTCCCCCTCTCGAACAGATATACCCCTTTGGATACTGTCGGGGGGGATAGCCTATCAGGGGAAAACAGCAGCAGCCAGAGCAGTGGCACCACGGCTGGCTCTGATGTTCAGAAGGGAGGGTCAAAGCGCAGAAGAGTAATAGTTATAGGGGACTCTATAGTCAGGGGAACAGATAGGCGCTTCTGTGGACGTGAAAGAGACTCCAGGATGGTATGTTGCCTCCCTGGTGCCAGGGTCCAGGATGTCTCCGAACGGGTAGAGGGAATCCTGAAGGGGGAGGGCAAACAGGTAGAGGTCGTTGTACATATTGGTACTAACGACATAGGCAGGAAGGGGCATGAGGTCCTGCAGCAGGAGTTCAGGGAGCTAGGCAGAAAGTTAAAAGACAGGACCTCGAGGGTTGTAATCTCGGGATTACTCCCTGTGCCACGTGCCAGTGAGGCTAGAAATAGGAAGATAGAGCAGACAAACACGTGGCTAAACAGCTGGTGTAGGAGGGAGGGTTTCTGTTATCTGGACCACTGGGAGCTCTTCCGGGGCAGGTGTGACCTGTATAAGATGGACGGGTTGCATCTAAACCGGAGAGGCATAAATATCCTGGCCGCGAGATTTGCTAGTGTCACACGGGAGGGTTTAAACTAGTATGGCAGGGGGGTGGGCACGGGAGCAATAGGTCAGAAGGTGAGAGCGTTGAGGGAGAACTAGGGAATAGGGACAGTGTGGCTCTGAGGCAGAGCAGACGGGGAGAAGTTGCTGAACACAGCGGGTCTGGTGGCCTGAAGTGCATATGTTTTAATGCAAGGAGCATTACGGGTAAGGCAGATGAACTTAGAGCTTGGATTACTACTTGGAACTATGATGTTGTTGCCATTACAGAGACCTGGTTGAGGGAAGGGCAGGATTGGCAGCCATACGTTCCAGGATTTAGATGTTTCAGGCGGGATAGAGGGGGATGTAAAAGGGGAGGCGGAGTTGCGCTACTTGTTCAGGAGAGTATCACAGCTATACAGCGAGAGGACACCTCAGAGGGCAGTGAGGCTATATGGGTAGAGATCAGGAATAAGAAGGGTGCAGTCACAATGTTGGGGGTATACTACAGGCCTCCCAACAGCCAGCGGGAGATAGAGGAGCAGATAGGTAGACAGATTTTGGAAATGAGTAAAAACAACAGGGTTGTGGTGATGGGAGACTTCAACTTCCCCAATATTGACTGGGACTCACTTAGTGCCAGGGGCTTAGACGGGGCAGAGTTTGTAAGGAGCATCCAGGAGGGCTTCTTAAAACAATATGTAAACAGTCCAACTAGGGAAGAGGCGGTACTGGACCTGGTATTGGGGAATGAGCCCGGCCAGGTGGTAGATGTTTCAGTAGGGGAGCATTTCGGTAACAGTGACCACAATTCAGTAAGTTTTAAAGTACTGGTGGACAAGGATAAGAGTGGTCCGAGGATGAATGTGCTAAATTGGGGGAAGGCTAATTATAACAATATTAGGCGGGAACTGAAGAACATAGATTGGGGGCGGATGTTTGAGGGCAAATCAACATCTGACATGTGGGAGGCTTTCAAGTGTCAGTTGATAGGAATACAGGACAGGCATGTTCCTGTGAGGAAGAAAGATAAATACGGCAATTTTCGGGAACCTTGGATGACGAATGATATTGTAGGCCTCGTCAAAAAGAAAAAGGAGGCATTTGTCAGGGCTAAAAGGCTGGGAACAGACGAAGCCTGTGTGGCATATAAGGAAAGTAGGAAGGAACTTAAGCAGGGAGTCAGGAGGGCTAGAAGGGGTCATGAAAAGTCATTGGCAAATAGGGTTAAGGAAAATCCCAAGGCTTTTTACACTTACATAAAAAGCAAGAGGGTAGCCAGGGAAAGGGTTGGCCCACTGAAGGATAGGCAAGGGAATCTATGTGTGGAGCCAGAGGAAATGGGCGAGGTACTAAATGAATACTTTGCATCAGTATTCACCAAAGAGAAGGAATTGGTAGATGTTGAGTCTGGAGAAGGGGGTGTAGATAGCCTGGGTCACATTGTGATCCAAAAAGACGAGGTGTTGGGTGTCTTAAAAAATATTAAGGTAGATAAGTCCCCAGGGCCGGATGGGATCTACCCCAGAATACTGAAGGAGGCTGGAGAGGAAATTGCTGAGGCCTTGACAGAAATCTTTGGATCCTCGCTGTCTTCAGGGGATGTCCCGGAGGACTGGAGAATAGCCAATGTTGTTCCTCTGTTTAAGAAGGGTGGCAGGGATAATCCCGGGAACTACAGGCCGGTGAGCCTTACTTCAGTGGTAGGGAAATTACTGGAGAGAATTCTTCGAGACAGGATCTACTCCCATTTGGAAGCAAATGGACGTATTAGTGAGAGGCAGCACGGTTTTGTGAAGGGGAGGTCGTGTCTCACTAACTTGATAGAGTTTTTCGAGGAGGTCACTAAGATGATTGATGCAGGTAGGGCAGTAGATGTTGTCTATATGGACTTCAGTAAGGCCTTTGACAAGGTCCCTCATGGTAGACTAGTACAAAAGGTGAAGTCACACGGGATCAGGGGTGAACTGGCAAGGTGGATACAGAACTGGCTAGGCCATAGAAGGCAGAGGGTAGCAATGGAGGGATGCTTTTCGAATTGGAGGGCTGTGACCAGTGGTGTTCCACAGGGATCAGTGCTGGGACCTTTGCTCTTTGTAGTATATATAAATGATTTGGAGGAAAATGTAACTGGTCTGATTAGTAAGTTTGCAGACGACACAAAGGTTGGTGGAATTGCGGATAGCGATGAGGACTGTCTGAGGATACAGCAGGATTTAGATTGTCTGGAGACTTGGGCGGAGAGATGGCAGATGGAGTTTAACCTGGACAAATGTGAGGTAATGCATTTTGGAAGGGCTAATGCAGGTAGGGAATATACAGTGAATGGTAGAACCCTCAAGAGTATTGAAAGTCAAAGAGATCTCGGAGTACAGGTCCACAGATCACTGAAAGGGGCTACACAGGTGGAGAAGGTAGTCAAGAAGGCATACGGCATGCTTGCCTTCATTGGCCGGGGCATTGAGTATAAGAATTGGCAAGTCATGTTGCAGCTGTATAGAACCTTAGTTAGGCCACACTTGGAGTATAGTGTTCAATTCTGGTCGCCACACTACCAGAAGGATGTGGAGGCTTTAGAGAGGGTGCAGAAGAGATTTACCAGAATGTTGCCTGGTATGGAGGGCATAAGCTATGAGGAGCGATTGAATAAACTCGGTTTGTTCTCACTGGAACGAAGGAGGTTGAGGGGCGACCTGATAGAGGTATACAAAATTATGAGGGGCATAGACAGAGTGGATAGTCAGAGGCTTTTCCCCAGGGTAGAGGGGTCAATTACTAGGGGGCATAGGTTTAAGGTGAGAGGGGCAAAGTTTAGAGTAGATGTACGAGGCAAGTTTTTTACGCAGAGGGTAGTGGGTGCCTGGAACTCACTACCGGAGGAGGTAGTGGAGGCAGGGACGATAGGGACATTTAAGGGGCATCTTGACAAATATATGAATAGGATGGGAATAGAAGGATACGGACCCAGGAAGTGTAGAAGATTGTAGTTTAGTCGGGCAGTATGGTCGGCACGGGCTTGGAGGGCCGAAGGGCCTGTTCCTGTGCTGTACATTTCTTTGTTCTTTGTTCTTTGTAAACCAGGATTTTTAAAAACCTTACTGCAATAGAGACATACACAGACGAACCCAGGTTTTGAGTCAAATATTGATCGTTTCTTTCTCCACAGATGCTGCCAGACCTGACAAGTGCTTCCAGCACTTGGTTTTTGTTTCAGATTTCCAGCATCCACATGCACAATAGCACAGTGGTTAGCACTGTTGCTTCACAGCGCCAGGGACCCGGGTTTGATTCCCGGCTTGGGTCACTGGCTGTGTGGAGTCTGCACGTTCTCCCAGTGTCTGCGTGGGTTTCCTTCAGTTGCTCCAGTTTCCTACCACAATGTCCCAAACGTCGAGCTTGCTAGGTGCATTGGACATTCTGAACTCTCCCTCGGTGTACCCGAACAGGCATAGGAGTGTGGCGACTAGGGGATTTTCCCAGTACATCATTGCAGTGTTAATGAAAGCTTACTTGCGACACTAATAAAGATTATTATTATTAACCATTACAGCACCAAATACATCTGAAATAATCATATTTGGCAGAAGAAAAAAAAACTTTGTTCAAAAACGTGCCACATCTTGCAATCCATTTTCTCCCAAAGGAACGTAAACAAAAAAAAAAAATATCGAAAAAAACAAACCAGAAGGAAGATTCATAACATAGTACTGACACAAAAATGGGATAGACAGATGAGATATACACCAGATACTCTGATTTGAGAATACAGGCACAAATGATCAACAAAACACACGCAAAAAAGGGTAAATAACGAAGCAGTGGCCCAAATAAATTCCTGTACCGAAACATGTTATCAGTGGCCCAAGGGATAAAGCAATCTTTATTTCCCCAAATAAGTTGCTCCGAAGACTCAGAACATGCAGAGGACAAAGAACAAAGAACAAAGAAATGTACAGCACAGGAACAGGCCCTTCGGCCCTCCAAGCCCGTGCCGACCATACTGCCCGACTAAACTACAATCTTCTACACTTCCTGGGTCCGTATCCTTCTATTCCCATCCTATTCATATATTTGTCAAGATATGGAACATAGAGAGCCACATGATATACGAGGTGTTCCCTACTGGGCATTGGAGAAGCACTGGCACAGGCAACAAGGTAGCACAGTGGTTAGCAAAGTTGCTTCACAGCTCCAGTGTCCCAGGTTAGATTCCCGGCTTGGGTCACTGTCTGTGCGGAGTCTGCATGTTCTCCCCATGTCTGCGTGGGTTTCCTCCAGGTGATCCAGTTTCCTCCCTCAAGTCCCAAACGACGTGCTGTTAAACAATTTGTACATTCTGAATTCTCCCTCCGAATACCCGAACAGGCGCCGGAATTTGGCGACTAGGGGTTTTTCACGGTAACATCATTGCAGTGTTAATGTCAGCCTACTTGTGACAATAAAGATTATCATTGAAAGTCCTGATCCCGAGATTAGGATGAATACCATCTTCTCAAGAGAAGACACCCAACTCCTATTCTGCTTTTTGCCTTGGTAGCAGGACTGGCATACCGTTTAATTGTTTAAGAAACTGCATGCATCATTAAGATGTGCAACCATTCCACAGCACCTATCAATTATATGTTTCCCAAGCTTTGGGAACATATTGGGGATCCTTGGAGAAAAATAATTTTGCACATTCATCAGACAATCTGCTCATTCCATGTATCAATTTAGCAAACCTCCTCCGAACCACCTCCAATCATTTACATCCTTCCTTAAATAAGGAGATCAAAATTGCACAGTATTCCAGATGCAGTCTCACCAATGCCCTATATAACTGAAGCATAGCATCCTTACTTTTTATGTTCAATTCCTCTTTTAATAAAGAATAGCATTCCAATAGCTTTCTTGAATACATGCTGAACACCCACATCCCTTGCACCGTGGCATTCTATTGTCATCCTCCATTTAAGGAATACTCTGCTTTTTTTTATTTTTCCTGCCCACATCATACTCCATCTGCCAGATTTTTGCCCACTCACTCAACCAATGTATAGCTTACTATCTGCAAACTCAGCAGGTCTTCTTCACAACATACTTTCCTACCTATCTTTGTGTTATCTACAAGTTTATCTACCATGCCTTCACTCCCCTTGTCTAAGTCAATGTTAATTGTAAAAAGTTGAGGCCCAAGCACAATTTTGAGAAAGGTAGTCATTGAACCGAAAGATACGAGTCAAAGGAAAATAAAATTGGCGAGAAGTACAGAACTATAGATAGGATCCTCTGAGGAAGGATGATAGCAACAGTTTTAAAGAAAGACAGAAGGTGCTGGAGAAAAGGCAACCAATGATATCAGTTAACATGAAGGTCAGTAAGAGGAGTGCAATGGAGAAAAAGAGATTAGGATGCGCGAGATGTCTCATGGAAGAGAAGCTTAGAGAAGGCAAAGTGACAAGCAATTGCAAAATACTAGGTTCAGGGCAGGGAGGGAGTAATGATGAAGACAGCAGGCAAGCTCTGCTGAAATCCATGAACTTATGCTTTTGGATCCAATATGTATATTAAAAGTAACTATCCTTTTTGATATTAACGGTTTACAATAGTTTGTCGCAAGTGGCAGATTTTTTGATATCACTGGACAGATTAACACTACAAGCTTCTTGGTGTAATCAACCTCTCCCCAAATTCCAAGGGCAGTTTACTCAACATCCCATCATTAAAAGGTTTACCCGTAATCACGATATAAACAACATACAAGAGGAAGGCCATTTAGGATTGAGATGAGGAGGAATTTCTTCAGAAAGGGTGGTGAATCTTTGGAATTCTCTACCCCAGAGGGCTATGGAGGTTCAGTCATTGAGCACAGAGGTCAATAGAGTTCTAATGACATTAAGGGACATGGAGGTAGTGCAGGAATGGTATTGCGGTAGAACATCAGACATGATCACGCAGGACAGCATGGTAGCACAGTGGTTAGCACTGTCGCTTCACAGTGCCAGGGACCTGAGTTTGATTCCCAGCTTGGGTCACTGTCTGTGCGGAGTCTGCACGTTCTCCAGT